>NW_006783036.1:3995404-4003012 GCF_000442215.2 Lipotes vexillifer | reverse complement strand
GGGTGCGCCAGCTGTCCGGGCTGGCGGGGAGGTGTGTATGGGGCGGTCCCTCCACCACGTACCCAGAGAGGCCAGGGCACCCCAGGATCGAGTAGGGCCAGGGGGCCTCGGGCGCAGCCAGCCGCTTCGTTCTCAAGGGTGGGACCTGCGAGGAAGGGGACCCGAGTGGTGGCAGGGGCGGCGGTGGGCCTGGCCGGGGCGGGGCTCACGTTACCTCGGACACCTTATGGCCCCTGCCGTACGTCTGGCTGCACTGCAGCAGCTGGGCCGCTAGATTGCAGTCCTTCCTATAGAGCTCCTAAAAGACAAGAGAAGCTGTTTTGCACAGGCTTGCCCCTCGCCAAGGTCGCTGCCACCCTGACCGGTGCCCAACGCGGAAACCGGCGGGCAGAGCCGGCTGTGCAGTGGGCAGCACGAGGACCCTCTCCGGGCTTCACGCTCTCGCCTGCAGAACGGGGGCCCCTGCTCTGACCTGGAGCCGCTGGTGCATGGAGGGCGCCCTCCCAGGCAGTCCCACCACTGACCCGGGTGGGAAGCTCCCACAGGGCGGGGGGCAGTGGGAGAAGAGGGCCCGCAATGTGCCCTGAAGTCCCAGAGGCCCCAGGCGTGGGCACCAGGCCCGGTCTCCCTGCCCGCGGCCTCTGAGTCCCTCCCAAGGGAACGCAGTGGAGAGCGCCGGTACCGGCGAGGGATGAGGAACGGGCCTGCCGCTCCCACGTCTCAGAGTGAGGCCTGCACACGGGCGTGGCTGCAGGGCTGGGCAAGGGTCAGGGCCAGTGGGGGGCAGAGGGCCTGTGTGGCCCCAGGTCTGGCCGGGGACCAGCTCAGCCTCCTGAGCTGAAAACAGATGCAAACAGTAGGAATCGAGGGGTTTTGGTTTCATCTTTGGAAAAATCTCTGTTGCGTGTGCCTGCCGCTGGGCCTTGGTTCCCACTGCCGGCCAGAGACCCTCTGCAGCCAGGGCTCTGACGGGGGCGGGAGGTCTGGGGTCCACCGATGGGCCCTGAGGTCCACCTGCTCCCATAGTCTCAAGTCAACCAGGCCCAGGCGTCCTGCAGCTCAGGTGAGCTGCTGAGGGCGTGGGCGCCCCTGCCGTCCCCCGACCCTGGTCCTGGAGGCTGCCGCCCCTCCACCTTCTGTACTGAGGCTGGTGCCCCGGCTTGGCCTGCACAGTGGAAGGAACCCGGGTCTCCCACTCCTTCAATGCATCCCTGAAAGGGTATAGTTGGTTGAGAGCTGAGAACTGGGCTCCTGTGAGGCCCCAGACTGGCTGCCGCTGGCATCAGAGGGCTGCAGGCACTGTCTGGCCAGCCCAGACCTGCCACCAAGTTGTTAACAGTCTTCTGAGAGCTGCCCCTCATCTCTGTGCACTCTTCCGCCATCTACCTGTGGCATCTCCACCTGGCTGTCCAGGGCCCGGCTCCAGCCCCACGCCTGCCACCCCTCCCAAGTCTCCCCCAGAAGGTCCCAGGTGGCTCCCTTCCAGCAGACTCTGACCCCTGCAGTTGGGCTGGACCCGTTTTTTCTTCTCATAACCCACATCCCAAATCGGTCAATCACTTTGGTTCCACCTTCAAAAAATAACCAGAATCCAAGCCCCCTGCTTCCCACCTCCCTGGCCGCCATCCTGGCCAAGCCACCGTCGTCTTTCTCCCAGACTGCTGTCTCATTGACCTTCCCGCTCATGGCTTTGTCCTCTATGGTCTGTCCTCAGCAGAGCAGCCACTGGAGCCCAGTAAGAGTTAAGTTCAGTCAGGCTACCCCTCTGTTCAAGAACCTTCAGTGGCTCCTTTCTTCACTCAAAAAGAAAACCCCCCCGATTCCTATCGAAGCCTATACAACGTGGCCTCCTGTTGTCCTTCTGATCTCAGACCCTCGGCCTCTCCTCCCCACAAGAGCCCCTTCTGGTCTCTTTGCTGGTGTTCAAGTTACTCAGACCCACCTTTGCCGCTGTGGCTCTTTCTGCCTGAGGAAGCGCCCTTCCCCGCTGTCCCAAGGCTGTAGCTCCCTCATCGCTTTCAGGTCTCAGCTCCAGCAGCCTCTTCCAGAAGCACCCGACTGAGATTCCCTAACCCTGCAACTGGCAACTCCCAGCACCATCCCCGGCTTTGTTTTTCTCTGCAGCATTTAGCACTTCTAAGCCACTACACAGCTGACATATCTATCCTGTTTACTGTCCGCCCTCCCCACTCCCCTGCTCAGATGTAAACTCCACGTGGGCAGGGCGCTTGCCTGTGTTGTTCACACGTATTCTCAGAGCCTCGTAGGGTCTGGCCCGGCGAGGAGCAGATGCTAATCAGTGAGTGTGTGCTCAGCTGACGGGTCTGTGGAGGGCAGCAGGGCCCTTCTCGCGGGACCCTGGAAGTCAGGACCCACGGGTAGCCACAGGACTCTGATGTCCACTGCGAGTGGCCGAAGGCAGGAGTCCTGAGTGGCCACGCCCCAACCCTGGGGTCAGGAAGCCCTGCCTTGACTGGGACAGCGTGGCCCCATGCTCCCTATCTCAAGTCCCATCTCCTTCCAGTAGAGGGTCTCGCGGGATGCAGTTTGTGAGGCAGCCCCCGTCCTTCCCCGACTGCCCAGGTACTCCGTGAGGTCCTGACCATCCCGTCTGTCCACCCGGCCCTGCGCCAGGGTCAGAATGGCCCAGCACTCACGTTGTCCTCCGATAGCTTGTCGATGGTCACCTTGGCCTCCAGCAGGTGGCTGTTGAGGGCGACGATCTCGTGGCTAAGCGCTCGTTTCTCTTCCTCATAGTGCTGGCCCTGCAGGTGGGGGGCAGGCAGAAGAGGGAGGTGCTCAGCAGCCAGCCAAGGCCTGGGGCCTCCTGGGTCCCCTCTCGCAGCCAATAATGAGGAGGCGTTTGGAGGCCAAGGCACGCAAGGGTCAGAGCACAGAGCAGCCCATGTTCCAGTCCCGCTCTGCCAGGGAGGAGCCAGACGGCCTTGGGCAAGTCACTGCCTCTCTGAGCTTCAGTCTCTCCTCTGCACCGTGGGGACAGTGATAGGTGAGTGCTGGAGAGCACTCAGTCGGGGCAGAGACAGGTGGGACTGGCCCAACCCCGGGGAGCAGGGAGCGGGCAGGGTGGAAACGAGGCCTTTGGCCCAGCTCCTCACGGGCAAGGGCATGACCACCAGGCCTGAGGTCCTCACCATGGTTCCAGAGCTGGGGGCCCAGGGCTGGGAGTGCTGGGGTGTGGGGGTGTGTGGCGTGCCCTCACCATGCGGTACAGCTTGTCCTCCAGCTCCTGGTTGATCCTTTGCAGCGCCATGTAGTTGCTCTGAATCCTGGAACGGAGGCCTTGAGGTCACTGCTGTGCCAGGCCTGACCCTCCCACAGCCCCTGTAGCCATACAGCCCGCTGAGGGCTGAGCACGGGCCCCACCCTGCTCTAACTGCTCCTGTGCTAGAAAGCATCTGATTGAAGCTAACTTGTTGCAACGTTTCCTGGGCCAGGGCCGAGCACCCCTGTAGATGAGAAAGGGAAGGCCTGTTATTCACAAGGGACTCTGTCGGGTCCTCACTCAGAGCCGGTTAACTCACGGTTTACACACAGTCCTTACAAGGCTGGCGAAAGGGTTTACAGTTCACTAGCAGTTTAGCAGGGGTCTAACCTTAAGACTGTGTGATGTGCCCTGGGGTGAGTGCTGGGGACACACAGTGAATGGGATACGGTTCTCCCTTGAAGAGGCCGAGACGGAGGCAGGTGTTGGGTGGGAAGCCGTTGCCGCCATGCGGTGTGACGGTGGAAGGGGCGGCGTCCATCCTCTTGACAACCTATGTGTAGTGTTACTGCCCCTGTCTTGCGAGTGGGGAAACTGAGGCTGGAGGTGCTTAAGTAGTAAGGGACAAACAGCCTCACTGCAAATCCAATGCTCTATAAACATTTAAAACAAACCAAGCCAACTGCAAAGTTTACGTTTTCTTTACATTCTTCCTAAAAGAAGCCTGGAAAGCGTGTAATATTTCTTAGAAGAATATCCATCTTACACGTGCAGCACGATGTTTACAGAAGTTTTGTTTTTAAGGGAGTCATTGCTCAGGGTCCCGCACACCTAGCCTGCTGTCACTGGCTGCTGTGCTGCTCAAGGGAACCGTCTCTAAATGCTGGTTCACCTCCAAGGCTGGACATCGTTTCCCGGTCAGAGACCTGGGCGACAGTGGCTGGGGTCTGGGTCTGGAGATGGCTGCTTCTGTGTCATGCTGCTGCCCCACCACATAAATGCAAGAGAAGGAATGAGCAGGGGACACAGAGGTGCCTGGGAAGAGCCTGTACCCGGCAGTAGCCAGCGCCAGTTCAGATCCTGGTTTGGCAGCTCTTGGCACAAAGCGCGACTCTTGTCAGAGCCGCCTGCCCTCGCTGAGCCTTGGACTCCCCGTGTACGAATGGGGTCACCAGCTCGGGTGGGAGACACGGCTCTGCTAGCGGCAGGTCGCCGGCCCCGCGCCCCGCCCCTCCCAGGCCCCGCCCCCTTACCTGCGCAGCTTCTCCGTGACCTTCTCCAGCTCCTCCTGCGCTCGGCGCAGCTCGATCTCCAGGTAGTGGCGGGTGGAGTCGAACTCGGTCTCGAGCTTCTCGAGCTTGTGCGTGGTGTAGGACAGCCGCTTGCGCAGCTCGCCCTTCTGCTCCTGCAGCGCGCTGCAACGACACGCGGCGGCGGGCCGGGCCGCGGCGCTGAGCTCGAGGCGCCGGTGGGTGCGCACGGGGTGCGCCCGGCCGCACCAACGCACGCGCACACGCACCACACGCACGCACACCGCCCAGCCCCCGCCCCGGGGGTCAGGGTCTCTGACCCTGAGCCAGTCTGGCACTGGTGGGGGCAAGTGCTTGGGGCGGCTTAAAGGACCCTAGTTTAAAGAGCACCCATCGGCACCCAGTCTCTCCGTCTGGGAGCCGACCTCCAGATGGCACCGCTTACAGGGTCCCCCACTTTTGCTCCTCCACAGCGCTGGCTGGGGACGCTGAGGCCCAGAGGCACTAGCGCCACACCCTAGACCAGGACTGTCTTCACCAAATCGACTCTGTGGTCCCAGCAGGCTGTGTGACCTCTGGGCCAGGGAGAGGATGAGCCTGGACGCCCCACGTCCAGGCAGCATCCGCCACAGCGGCCAGCTAGCTGCACAGAGCATCAGATACTCAGAAAACCACTGGCCTGCTCATGTCTCCCTTCCTCCAGGAAGCCTTCCAGGGCCAGGCTTGGCTCTTGAGGCACTATTTTCCCCACAGACTGAGGGCTCCTCTGGGACCCCGGGCCGCCGAGTTCCCATGCTTAGGAAACAGAAACGGGATGATTCACCCTCTGAGCCATATGCCATCAGTTCACATCAGCTACCGTTGGGCATAAGGCAGGAGGGACAGGTGTGGTGGCCACACCCAGGGGACTGGCCGTGAACTCCACCAGGGCAGGGGCCACACCCTCCTGTCGGCAGCCACCCAGTTCCCAGAGAGCACCTAACCACGGGCTGACCTGAGCCACCTTTCCCTTGACTGGCTGAGCACGCAGAAGGGGCCAAGGGGGAAGGACTCACCTTTAATAGCCGGGAGGGCTGATTTCTGCAGGGAAGGGATAGCGGCCCCGTGGGTGAGGGGCACCAGGGGAGTTCTGCTGGCTGTTAGCCACGAGCGAGGCTAAGGTTCAAGCTGCCGTTCAGTGCCCTGGGTGTGCGCTTTGCTCTGTCACTCCCTGCACTTTTCCCCTGTCAGTCACCCCCTACATTACAGTCACAACGAAGCCCAGAATGGTGCAGCCTGAAGGTGAACTCCATGGTGTCACGGGGTGGGCAGGGGCCCTGCCATCACACAGACCTGGCTGCTGGTCCCCGCCATGCACCCCGCCAGTCCACCTGCGACTGTCCCCATCTTGCCCTGGGGACACAAAGCCCTGGCTTCAGAGAGGTGTCCAGGTCGGAGTAGGGGCCCAACTGGGCCGACTGTTTGCTGGAGGAAGCCCAACACTCCTCAGGGGACCATTTGGAGCTAAGACCCTTGGGATGGTAACTTCTGGTGGGTTTGCTGTGGGCAAGCAGGAGGCTTCCTCCAGAGCCCAGGGTAGAGTGAGCTTCAGTCTCGGGCCCTGTCTGTAAACCACACGTGTTACCATAGGCGCACACCCAGAGAGCCCCGATTAAGCCTTCCTGGATTCCTGCCCAGGTCTACATTTTTAAAAATAAATAAAAAGAGGGCTTCCCTGGTGGCGCAGTGGTTGAGAGTCCGCCTGCCGATGCAGGGGACACGGGTTCGTGCCCCGGTCTGGGACGATCCCACATGCCGCGGGGTGGCTGGGCCCGTGAGCCATGGCCGCTGAGCCTGAGCGTCCCGAGCCTGTGCTCCGCAACGGGAGAGGCCACAACAGTGAGAGGCCGCGTACCGCAATAAATAAATAAATAAATAAATAAATAAATAAATAAAAAATAGTTGCCTACGTTTTGAGAACCTCAGAGAAGGGCGGGGTGGGTCCTCCCAAGAGTTGGTCCCCAAGGAAGATGCAGAGTGACAAGCAAGGAGGGAGACCAGTGGCAGAGTGCCCACCCATGGCTGTCAAGCAGGCCCTGCCGCTTCCTCCAGGCAGCACGCCTGACTGATTCACTCCAAGCCCCCTGCAGCTACAGGTCCCAGACTGCCCCTGGCCCAGGCCTTTCTCCCCAGAGGGCTGGCAAGCTTCCTGGGGGCTCTCCCATGTCACCCAGGGCCCCCTGCACACACGGGTCAGGCGTGGGAGTTGGGCGGCAGCCCCTGAAGTCAGTCATCCTGCAAGGGCTGCAGGTCACCCACAGCCCTCGGTCACAGGGTACAGGCGGGGTCCGCACCCTCGGGAAGAGGTGAGAGCACCTGTGGGGCCACCTGAGCCACCGCCCTCCCCCACCTTGGTCACCCGTCTGCAGCCACAGCTCGGACCCTGCCGTCAAGACCGTCCACCCCTGATGTGACCCAGCCGTATCCCCCTACGATGCATCCACCCGTCACCCTCCTTCCTTCCTTTCCTGCCCTGTTCCGCCATTCCCTGCACCTCACAGCACAAATGAGACAAACGTGGTCCCCGCCCCGCAGAGCTTATAGTCTCGAGGGGAGACAGACAGTGAACAAGGGAGCAGGTTCACCAACAAGGCACGTGTAGGAGGAAAACATGACAGGGCTGTGAGGTGGGCTCCGAGCAGAGCCAGAACCCGCCAGACGGGCATCTGAGCCGTGACCGCCCCTCGTGAGGCAGCCAGCTTCATCGAGCCGGCCCACCCCAGCCTCAGTTTACCCTTGGCCTCCGGATGGCCTTCCAGACATACTGGGCGGCTCTGTCCCACCACCCGTCAAGTACTGCTCTCACCTCCTGAGCCCCTCACACCCACCCACCCACCCCTCAGCCGCAGCCGGTCCAGCCCTGGGCTGGCACAGCCCCCAGCCCGCTTGCTGGAGGCACCTGGGCCCCGGCCCTGGACACGCCCCCCTGGTCCCTCGGTCACAGCAGCGCCAACCCTGGTGCCCCACCACGCCTTCCCCACCTCTGCCACTCCAGCTCCGTCGCCCAGGCTGATCCTCAGGGCCCTGCTTTACCCCTCGCCCCCTCCCCGCACACCTCAGGCCTAAGGTCCTCTGTGCGCAGCCACACACGAACCC
>NW_006783036.1:3991582-3994532 GCF_000442215.2 Lipotes vexillifer | reverse complement strand
CATGGGCCCAGCCTCCACCTGCAGCCCTGACCTCTCCCTACTTCCCTCCACGTCCGGCCACCCCCCGGCCTCTCCGCCCAGAAGGCCTACAGGCACCGCACAGCCAGTGCGCCCAGTGCTGACTCTTCACGGACCCTGTGCTCCCCAGCCCCGGGAAGGTCACAGCTACCAGCGGTCCCCAGTCAGACCCTGAGAGGCCGCGGTGACCCCTCTCACTGCCTGCGGCCACCCTTCACGGTCCTTCACCAAGTCCTGGCCATCAACTACTCCAGAGCTTTGGACATGTCCCCTCCCCTGTCTGGTCCAGGGAGGGCCCTGGGCTGGGCACCCTGAGGTCTTCAGTCACCTGTTTGGTACCACCATCCTTTCCTGCCTTTCTCTCCCAGGGCATCTGCCCGAGCCCTGCCTGACCTCAGCCTCAGTCTCCACATCTGTAAAACGGGGATGTGTGCACCCACACACTGGAGCACCCACCCTCAGGAAGCAGGGCTGTCACGGTGGTCCCTGCACTCCCTGGGTCATCAGAACCGCCAAGAGACGATGCCGGGGGCAGGCACCGTGGGGGGAATGCTCAGTGCCTCCGCCTCCCCACTGGTGTGGAGTTGGCTCAGGGGGCCCCTCAACAGATGCACAGGGAGGGCCTGGAAATCCCTCATGCCCCACCCTCCGGATCAGGGTCACCCTCCCGGCTGGGGGGCTCGGGAAGCCCTGCTCACACTGCTGCCCGGGGTGGGGGGGGGTCACCTCGCTTTGACCTGGGTCCTGGTGAATTGATCAGTATCTGGCCTAACCCGGCAGGTGTGTGTGCTGGTGGGCGCGTGCTTTGTGGTTCCCTCCTTGCCCGCGGGAAGCCCCTGGAAGGCTTCCCCACCTCACAGGGGAGAAAGATGAGCTCCCTCGGCGCAGAGTGGGACCCCGCCTGCCTCCCACCAGGAGCCCCTCTGGCTGCTCAGCAGAGGCCTGAGCCCGAGGACCGAGCCCAGGGCTGGTCTGTGGGGACACCGGGGCCTCGCCTCCAAGACCGGATGGCCGGGAAGCAATGGCGAGGATGTGCTGGCAGCTGACACCCTCCCCCTCTCTGGGCCTTGTCGGGGGAGTTGATGCAGATGTGGGATGGACGTCTGGGGACAGACGCAGAGACACCGAGGAGCCGGGGAGACAACAGGTGTGTTACCTGTCCCAGAGCGAGGGTGAGGACCTGGCCAGTCGGCCCTGCAGGACGCGGGGTTGCCCGAGGCACGAGGGCACCCAGGGGCTGCGCAGCCTGTGGGTGAAGAGGACAGAGCTGCTCAGAGCGGGGACCGGGGGCCACGCCTGGCCCGCCGTGGGCACGCAGTCACAGAGAGATGGGGGATCGTCCCCCACCGGCAGGAGAGCTCCTTGTCATCAGCAGGGTGGCAGGGTAGGAGCCGGGGGGTAGGCACCTGCCAGCCCCGGCTGCACAAGTGCATTGCTGGCACCGAGTCCCACCCCAGGCCTGCATCCCCATCTCAGCCTCAGAGGGGAGTCATGGGGGGCAGGCTCCCCCAGCTCCAGGTTTCTGCTCCTTCCTTGCAGGACCCATTGGTCAGAGAGCCTGGGAGGCAAGGAGGATGGAGGGCGTGTGACCCCCGACCTCTGCTGACGGACACCAGTGGGGTATTCTGGAGGTTGTGGGACCTACTGGATGTTAGGGGTCCAGGACAGGACCCACTTCACCCCTCCTGGCACCCCTTCTCACTCACCCTGCCTGTGGCCTGTCTGGGCTGGGCGGGGGGTGGGACAGAGGTGGGGGTGGATGACCCACCCCAGCCCCATGGTGCCACCCTGCTTGGGGCAACGGGATGTACATCACAGCTTTAGGCGCAAGTCGGCTTGGTCGCCCCCTTCCTGTAGCCTCTCCAGGGAGGGCTCCCGGTGGCCTGGCTGGCCCCGGAGGCAGAGCAGAAATCTGACGGGAGGATGCTGCCCCGGACATCAGGCGTCCAGACAAGGCTTAGAGACACGGGCGAGTGTATGTGTTAAGAGAAAGGGCAGCACAATCCCATTTACAAAATAACTGCGTACAGACGGCCACACAAGATAACCGAAGGGAAGGAATGTTAATGTTGTTTTGGGTGGGTGGTGGGATTCTGGGCAATTAAAATTTTTTCTTTTATACTTTTCTGGATTTGTCATATTTCCTACAGCGAAGATGAAAAATCCTCACTGGCAGTCCAGTGGTTAATAAGACTCCGTGATTCCATGGCAGGGGCCGCGGGTTTGATCCCCGGTCAGGGAACTAAGATCCCACATGCTGTGGGGTGCAGCAAAAAAAAAAATGTACTAAGGATCAAATTTTGCCCCTCCCCCCAGAAAAGGTTGAAGGTGTTGACTTGATAGGCTGGGGGCGGGGAGGGGCGGGGAGGGAAGCTCTCAGCCCTGGGCCGCTAGCTGCACATCGATCACCACTTCCGTAAGCCCCCATCTGCTCATCTGTGAAATGGGCTGCCCTTGGCCCTGGTCTCCTGGGCTGAGCTGCAGGCTGGGCTGGGGGAGGGGTGGCGGGGAGAGGCAGCGGCTTGATCTCCATTTGAACTGGACTTTGGAAGTCCAGGCCCAGGGTTCACTCTCGGCCAATGACCCCAATGCTGCTGAGTGAACGGAGAGGAGGGGCAGGACTGGCCCGTTCCTGTGGGAGCAGCCAGAGACCCAGTCTCCCCTTGGCGGCTCGGCTGAGTCCAGCAATCCCCGGGGGAGTCCCCGTCCCAGCCCTCGCCAGCCAGTCCCCACCCCAGAAGGCCCTTCCGCTGGGGACTCCTGGCAGGTGAATTCTCAGAAGAGTAGAAGGGAGGCTGGGACCCTGGGAAACTGAGGCCCAGGGAAGGGGCGGGGCTTGCCTGGAAGCACAGAGAATGGGGGGCATGGCTGTGACTTGACCCAGACTCTGCCGCTGGTCACACACAAGGCACTTATCCCTGACAACCGCTCT
>NW_006783036.1:3990626-3991366 GCF_000442215.2 Lipotes vexillifer | reverse complement strand
CTCTTGTTCTGATGCAAATTCTCATTTCCAGCCTGTGGCATGGGGAGCGCCTCTTCCTAGAGATGAGAAAACTGGGGCCCAGAGAGGTTAAGCAAGATCACACAGCAAGTCTGGGATGCGGCTGAAATCCCCCGACGCCTGTGATGCTGTGCTGGGCACAGGGAGGAAGGACATGTGAGCTGTGGGGCCCGGGGGCCATCCTTCCCTCCTCCGCGGTGTGAAAAAGGTTCCTGGGGGCAGAGGTGCTCCCTGGTGGGCTGTGGTGATGGGGCGGGTGAGGCTGAAGGAGTGTCCGCCCTCCGGCTCCCAGGTACCAGGAGCCGGTCCCCGCGGCACCCCCACGGCACTGCCTGTCTCCACACCCACTCTCCGCGCTCAGGCTCCGGCCCCCAGTCATGCTCCACTGACACCAAATTGCTTGTCATTCTTCACATGCTGCAGGCAGCTTCTCATCTTGGTGACTTTGTCGCTGTGTCCCCTCTGCCAGGATGGCACTCACTCCTTCCCGCTCAGGTTAACTCCTCCCCACCCGGGGCTCGCTGGTGGGACCCTGACACCCATCCCGCCCCAGCCTGCCCGCCAGGGAGCGTCACTGGGGTTGAGCCTCTGTCCCGGGCCCGGTCTCCTGCCCCATGCCGGCCCCCAGTCCGGTCTCCGCCCTCCGCCAGACTGGCAGGGCACGAAACCCAGCCAGACCACTCCCGCCTCTGGGCAAAATTCCCCAAGATTCCTCCCCCAAG
>NW_006783036.1:3978473-3990550 GCF_000442215.2 Lipotes vexillifer | reverse complement strand
GGCCCCTGCCGCCAGTGACAGCGTTCCCTCCTCCACCCTCTCTCATTCCTGTGGGGACAAGGACCTGGGGACCTACCTGCCTGCCCTCCCCTGGGACCACCTCCCTCCTTCACCGACTCGTCCCGGTGCCCCGTGCTGTGTCCACGTGGAGCCAGAGACCAGCAACATGTGTTGGGTGAACGGCTGCAGAAAGATCTGCAGGGGAGGAGCCGATGTCTCCGGGGCTGCGAGGTCCGGTGCATTTTTATAGCCCCGGGGCCTACTCTGGGGTTGGATAAATGGGGGTAAGCCCCCCCCGCCAAGTCCTCCTTGCTCCCCTGAGGTGCTGGTGAGAGCACCCGGCCCCTCCCCCACTGGCCTCTCCCCCTCCCGCAGGGGCCGACACCCTGGAACTCATGGCACAGGGACTCGTGCCAGCTCCCAGTGTCAAGGGCAATGCCCAGCAGAGGCAGACACCATGGAACCACCCTCAGAGCTACCACTGACGGGCCACCCTGGCCAAGGTGAGCCCAGCCCTGGGAGAAGGTCTTTGCCCCCAGAGCTGCTCAGACCCAGCTGGTCCTCTCCCAGCTGGGCCTCCAGTGGGCACCTCGGGACCACCGCATCAGACTCTTGGGATGCCCCGCGTGGGCCCGGGGGCGGGTCCCTGCAGAATAGCCTCCGTCCCTGTCCCATGCTGGCATCATCTCTGAGTCTCCCTGTAGAAGGTCTGGTGCCACCATCCTTCCACAAAAGGAGCCAGAGACAACCCCTGCAGGGTCTCAGAGCCCCCTCGTCCCTGCCGAGGCCCCCCGTGCCCTGGCCTGTGCCCCCATGCTTGGTGGCCACCACTTTTCTGTGTCTCAGAACAAACAGTCTTTCTCTATTCCCCTAGAATTTGTTCACTGCCGCACTGATTCCATCCTGTGTCCCCAGTGGGAACCTACTCAGGACCCTTCTCGAGGGGCAGGTGGGCATGAATGGTTAACCAACACCCCCAGCACCTGCCGAGGGCCTGCCCTGCCCCAGGTGCCCACACATACCTACTCATCTAGTCTCAGGCCACCCTGTGAGGGAGGCGTGCACCACACCCATGTGACAGATGAGTAAACTGAGGTTCATGGCAATGACGTCACACAGCCCTCCTGGGGTTCAACACTGGGCCAGCTGTTCTTCCCCTCAAGTCGAGATGCCAGATTTTAGTGCAGATCGCAGCCCTTTACTCTTCCTTGAACCGTCTCCCACACATCATAATCACGATAAGGCACAGCCATGGTCTCCCTGTGAGGGTCGACCATGGCCAGCTTGACGGAGGCAGAGGCTGGAGCCTAAGAGGTGAGCCACCTGGCAGGGTCAAGGGCAGGGGCCTGGCGTCCCACAGGACAGCTCATCCCGCTTCCTGGTGGGCCGTGAGCTTCTCCTTGGAGGAAAACAGTTCTGAGCATCTGGCTGGCACTGGTCTGTGGCTCAGACACGCCTGCCCAGCCCCTGGGCAGCCCCTTGGCTGACTGCAGCAATTTCACAGCAACGCCACGTGCATGGAGGAGGGGACCCTGGACACGCCAGGCCATTGTGCAACAGCGTGCAGGTGCGTGCATGGGTGTGCGTGTGTACTGGGGGAGGGGACTGTCACAGGGCTGGCCTGGGGGCCCACAGCCAGGAGGGGTCACCCACTCAAGCCAGACAGGGCGTGGCCTCAAACACTACGCCTGCTCAGGCCCTGCTCTCTCCTGGTTTGCTGATCGAGGTCATCCAGTGGAACCAGCCCCTCTTCCTGCCTCGCGGCCCAGTGACACGGACGCTCCAGACACGGCCCAGAGACAGGAGACGGGAGACGCTGCAGGGAACATTTCATCTCGCTTCCGCCTCATCTTATCAGGCGGCTGCAGCCCTGCTCCCGCCACCCCCCTCCCCCCACGCCCATCAAGGCAGAACCACGTGCTGGGAGCTGGCAGCACTGCATCCTGTGAGCCCTCAGTGGGTGGGTGGACCCAGGGGTGCTCAGGGCCAGGACAAAGCAGAGCAACCTGGGCAAGTGGGCGGAGCAGCTGCAGAGTCGCTGCTGGGCCTTTGCACATGCTGCCCCTCCTGCTGAGAACATCCCCTCCCCTGGTCTCTAGTTCATGCTATTTACCTCCTCCAAGAAGCCCTCCCGGACCTCCCAGACCCCACTCCGGTTAGGGTCAGCTCTCCATAGACTCAGCGCCTGCACCTGTACAGATGGCAGGAAGTCACACGGCCGAGCTGACAGGCCTCCCTTTCTGCTCATCCGGCAGACTGACCCGGGAACCTTACCACATCCCCTGTTCCGTTCCTTCACTTTCTCCTCTCTGCTCAACCTCCCAACGCCTCCTCCCGCACCGCCACTCACAGCTGATGACCTCGCTTCCTTTTCCACCGGAAAAAAGAAGCCACCCCTAGGGAACTTTCGCAGATGCCACCGCCAGGCCTCCCCACCTACCAGCATCTGCCTGCCTGTTACTATAGACAGCCCGCCAGGCAGCCCCTCCGCCCACTCCAGGCGCGGCTCCAGCTACCCTCCCCTCACTCCCAGACCACCAATTTTCCCCTCTTTACTGGATCATTGTCTCCGGCACAAGAACATGAAGGTACGCTTGCCATATTGAGAACAACCCTCTCCTGACCCTCCTGGACCTGTTCTCATTCTCTGCTCCAAGAAACGTTGCCTGTCCTTGCACCTAGCCTGCCAGGACCAATACCCAACCTGGCTCGCGTCCCCTCCACGCGACTGAACCAGCTCTCGCCGGTCCCTGAGCTCAGTGCTCAGGCGACCTGAGCCCTCAGCGGCCAACGGCACGGTCGACGCCTCCCTCCTCCTGCAAACACCATCCTCACCTGGCCATCTTTCTCAGCCCCCTCTGCGGGTGGCCCTCCTCTCCCTGGCCTCCTAACCAGCAGGACCCAGGAATAGTGCCTCCAATCTCTCTCCTGCCCTGGGTACACTCACCCCATGGTGGCCCCAGCCACAAATCCCATCACTTCACTGAGGGCCCCCAAATTTGTGTCTCCCCGACTCCAGGCGTGCATACCCCCTGCCGCCTCTGTCCCTGCTTGGATATCTCGCAGGCAGCACAGACCTGCGGGGCCCACTGTATCCCACTCCGCTCGCCCTCCCCAAATCCACAGCCTTCCCTCCCCAATCCCTGCCCCGACCCAGCAGGGCCAGCACTCCTCCCCGAGCCTGGAGGCACCCTTGACTCCTTTTCTCTTTCCAGCGCCGCCCACCACGCTGAGTCCAACTTCTCTTGTGCGGGACTGCTGCACAGCCTCCTAACTGGCTCCTGCCCTCACCTGCTCTCAGCCAGAGGGGACCTGTTGAAGGCTAAGTCCAATCCACCCCCCATCTCCAAAGCTCCTACATTGCTAGGGTCAAGCCCAACGTGTTCACGCTGATCACTTGATGGCAGGTGGCCTTCCCATTGCCCCCTGGACCTCACCTTCCAGCCGCATTCAGCAAGGCCTTGCCTCAGGGCCTTTGCACATGCTGTTCTTCTGCCTGGATCTGTCTCCCAGATACCCCATGGCTGCCTCCCTCCTCCTCCACTCAACATTCAAACGCAACTTTTTTGGCGAGACCTTTCCTACACTCTGCAGGCATCCTCTCTCCCCGTTTCCCTGCCGGGCCTGTGTGTCCTTGGCCTCACCCCCTGGAGTGGCAGCTCCCCAGGACAGGGATTTCTGTCTGCCTCGTTCCCTGCTGGGTCCTCAGACCCTGCAGCAGAGGCTGGCAACCAGGAGGGCCCAATAAACATTCGCTGAATGAATGAAAAACACAGAGCGAATGCATTTTACAGATGAGCAAACTGGGGCTCAGAGGGAGAAAGCGCCCCCCACCCCCAGGTCAACAGGCTGCAGGCCTCCTGACAATCAACCCGAATTCCCCTCCGCAGCTTCCAGTGCTTTGGGCTTTCCCTTGCCTCTGAGGTCAGGGGCTTTAGGGGGTTGGTTTTGTTTGTCTGGCTCTGCCAGAAGTTGCTCTCTGATTTCCATGAGGGCTGAGCCCCCTGAAATGATCATGAGAGAGTGAAATTTGAATTTCAGGTTAGTAATGAGCGTTCAGTGTAAGTATGTGCAAAACACGGCATGGGAGAACTTACACTAAATAAGCATCCAGCTGTCTACTGAGATCGGGGAGCCCGATAAAGTAGAGGGTGCCCAGTGAAATTTATTTAAATTCGTTCAAATTTCACTGGCCATTCTGCACTTTATCTGGCAGCCCGAGTACGGAGAAAGAGGCGACCCCATGGAGGAGGGCCTCCAGCACCGGCAGGAGAGGCTATCCCGTGCCCGTCACGAAGAGGGCCAGCCATCTGCGCGGGAAACACAGCTTTGGGCAAAGGCCGGGAGACGAGTGTGGCCAGAGCCCAGGCCTGGGTCAGCTGGCAGGAGGCCGAGAGCGCCTGGCCCTGAGTGCAGGCCAAGTGTCCGGTCCCCTTGCTCGGGGCGCCGGGAGCCCCAGGGGAGCTCCACAGCGGAAAGGACGGGCGACAGGCTCCGGCCTGGGGCTGTCCCTCTGGTGGGTGAGTCGGGACAGGGAGTCCTAAGGAGGCTGCCTCAGGAGAGGTAGGGTCAGCCACACAGCGGGCCCCAGGAAGCCCCCAAGGCCCCCTTTCTGGCTGTGTTGGGGCTCCTTGGGCACCCCCGCCTGGCCTCGTCTTTCCCAGCACCCAGCCCAGCACCGCTGCTCATCTACTCTCTTTCCTCACCCCCTAGACTGAGGGGGCCTGGAGGGTGGGACTGTGCGCACGCTGGCCCTGGACCCCTCCCCTGCCCCGAGGCCACACCTGCTCTCTGCCCAGAATCTGTGTTCAGGGGGTGTCCGCTGGGAGGAGGGGTGGGTGGTGTGGTCCTACCGCTGGTGAGGCTCCCAGATGAAGCTCCCAGCGCCCGCCACGCTGCCCGGGAGCCCAGGCGAGAAGAGGCTGCCGTCCAACACTCTGATGATCAGGTTCATTGCTGCCCACCACGGAACCCACGCTGGCTTCACTAATTTGACCACCCCACCACAGACACAGGCACGCATTAATTAGATCGGCGGTGGGGCCTGTTTTCCAGAATTCTGGGGATCATAAAGGTAATCAGGGCTGTGGAAGGCTTGTTGACGACCCTGGAGCGCGGAGAATAGGGGAATCCCTCCAGGATGCCCTTGGTCCCTGGTCCCTCTGCCCTCACCGCCCCACCTACCCCGCCCCTCTCCACACCCACAGGAGACAGTCCTGGGGGCCAAACTGAGTCTGGAAGAAAAGAATACTGGCGTTATGATAGATTTTAGCAGCAGCAGGTGGTTGCAAGGCACTGGGGCCGAGGAAGGAGGCTGCTTTTCTGGGCCTCAGTTTCCCCATCAGTAACCAAAGCCCAAAGGACTGTGACCTGTGACCATCACCCCCTCTGGAAGCTTCCCCCGAGATCACCCCCATTCAATCACTCAATCACCCAGTGAGACCTACTGCGTGCCCTTGACAGTCCCCTCACTGAATCCTCACCCAAGGCCTGGCAGGGAGTGGGGATACTACCCATTGTACAGATGAAGGAATTGTGGCCTGGAGGGACAGGGCCTTTCTCAAGGGCACCCGGATAGTGAGCATGGGAGCCAGGATAGAACCCTCCCCAGGGCAGCCCCTCCGGCCAGGACACAGAGGTGCAACCCCCTGCCATGGCAGGGCACCCCCCCCACAATGCTGTCTGCCACGAGGGCTGAGGATCCCAGGATACCTGCTCGCAAGCACCCATCCCACAGACATCTCGTGCATCCCCACCTGCCCCATCTCCATCCTTCCCATGTCAGGTAGCGGCAGCTCCATTGCTCAAGAGAGACACCCAGGCTTTGTCCCTGACACCGGCACCCTGATGGGCAACACCTCCAGAGCCTCAGTGGGCCTGTCGAGGGATGCAGGCGATGCGGCAGCTCTCAGGCTGTCATGAAGGTAGGGTGAGAGCGTGCAGGAGGGGGCCAGAGATCTCAAACAGTCAGGGCTGGCTTTCTGCCCGTGGTTAATGGGGGTGAGGCAGAATGCTGAGAAACAGGTACACGGCACATCCTTGCTCTGAAATACTCAGCCACCACCGGAACTGGTGATGTGCCCTCTCTGGGAAAAATGCAGTCTGGGAGCACAGCAGAGCCGGCCCGCTGCCCCCGACTCTGAAATGCTCTCGCAGTCCTAACTCAGTCTAGGTCTGCAGGTCACAGCCCGACAACCCCCCTCGCCAGGTGGTCCTCTCCTTCACGATGGGAATAATGCCATCTGCCCAATGGTTGGGGAAACAGGGTCTGGGAACAAATGAGACCATGTGAGAGGGGGGCAGGAGGCTAACAGGGTGAAGCGGCCCACACAGCGCCAGCCACGTGCCCAGCTCCACGTTCACGAGTTCATTCGCAAAACAACCTTCCAAGTTAGGCACTATTATTATGATCTGCATTTTAGAGATGCAGAAACTGAGAATCAGAGAGGTTCAGAAACTTGCCCAGGTCCACACAGCCAGTAAGTGGCAGGTCTGGGATTCAAATCCAGGTAAGTCCACCTTCTTAACCACGCCCTTCATCAGGGAGCCTTTGCAGAGGAGTGGGATTCAGATGGGCTGTGAGGACAGGAGACTTTGAAGGGCAGGGCAGAAGAAGGTAAGAGAGAACAGTCCATGTGGAGGGTCCCTTTATAATGCCCTGACTCCCAAGGGGAGAAATCAAAGTGAGGCAGTCATTCACAGCTTAGTGAGAATTAGCCCATAAGACTTCCTCCGCTAGAATCACGTTTAGAAGTGAGGCAGAGCCGGGAGAAGCAGCTGGGTCCAGGGCTCAGGTGGCCACACAGAGGGGCGCTGGGTGCCACACAAGAGCTTTGGGTTTTCTGAAGGGTCAGTGGGGGCCCGGAGGCCTCGGAGGTGCATCCTCACTCTGGACTTCGGGAAGGGTGCTGGTGTGGCCCTCAAGAGGGAACATTGGAAGGGGCGAGTGGGCTGCAAATTTTGGCCCAAACACAGAGAGGCCTCCTCCTACCGGGCAGTGTCCAGCTGCTCTGGGAGGCTGTGGCTGTCCTGACCCCGGAGACCTAGACAAGCCCCTTTCCGCCTCTGGCCTCTGTTTCCCCAAACCCCTTCGGCTCCGTGATCCCTCCTGGCTGGCAGGGGCAGGAGGCCGAGAGCCCGAGAAGGGCAGAGCTCAGCTGCCAGGTGAGGAAGAGCATCCCCCCTGCCCGCGGGCCTTTGCCCGCGTCGGACCCCCTGCCGGGAATGCCCTCCCCCCACTCCTCCTTATCTCCGTCCAAGCACCTCCCTCTCAGGAAGGCTCCCCTACATGCTGCTGAGGCCAGATCCCTCCGGTGGAGGCTCTCACACGTCTGAGGGCCTCTCACGGGGTGATTTTTTAAAAAAAACCACTACTCCCTGACGGGGCGGGGGGCAAAAGTGTCCCCAACACTCCCCTTCCTGGGGGGCAGAGTGGAGGGCCCCCCTCTCGGGCATCATGAAGCATGGGGAATAGCTGTTCCCCACCCCCCTTCCTCACTGTGCACCACACTTTGGTCTCATTCCAGAGCATTTACTGAGCATCTACTACGTGACAGCTCTAAGTGCTGGGGATCAGCAGTCAGTTGCTGTTCTTGGCGGGGAGACGGATGTAAATAAGATAAATAAATAAGACAAATTGAGAGTCAGGTGGGGATGAGGGAGATGGAAAATCAAGGCAGGGAGGAGGAGGAGGCTTGGGGAGGGGCTATAATTGTACATGGAATGAGTGGTCAGGAGCCCCACCCTGACCAGGGATGACATTTGAGAAAGATGTGAAAGGAGGGGAGGCAGGGAGTCACGTGGATATCTGGGGAAGAACATTCCAGGCAGAAGGAAAGGCACCTGCAAAGGCCCTGGGACTGGAGCCTATCTGATGGACCTGAGGAGCAGCATCGAGGCCTGGTGGCTAGAGGGGGTGGGCAGGGAGAGCCTCTGGAAATGAGGTCAGTGCGATTTGGCATCTCTGGGGCAACCTCCAGGGCGTCAGCCTGGCACTTGGCATAGTGTCTCGGCACAGAGAGTGGTGTCTGGTATAGGCAGCCCTGCAACACGCGTGGTAGACACGAATGAATCAAGAGTATGGGCCTGAGCGTTTGGCGTCTGCGTGAAAGAAAGCACACAGAAAACCCACAAACCCCCCCCCAAAAAGCCCCAAATCAAAAAAACCCCAAACCCCCACGAAAACCAAAAAAACCCTTAACAAACAAACAAAAAAACCCAAATTAAAAAGCCCACAAACCCCAAAAAGAAAAAAAAAAAAAAACCCCAAACCCCCACGAAAACCAAAAAAACCCTTAACAAACAAACAAAAAAACCCAAATTAAAAAGCCCACAAACCCCAAAAAGAAAAAAAAAAAAAAACCCCAAACCCCCACGAAAACCAAAAAAACCCTTAACAAACAAACAAAAAAACCCAAATTAAAAAGCCCACAAACCCCAAAAAGCAAAAAAAAAAAAAAAAAAAAAAAAAAACCCAAAACAAGAAAAACTGAAAAAATTTAAAAAACAGAAAAGCGAAAAAATTTAAAAAACAAAAACAAAAAAAACCCACAAAACAAACCCCCAAACAAAAAAAGCCAAAAAACAAATAAAACCCCCAAACTCCCACAAAACCCCCCAAAACACAACAAAAAAACCCAAACAAAAAAAGAAAAATTAAAAAAACCACAAAACCAAAAACCCGCAAAACCAGAAAAAACAAAAAAATTAAAAAACCAAAAAACCCCAAAATTAAAAAAAAACAAAACCCCACAAAATACAAAACTCAAAGCCTCCCAAAAAATTAAAAAACACAAAACACAAAAAAACTCCAAAACCCCCCCCAAAATTTAAAAACACAAAAAGTTTTTAACCCAAAAAGCAAAAAATCCCCAAAACCAATTTAAAAAAAACCCCAAATAAAAAACCACAAAACCCCCAAAAGCAAAAAAACACATATACACAAAACGAAAAACCAAAACCAAACCAACCAACCAAACAACAGCAACAAAAACCCACAAAGAACAACGACCAAAAGGAGCCTAACCTCAAAACCATACGCGAAAATCACTTTCAAAAGCTTCATGACGCCAGAAGGGTTTCTTAAACAAGACACAAAAAGCTTTCATCAAAAAGTAAAAGCCTGAAAGATTCAAGAGAAATTCAACGGAATTAAAATTAAGAACTTCTGTTCATCAGAGGACCATTGAAAGAGTGAGAAGCAAGCAACCAGCGGGAGGTGCATTTGCCACACGTGTGACTGACAAGGGCTCTCTGAAGAGCTCCAAATCAATAGGACGAGTGATGGAAAAACACAGAGAAGTCACAAACGAGGAAGCCCAAATGGGCAGTAATCCAGGGCCGTGCAATTAACGCTACCGCTACCGGAGGAGCAGCTCCCCGCCTGTGGCCTGAGGGAGCCCAGTGAGGGGAGGCTGCGGAGACACAGGAAGTCCCAGTGCCGCGGGGAGGGTGTGGCCTCATCTCCTAAAGCTGGCCGTGGGCGTGCCCTGTGCCCCAGCAGTGCCGCCCCGGGGTATCCCAGGAAGGCTGCACGTGCTCCCCAGCACCTGGACAGGCACGGACACAGCAGTTTCATTCACAATGGTCCAGGCTGGAAGCCGCCCGTCCGGATGGCCATCAGTGAACAAAGAGGTAACTTCACTCACAAATGCCGTTCCCCAAGACAGCCAGCCATGGGCAGCTTCCACGCACTCTAAGGACACCTCTCGAAAACATGATGTTTTAGTGGAAAAAAAAAAAAAGCCAACCTGAAAGCGCAGGCTAATTAGACACCATGGATGTGAAGTTCCAGACCGGGCAAAACAAAACGATGTCAGTTAGGGATGCTCTCCGGCGGCCAAATCGGGAAGGAAACAAGGAACCACTTTATCACAAAAGCCAGGATCCTGAAGACTTCCCGGGGAGGAGGAGGGGGCTGTGACTGGGGAAGGGTCTCGGTGGGGGCTGGTCCCTGGGAGGTCGGCAGCATTCAACTTGTTGACCTGGGTGGGGTCGTCCTAAAGTTAACTTCTAAACGGCACAGATGTTTATTACTTTTTCTAGATGCCTATCACACTTCACAACTTTGAACAATTATATTGTGGGGGGAGGGGTGGACTTGGAACAGGAATAGCTCTGGGTTTCCTAGGCACCTTCTGTGTCCCAGGTGCCATGTGAGGCGCCTGACCCACTTTGCTCTATGACAGAGGAGAGAACTGAGGCTCCCACAGAGGAATTGGCTTGCCAAAAGGCACGCAGCAAAGCGGCCACGGCGGGAGTTAAGACAGGCGGAGCCGGGGCAGACAAGGCAGAGGAGGGGATTAACTTGGGATTAGCAGTGCAGCGGCTCCGCAGGCTGACAGCCAGCCGGGACTCGCTAATATCTGCAAATATTTGAGTGTCACAGGAAGAGTTTTTCAAGAAGTCAGAGGCAGGAGAGCTGGGTGAGCGAGGGGCAGGGGGCATGCATCAGGCCAGAGCAGAGGCGGCCAGATCTGGGGCTGGAAAAATGGACCCCATGCTCTGCTCGCAGGGGCTTCCTTATGGGGCGGAGAGGACAGAGGACACCCCACCGACCTCCACTCCCCACCCCTCACCGGTCTCCCTGAACACAGCCTTGTTTCCTCAGGTCCCCAGGACTCTGCACCTCTAGGAAGGCTCGTCCTATCTGTCCTCCTTGCAAACTCCTATTCATTCTTTAAGCCTTGGCTCAAGTGTCCCTGCTTCCAGGAAGCCCTCTCTGATTCCCCAGGCTAGTGTCTCCAACCTGGGATCCCTGGGGGCCTGTGTTTTGGGCCTGGGTCCCTGTTCTGGAGGGCTGACCTGTCTCAGCACCAGCGCAGGACCTGGTACACAGAGGGGGAATGAGCCCAACTTGGGGTGAGGGATAGGAGAGTCACAAAAGCCACAGAGAAAAGTGACAAGGAGGATAACTAGACTGTCATGTGGACAAGAAGGTGGGTGGAAGGGCATTCTGAGCAGAGACAACAGCATGAGAGGCATGAAAGGCAGAGAGGCATGAAGGTGACAGCTAGTTCGGGACTCAGAAGTGGGGCTGCAGCGTGGGGTGGGTGGTGAGGAGAGAGACTCGGGCAGAGGGAGCCCCAACCGGGGACCTGCTCACAAAGGGAGCCACTGAGGGTCACAGGACATAGTTCTTGTGGTTCGGGCACTGCGGGTGGGTGTGTGTGTTGTGTGACAAGTGTTGGACAGGGCAAAGGGCCTGCCCTCTCGGAGCTCAGTTCAGATTCCTAGGCCCAGCCTGCGATGCGGGCCCCAGGACGGGAGGAAGGACCCCGGCACAGGGCCATCCTGCTGGACAGCCAAGACCCCTTCACTTGGACCACAAATGAATCTTCTCCTGCCTGGGAACCCATAGTTGTGCGGTTCGGATGCCCCACAGTGAACCTCTACCCGGACCCCTGCTGTGGGCCAGGTCCCAGGTGAGGCTCGTCACCCCCAGTATCAGGTCATCCTCCCAACAGCCCTGCAAGGTGGGGGTGCTCAGGATACCCACGTTACAGATGAGGAAACTGAGCCCCAGAGAGGGTCAGGACTTTGCCAGAAGGCCCTGTGACCTACACCATGGGAGGCCATGCTGACCAGCTTCCCCTACATCCCTTGGGGCCTCTTGGTCCTGGACCCCCGACACTAAATGCAGGGCAGGGGCAGCCCCAGTACTGGCTGGGAAGAAATAGTCTGGAAAGGCCCTCGAGGTCGCTCTGAAACTACTAATAGGGTGAGAGGGAGAGGAGAGCAGGATGCTCCCCAATTCTGGGAGGCTATGCTGTGTCCTGGCCCCACGGAACCCCCAATCCCACCAGCTTCTGAGCTCTGCTTCCGATGCCTCAGTGCAGCCAAGAAGCCTGGGCCCTGGCCACTGCGACCAGCCTTCAGGATTCCACTCAGGGAAGCCCTCAGCCCAACCAACAAAGAGATGCTCTGTGCCCTCAGCAGCTGAGACAGTGGATCTGCCCACCCGGCTCACTTGTCCACCTGTGTTCTAGCCAGGCTGGGCCATGTCTCTGTCCCTACTGCTCAGAGCACAGGGATAGGTGCTCAAGAGCCTTGGCTGGGCATGGAGAGAGAGGGAAAGA
>NW_006783036.1:3976120-3978008 GCF_000442215.2 Lipotes vexillifer | reverse complement strand
GGCTGGGGATGGAGAGAAGGTGAAAGAGAACCAGAGAGGGGCCCCCCACCAGGCTGGCCTCAAGGTGCCCCATGAATGCTACCTTTTTTTTCAAGTCCCAGCTACGTAGTGACGCCTCCTCCACAGACAGCCCCATCCAGTAGGGGTACTGGTGAGATGATAGCCGATGGAGGTATAGAGGAGGGTCCTGGCATGAGATCAGAGGCCTGAGCTCATCTATGTGGCCAGAGGCAGAGCTGCCGCTGTCTGGGCCTCATCAGCCCCACCTGGACCTTGACCATGATAAGGTGGGCCTGGCTGATGGACGTTTGGTTTTGTGTCTGAGCTCCTACGACCTAAGAGACTGGACTCCTCCTCCCAGCCCAAGACAAATGGGTTCTGGTCCTGTGGGACCCACTAGGGAGGGCTGCACTCCAGCTCAGCGGCCAGAAGACGGCCCTGCTCTCATGTCCAGTCTGGGGCCTCCGTGTGGGCCCACCTGTCCCCAGGGTCCCCCTGGGCATTCCCGAGTGACTCATCCACAGCACTGAGGGTCACTTGGGAAGGCCCCAGGGCCCTCTCCCCTAGACCGTGGGACCTGCACTGGAACAAGCTGGGCTCTGCTGGGTCCCTGCCCCTTGGGGAATGGGTGCACCTGCTACCGAGCTGCCTCCCCAGGGATGCTGATCCTGGCCTTGGGAGGGGGGAAGAGGGGCAAGGAGGAGGCCAAGAGACCCTCCAGGCCCCGCGGATCTTCCTGAAACCCAGCAGCCAGAGCTGGGCCTCAGTTCAGCTTCCGGAAGGGAGACACAGGAGGGGTGATCCCAAAGTGGGGGTCACGGTGCCCAAGGGAAGTTGTGAATATTCAAATCGACTGATCCCGGGCCAGCCGAGAAGGGCGCCCAGTGGAGTCCTTAAGGCTCAAAGTTTAGCACCTGGAGGGAGGCCGAGGGAGACTCTCCCCAGACGCCCTCTCGGGATTCCCCTAAAATGGCTCCAAGACGCGACTGCCTGGCCCGCCGGGAGGACTCCATCCCCCGCCCCTGCCCCCACAAGGTGGAAACTTAAAAACTCAAAAGAGGCAACTGTCAGCTGGGGGATGGGGGACCGGCCGGCGCGGGGGACTGATGCGTAACAGCAGGAGCAGGGTCCCGGGGGACAATCCAGAGTCCAGGGCAGGGCCCGGGGTATCGCGTAAACCCGCGCGCGCGCCGACCCGGCCTTGGGTGGCGCACTCCCACCCGCAGCCGCATCGGCCCCGGCCCGGCTGGGGACCCCCCGCGCGGCGCTCCCCGCGGTCTAGACGCGCGCGCGCGCGCGCACACACACACACACGCACCACACACACGCATACCGGCCCGGGCCAGCCCCGCCGGGCGGCCGCGGGCCGTAGATGCGCTCGGGCAAAGCCCTCTCCCGTCGCCCTCCCTAGCGCCCCCGTCCCCGACCCCGGCCCCGGGAGCCGCGGCACGGAAGACGCTCCACTCACCTGAGTTTCTCCATGTCTGCGGCAGAGGCCTGCGAGAAACCAAACGAGAGGGTCAGCAGGCAGGAGGCGTGCGCTCCGCGGCCGCGCCGGGCGGAGCTGGATACCGCGGGCATAGGCGGGCGCGGCGGCGGGTCACCCCCGCGCGGCTCGGTTGTTGGAAAGTCCGGCCCGCGCGCCCCCAGCCCACACTCACTGGCCGCAGTCCCTGGGACTCAATGGGTGCGCGGGGCCTCGGCCGAGTAACAGGTGAGCCCGCCCGGGCCGCCGCGCACCGAGTTACGCCCCCCGGGGAGAGGAAGGGGCTGGCCCGGGGACTCGGGACCGCGCTGACCCGGGCGATCCCAGTCTCGCCTGCCTGAAAAAGAGGGGTCCCGGCCTGGCTGCGTTAACTCTCCGGCGGCCGCGGTCCCCGCTGCACCC
>NW_006783036.1:3959507-3976073 GCF_000442215.2 Lipotes vexillifer | reverse complement strand
CCCCCCCCCCCCACGCCCCACCCCGCCCGTTAACCCTTCCAGCCCCGCGCTCCCTCCCGGAGGAAGCCAAGCCCTGAATTGCAGAATCTCCGAGTAGGAGAATGTTCAAATCGGGTAATTGGGGGCCGTACGGGAGTGTAGAACCTGACACGCACACGATCCGAGGGTGCTAGCAGTCGGGACCTCAGACTCCTCAATCAGGGACCCTGCTGCCCTCAGCTCCTGGGGTCCGGGCCTGGCTCGCCCCTCCCGGGCCCAAGGGATTAACCCTTGCGCGCCCTGTTCGCCAGCGGGGCTCCCTGCCGGGCTTGCGCAGACCCGCCCGCGCGCGGCTTGGAGACCCTCCCCGCCCAGCCCCGCGCATCCGGGAAGCCCCTCCGAGGGCCGGACGGGGGGCCCACCGGCTGCCGTTAACCCTGCGGGCGCCGGCGAACGACCCGGACCGCTAGCGGCCCGGGCGGGATCGCACTTCCTGCGCGAAGCTGGGGGCGCGGGGAGGGCTCTCCATCGCCCGGGAGAGGCCGCTCCCGGGGGCTTTTCCCCGTCCTTCCGTACCATGGCCGGCATTAAAGGGGGACGGGGGGCTGAGCCCAGGGACCACGCGACACACCTGGGAAGACTGATGGCTGCCCATCCCGGCCCCTCGCGCCGGGCGCCGCCGCCGCCTCCGCCGGGAACGCGCTCCGCTCCGGTCGGGGCCCCACGCCGCCTCCCCACCGCCCCGCCGGGCGAGGGCGCAGCCCGGCTGCCAGCGCCGAGCTGGAAGGCCCGACCGGGGGCCCTCCGCCAGGCTCGGCCACCAATTCCCCGGGTGCTGGTCAGGCCCTCCCGAGACTCCCCTGGCCTCAGTTTCCTCACCTGCAAGCTGGGCTTGGGGGCAGGGGGAGCAAGACAAGGCGCTCTGCTGCCCTTCTGCATCGCGGACTGCGGAGGGGCTGGGGTGCGGGAAGGAATTCCAGAGGAAAGGATCCCCGAGGCGTCTGGACTGGCGGCCAGACACAATCCCCGACGCTCTAAAAGTTGTCGGAGACCACGAGCCCAGACCCCTCTATATACCCTCCTCCCCCAAGACAACGAGCTGGCCGATTGGCCAGCATCTCCCCGACGCCCCCTATGTACCCAGGCCCACCTTTCCCAGGTTCCCATCACCGCGCTCAGCACACTAGATCCCAGCATACAGCAGGCGCTCAATAAACACGGACAGTGCATGCTTGAATCCTACACCTCTCTGGCGTCTTTTCCTGCCTCTTCCCTTCTGGCTGTGAGTTCCAGGCAGGAGCCCTGTCCCTTCACCAGGGCACCCCCAGCACCCAGCAGGCCTGGCCTCCACCCCGCCAACGCAGGGTGGGAGGAGCCCTGCGTTGCGAGGGTCAGCCCCAAGCCCCAAAGTCCAAGTGTTCCATCATCCACCCACGATGTCTCGCTCATTCATTAGCTCTGGGCTTGGTTCTTGCGGTTCGGAGGCGGCAGCAAATGAGGTGAGCCCTGCCCTCAGGGGCTAATGGTTGAGAAATGAAACCGCGGCTCGCCTCCCGGGAGTGTCCACTCGCAGCAGAACGGCAGAGATAATAAGGACACCACCGCCCAGCAGCCCTGCGTTCACCGCACTGTCCGGCTCTTCCTCAGGGAAGCAGTCACTCCCATTTTACAGATAAGGAGAGCGAAGCTCAGAGACAGAGCCCAGCTGGGCCTGGACCCCATTCCTCAGAGACCTTTCCCACCCAAAGGCTGGGGACGCCCCTCAGATGTCTCCAGTTGCCTCAGTCACTCACAGTGAATGACCTGCCAGGGAGTTTGTCTAAAATTAATAAGAATGTATTAAAATTTAATTATAAAAATCTCACATTTATTATTTATATGGAATGTTTCAGCTCTTCTAAAAGGCCTGCCTGGGAATTTCTTCCCCAAGAAGGGACTCTAGGAGAGGCTGCTGAGTCGCCCTGGTGGCAGGGGGTGGGGTGGGAGGGAGGGACGGGGGTGGGAGGGGCAGAAGTCTGACAGGGAATGGGAGGGGGTCCAGCCCCAGCACCTCAGCAGCCCCTCCCTTCACTCTGCTAATCCAGACCCTGAAGCCTGGCTCTGATCCTACCACGCAGTCTCCCCAGACCCAGTGCCTGTGTGGTCACCACCGCCCTCACCCTTAAAGGCCGCTTCCTCCAGTCAGCCCTCCATGATGGAGGCCCAGCGGAGTAGTTGGGTTTGGCCTCCACACCAGTTCTGTACTCCCTGGGGCAGGGCCTGTGTCTTTCCCAGCTGTGTCCCGGGGCTAGCCCAGCACCTCACCCCGGGGGTGGGAGTTGTGCGTGAAGCTCTGGGTGTATGTGCAGAGCAGTCACAGCTGTGTGCAGCTGGCCCCGTGCGGAGGGGCTATGCCTTTGGCAATGGTCTCGGTATCGGGGCCAGAGAACCGCGTTTGAGTCTTGACTCTGCAATTCATAATCACAAGATTTGGGGATATTCCTGAGATGCCCCTCTTTTGGATGAGGAAACCTGGGCCAGAGCATGAAGTGTCTTGCCCTGAGTCACCTGGGGTTAGCTGAGGCCTGCCTGTTGGGCTGGGCGGGGGAGAGTGGGGGCATTGCCTGGGTCTCAGACCAGAGGTAGTGCCTCCATTACAGCAGGGGGGCCGGGGCTGGTGGAGACCATGACTATGAGGGACCTTGAGATGTCTAGGGTCCCCAGTGTGAAATGATGGGGCGGGAAATACCCTCAAGGCCCCATCTGGCCCCCCCAGGGACCCACAGGCAAGGGGGGTCCCAGTGCTCTCCTGATACAGGTAGGAACACAGGCTGGCACTCTGGGTGCCCTCAGAGAGAGAGTCCATCCCTGCCCTGGGCGCTGTCCCTCTGGTTCAGCCCGTACTCACAGCCCCATGCCTATTCCTGCGACACACCTGTGACGTTGTCACTGTCTGCCCTAAACTCTTCTCTTGTCTCTTCTAGGTGGTCCAGCCCAGTGGCCATCTTTATTTCACACAAGCCTCACACAAGCCCCGCTTGTTGGCTAAACTGGACCATACCGTGCATCCCTGCCTCAGCCCACCTGCTACCTCCTCCTCTGTGTCTTTGCTGGTGCTGGCCCCTGCCGCCCCGAACGCTCACCCTCCTTCACCCCGAGCCATATTCTGAGCTCCCTGCCGACCACCACAGCCCCACCACCTCCCTCCTTTCCCTATTCCCTGAGAGACTCTTCCCGAGGGCCAGAGACAGGCCCCTCCACCCTTTAGTTGCCTGCTGTATAGCCAGCGCAGCCTTTGGCCCTGTTAAGGAAATCAATCCTATTTAATCCCCATGGTGACTTGTGAGGTGGGTCTTACAACCCCCATTTTACAGATGCAAAAACAGAGGCTCCAAGAGGCAAACCCCTGCAGGTTGGGTGCAGAAGCGTGGAGGGTTGGGGCCAGCTTCCCGAGCTGCCATCCTCCCAGTGGCACCTGGGCACGTGACTGATGCACATAGTAGGTGCTCCCAAGGGCAATGGAGGGAGGCAACTCTGCGTCACAAGTCAAGCCTCAACGAGGGGTTGGTAAATACTGACTGGGCCCGGCCTAACCCTCTGACCACACCCCCACCACCTGCCCTTCACTTGGCACACACTGGCCACACTGGCCACTTTGCTGGTCCCAAGCTCACCCAGCTCACTCCTGCCTCAGGGCCTTTGCACTTCCTTCCCTCTGCCTGGATCTTTCCTTCTCTGACTACCCACCTAAAGTAGCTCCTCTCTCCCACCAAACGATTTCTCATCATGCCCTGTCCCTTTGGATGCATCCTCCGTGTCCATTTGCCTGCCCCCGCCCCCGCCCCTCCACTACAAGAGACACCCCTGCTTCAGCCACGGTGTCTCCATCACTAGGGCCTGTTGCAGAGGCCTCTGATGAGCAGTTGGTGACGCCTGAATGAATGCAATTGCTCTTAATCCCCAGCCAATGGCATCTGCTCTCCACCTCGAGCAGCCTCTGGTCTGCTCTCACGGTCCCTGTCACTCACCCGTCGTCCCATCCCCTCCCCCAAGCCCACCCCCACGTTGGGGGGCACCTGAGCCCGCTTGGTACCCGGCACACACACACCTGCACAGAGCCCTGCCCAGGGAACCCCTCTGCTGATGGGGGTCAGTCCCACACTGGCCCCACGAGGTGTGTGAATCCTCCTACTGGACCATCTGGCCCGGGTGTGTTGCTGCCCTTTGCCACCCAAATCTTGTGGTGCCTGGAAACTGTCGTGAGAAGGAAAGCGGGTCCAGGTCAGGGAGGGGTCTGCTGGGCGCTGAGGCCTCCCCTCTGCCTCCGACTCACCCCACCCTGTGACCCTGGGCGAGTCCCTGCCCTCCCTCAGGGCCTGTGGTGGGTCCCCTGGGCCCTCCTTAGATCTACTCTGAGCTCCAGCTTCCTTGGTTTCTTCCTGACCCTGTTCCCTCACCCTCTTCTCAAGGGGAGGAAACGAGCCGAAGAGTACAGAGGGCAGAGATGGGGCTGGACCAAATCCCAGGTGTGGCCCAGGCAGCGGCCACCCACCTCCCACTGACGGAGACTTGGGCTTCCTATGCAGCTATGTGAACTTGGGCAAAACCCTCAACCTCTCTGAGCTCAATCCCTCATCTAGGGAGGATGGAAAATCTTCAAAGGACGTTGTGAGTGACACGGTGGCCATGTATGTGTATGGGCCCGTCTTGGGGATAGGGCTGGTGAAGGGCTGCAGCCACTCCTGAGCCAGACTTTTGACGTCATCACTCAGGGTGGACCCTCTTCTAAGAGGTTTTACATCACTCCTTGCCTTCTTGCATTCATTCAACAAACATTCACTGTGTGCCCTGTTCTAGGGGACTCAGTGAACAGACTAACTAGAGGACCTTCTCTGCTCTCACGGTGCTGAGATTCCCACAGCGGGGAGGCAGATTAGCTGGGGCATCAGTGCAGTGCCCGTCCTGCCCCGAGTTCAGGGAGCGTCCGGTCACCAGTGGGGAGCAGAGGTTGAGTTGGGGGCCCCTCGGGCTGCTGTGTGGAGGACGCACTGAGAGGTGAGGGCAGGGCCTGAGGAGTCCAGCTGCAGGCACCTATACAAATCCAGTGGGGACCAGGGTGAAGGTGGGAGAGGCGCTCAGATGCCCTGACAGACTAGAGAAGGGGGTGGAAGGAAGAATCGCCAAAGATGAGGCCATGGGTTTTGGCCTGAGCAGCTTGAAGGGGACTGGGGAGCAGCTCAGGATTCGGGTCCAGTCATCCCAGCAGGGATACGGGATACGGACAAGAGGGTGGGGACTTGGGTTTGGAGTTCAGAGGAGGGTCCAGGAGATGTGAATCTGGGAGTGGCCAGCATGGAGCCAGCACTTAGGGTCCGAAACTGTATGAGGTCGCCAAGGGAGTGAGCGTAGATGGGGAAGAGGAGGGGCTCTGCCAGGTGAGGGTTCAGAGAGGGGGCGGGGCCAGCCCAGGGCATCGAGGAGGGGCAGGCGGGGAGGTAGGAGGGGAGAGGCGGTGTCACAGACTGTGTCACGGGTGAGAAGCCAGCCTCAAGTCCCTCAGCATCCCCCGCAGGGCTTGCCGCGCTGGGCACACAGTGGGTCATCCTGATACCTTAGTCGGAATACCAAGGTGAGCACAGGTGGACGGGAAAGGGGCGAGCGCTGGCCCAAGGTCACTCAGCAAGTTGGGGACTTGAACCTGTACCTTGGCTTGGTGCTGCCCCCAGATGGGGCCAAGAATGTCCTTCCCCTGGGGATTCTGGAGGACCTCGCTGCGGGCTGAGAGGTGCCCCGTCCCATCCCCCCGGGCAAGCCCCGCGCTTCTCTGCGTGGCCTGGGCAGGGCCTCGGGTTCCCAGCCGTGCGCTGGTACAGACGGACTAGGCCCGCGGCAGCAAACTGGCCTCCTGAGCTAAATCTGGCCCGCCGGCATGTTGTATTTGGCCTGCGAGAGGGTTTTAATTTTTTTTTTTTAAACGTTTGAGCCAACATTTAAAAATTGGGAGAGTTTACATTTTAAAATCCGTATTTTTGGCTTCTACTGAAATTTTGGAAGATCTGGCAACTCCGGCCCACATTCCCACATGGCAACAGTTGGGGAGCAGCTGCCCCCTCCAGAGGCACCTTGGGGGTCCCCCACTGGGGAGAGGCGCTATCACACCTTAAGCTGGCCCTACAGACGGGGAGCCTGAGGCCCGGAGGGTGGAGGGGGCTTGCTCGTGAGGTCTCACGGTGGGAAAGCCCCTCAGGCAGGATCCAAACGCAGCCCTGGGGAGTTCCAGGCCTGGCGTCTGGGGTCTTGTCACGACATCACTAAGGCCAATTCAGAGCTGCCAGCCCTGTGCTTTCTGCTCTCTTCTGCCCGTTTTGTTCTCAGGAAACACCTGGCTTGAGTCATTCACACTGTAGTACGAGTGAGCCTTGGTACCAGGTCTGTGACAGTGATGGCTGGAGGTCCCGGAGGCCTTCCACAGTGGCTTCTTGTTTGCTGGACAGTGAAGGGGCAGACCAGAGTCCCCCACAACCATATGCCACCAGACGGGGCAGAGGCCCTCCCCCTCCCTTGCCTGCTTTGCCGCTTCCTCCCTGAACTGGCTGACGGTGCAGCTCCAGGCACTGTCCTCCAGAAAGGCCTTTCAGACTGCTGCCTGGAAGCCTGGGGTCTCCCTACCTTCCCGAAGCCCCACCTTCACCCTGGGAACTGTTCCGAGGACACAAGCCTGTCCAGCCTAGGTAGAGGGGCCGTCATCATCACCTTCACAGCTACCATCGTCCCAGGGACAGGATTCCTATTGTGTGCCAGGCACCTCCACTTGCCACACACACGAAGACACTGGGGGATGTGGCTTGTCCGGGTTCACTGAGCCAGGGCACAGCCCAGCCAGGACCCTGCCGGGCTCTGCTCGCTGAGCCTCAGTTCCTGGTCTGTGAAATGGGCCAGATCCTAGTATCCCTCTCACTGGCCTGTTTGGAGTATTCGATGCGAGGCTGGAGCTGACCACATATGACGGTGGGCTGGGTTGGGCTGGGGGCTGATGCCCACCTCCCGCTTCAAGGAGCCAACACCAGCTCCTTGGGAAGGACATTCTGGCCGGACCCAGGACAGAGCCCTGCCCCCCAGCACCTGCTGCAGGACCCCGACAGGTCCCCGAGGCCCTGTGCTGCCTTCAGACAGAATCTTCCAGAGGCCTGAGCATCACGGGGCTCCCCCGGACCCAGTGGTCCCTGGAGTGAGGTCTGCATGGTGTGCAGAGCCTAGAGCGGAGGGTGGGGCGGTCCCGGATCACCAGGCCCTCCTGGAGGAGGCCGGGGACGTGATCCTTATCGGGTACCTGCTGGCTGCTTTCCCCGTGACAAGGCGAAAGAAAACTCGTGACCATGACCGCTTTTCCACGGCCGGGGAAACCGAGGCCCTGAGTGGGTGGGCAACCTGCCCAGGTCCTTGAGCTGAGTCCCCCTGAGCTGAGAACTCCCCGGCTGCACTTGGCCCAGCGGACCCCAGAGGAAGGGCTGGTGGTCTTCAAATACCCAGAGCTCCCCTCCAGCCACGCTGCTCCCTGGCTCTCCCTGGAGAAAGAGGCAGGTCAGGTCATTGGAGGCAAGTGACGCGGAGAAGCGTAGGTGCAGAGGGGGAGGTGAGACAGCCTGCGTCCAGCCCCGGCTCCTCCCGTGACCTCCCCTCGCCTGTCGCCTCCCAGTGCGCAGGAGTTCTGCAGCACAAGGATGACACCGACCCGCTGGGGGTGCACAGGGATGGAGAGTTAGAACAACTCTGGTAAGCACTCGGCAAGCATCAGCTCTCTCCTACCGCCCAGGATTTTGTTTTCAAAAGAACCCCTCCGTGCAGGGCGGCCATTCCGGGAGGGGCCGGGACGAGATCTCCACCACCTGGCCCTGCAGCCCCACCTCGAGCCTGTGGCCAGGACAAGGCCCTCAACAGCCCATAAGGACCCACCCTGGTCCCTGGGGACACAGGTGGTTTGGGAGACGAAGGCTAGCAGCGAGGTGGGGTGCCGCCATCCTGACACCCTGCACGACCCGATCCCCCAGGACGGCCGAGCAGGTCTCACCGGATCCTTCTCTCCCATCCGTCTGAGGCCGAAGTGCGTGTGTGGAGGGGGTGATGATGTGCTACTCAGTCCAAGCCCAGACTCCCGAGGGGGCCCCAGGGCAACTCAGAGCCTCAGTTTTCCAACTCCATAAAATGGGCAGCTAGGAAGGACGTGGACCCACCCGTCTGCCTGACAGGACTGTGACATCCGACCTCACGTGGACGTGTCTGAGGTTCAAAACTTCAAAAGAATCATCATATAAAATCCAGTGGTGAAACACCAAGGTCTCTGCCACTGGCGGTGTTATATTATTGTTAGCATTGTTGTTTACTCGTGCGTACTCCAGAAATAGCCTGCCTGCCCCAAAGCCAGAAAATCCTTGAGCTTCATTCTTCGGGTGCTTAAGGTCTTTCCCATTACAGTGATTATGAAAGCGGGGTGATGAGGGAACTCGGAGGGGGTCAGCCAGAACTTGTGGGGAAATGGCCCATCAAGGGAGAAGGGAAGGGGCCCCAGCAGACCTCTGTCCAGCTGCCCCCTAGGGGATGGGCGGGGGCTGAGACTCACCGGGCTTGGAGGCCTCTGGGGGGAGGCAGCTGGGCCTCCACGCTTGCTGCTGCCCACGCGAGTCTCCGTGGCCCGGCCCAGCCCCCCTCTGCTTGCAGCCTCCGGGGCCACCCCTGAGGACAGCTGGGGGCTCAGGGCCAGGGTCTTCTCTGGGGCTGCAGATCCTGCGAGGGGCTCCTGGGCCAGGCCTGGGTCTTGCTCGCCTGGGGAGGGCTCCGGGCTGCGGCCTTTGGGGCCCCGGAGGGCCTCCAGGGTCCCAGGGTCCAGAACCCGCACAGCAACCTCATCCAGGAATCTGGAGAAGGGCAGCCGGGCCTCCTGTCGGCGGCTCAGCCAGGCGAGAGGGCCAGTGGCAGCTCTGCTGCCAGTGCCCAGGGGCTCCGGGATGGACAGCAGGCCAGGTGATGCCTTTGTCTCCTCCTGGCCAGGCTGTTTCACCCAGCTGGGGTGAGATGGTGGGCCCTTGGGGTTCTGACCTGAGCTGGGGCTCAGTCTGCAGCTTTGAAGGTCCTCTCTGCAGACCTCCTTCCTGGGGGCTTCGGCCCTCGGCTCCACAAGGGAGCCATGGCCATCCGGCCTGCGGCTGCCGGGGTCAGAGCCCCGTGCTTGGAAGCCGGCCCCTGAGAGCATCCTCCTCAGTCAGTCCGAGGTCAAGCCTCTCCAAGCACCTCACTGACACCTACTTCTCTCCTCCCACGTGGCTAGGACCCCTCTGCTCTCTGGGGGGCGGGGCGGCACGGCCACCCGTCCCTCACTGGCCAGAGTGATCAGCTGAATGCCTGCCCCCATCGATCCAGAGAGCACGTGGTAGGGGGCCTCCCGCCCCCTAAATTGATTCTCATTAAATGGGAGCTGGACTCCAGGGCTTAGAAAGTGCTAGAGAAGGGAAGGTCATGTCCTGGGCTCTTCATCTGCCTGGGGAGGCAGCCTGCACTGAATGAGCACCTGCTGTGTGCCGGGGGGCGGGGGGGAAGCCCTGGGCTGGGTCTCACACCCTCCACTCCCCACGTCTCCTCATCTCTGCCAGGTGTGGGGTTGGGTGCAGGGACATGGGTGAATATGGGGCCTGAAGGAGGGGAAATTAGAACCGCAACCATCTGGCAGAATGGGAGGGTGTGGTGGAGACTGCTGGCTGCCCACTGTCCTCCCACTCTTCCTTAGTGAAGAACCCTCCTTTTATTCTGGGAGGCAAGACATCCAACTAAAAGACTGCATTTCCCAGGCTCCTCTGCAGCCAGGGGTAGCCAATGAGATATAAACAGAAATTACTGGGTGTGACTGCTCCTTAAAACGGATCAGAAAGCTTGGCTGTGCCCTTTTTGCTCCCACTCCCAAACCCTCCTGCTTCTTATCTAGAACATGCAAGTGATGGTTGGAGCTACTGCAGCTGTTTTGCACTGTGAGGCAAACTTGAGGCAGAAGCCATATATAAAGGCTGGAGGAACAGAAAGACAAAAAAGAACCTGGGTTCCTGATGACCGCTGAGTCATCACACTAGCCCTGGACCACCTGCCTCTGGCACTTCTTTAACTTGACAGAAATAACCCCCTGTCTTATTTAAGCCATGGTTATTTCCAGTCCTGTTACTAGCAGCTGTGTGCAATTCCTCACTGATACACAGGGGATAAGGTTAGGAACCATGGTTGACAACGCTATGAGGCAAGAGCCTTTGGCACATGGGGGCCCAGGGTGCAGTTAGATGGGGAGTGGAGTGGGGAAGAATACCCCAGAGAAGGGCCAGAGCCCTTGCTCCTTTGCGTGAAGGGAGACACACAGATCCCTGGCGTCTTGGGAAGCCAGGGGTCCACGCAGAACTCCTGGGATGCAGCTGCATGAGTCAAAGGAAGGCTCGCTAGGGGGTGGCAGCCCCAGGCTCTTGGCCATGATCCCCAGCCCTGGCTTCTGGTGCTGCTTGGAGGATGGCCTAGGTTCTCTTTGGCACTGCCTGCTCATGGCTGTGTACCTGGGGCCTCTGCCCATCTGGCAGTGCCTAGATGCCTCACATCAAGTGCTGGGGACCCCTTCTTTTCTGAGCTCGGCTGGACACCTCTCTGGATGCCTCACAGCACCTGTGACTAAATGTCTGAAAAGCTTCATGAGCTCACCTGCCCAAGACAGGGATGGAAGCTGACTGGACCTTCCCTCTCCCTCTCCCCCTTTCCCCCACCGTACCCCTAACCATCAGGCCCTGACTATTCAGCCTTTCTCACACCTGGCCACCTCCCTCCATCCTCAGTATCACCTTGCTGGTCCCAGGTGCCACCATGTTTCATCCGAACACCTACAATCACCCCACAAAAGTCCCTGACCCCAGCTTGGTCCACCCCACAAACGAGCCAGTGTGAACTTTTAAAATCACAGACCAGATAACCAGACAACATCACACATTCATACGCCCTGCAAGGCCCCAGTGTCTTTTCTACCCTCCCCCACAGACCACTCCAGGAACTTCCATCTAGTTCCTGAATGTGCCAAGCTCTCTCTGGTCTCAGGGCCTTTGCACTTGCTGTTCCCTCTCATCATCTAACTCCCAGCTAACTTTCAGGGCCCCAGTTCAATAGCCTGTCCCCTTCCTGGCCCAGTTCAATAGCCTGTCCCCAGGCTATTGAACTGGGGCCCTGAAAGTACATGATGCTAGCATGTACCCATTCACGCCTGATCTGATCTGGACTGTAGCCCCAGATCAGATCAGGTACCCCTGCAGCAGCCTCTTATAACTCCTGCTCTTCTTAACATGACCCCTACCTGTAATCGACATTGCAATTATTTGTTTATTACCTGTATCCCCCTAGAATGTAAGCTCTACTCTACCCCAGCTCCCCGCACAGGGCCAGGCACATAGGAGGCGTTCAACAAGTAGTTCTCGAATGAATGAATAAGTGAAGGCACCCCAGGTCCGACTCTCTCTTCACAAGCATCCCCAGCCTGGTGTGGACCTCCTCTGGGCTGGTCACTGGGCAGGAGAACGTGGGGAGTCAGGGGTCTCAGGCTCTTTGGAAGGCCACAGTGCTCCCAGCCACTGCTGCAGTCCCTGGAAGGCCACCCCTTTACGCATGGACACCCCCCTCCCCAGCAGCAGTCATCCAGCCCTGCTCCATTACTAGTGGGAACAGAACTCGGAGGCCGGCAGATCCAAGGTCAAATCTACGTCCAACACCCCAACTGATCCTGGGCAAGTCACATCCCCTCCTCATTGCCATGTGGGGACACAGCAGTACCCCGCCCCAGGCAGTGATGTAGTGAGAGTGCAGAGAGCGCGCTGGGTATCTTCAGCACAGAGCCTGGCATCTCGTGGGACCTCAGAACCCATCAGCCCGGGGCTCTAATTTGGCCATTCCCCTACTATGTGCAGTCACAGGAATGTTCTGGGGGCCCTGGCCAGCCGGTCCTCTGAGCCTCTCCCAGAGTTGCTGGCTGTATCAGACAAGTTCCTGTTGTCATAACAACCCCCTGGCTCTCCGCCGCCTGGGCCCGAGGCCCCGGAGGATGCTGTCGGCTGCCACAGCTCACAGCCTGGGCCTGCTCACCTCTTAGCAGCCTGGACTGCCTCTCCTGAAAGGGCTTCCGGCTCCCCTGCCTCTTGACTCATCTGCTCCAGCCCCCCTTCCTGAGCCCCTACTGTGTGCCAAGCTCCACATCATCGCCCAGATCCTCACCCAGTCCTGTGAGGGGGGACAGCCGTGAACTGTCTTATGCTTAAAGGAGCAGCCTCTCACGGGGGCCAAGTGACTTGTCTGAGGTCACGTGGCTTGGATGTGGCAGACCCAGGATGGGACCCCCAGAGGTCAGGCACTCGTGCCCTGTTTCACTCCTGGACCCCCTCAGTCCCTCCTGTGCCACCCAGACCCACCCTGCTCCCAAGGATGGGAAGCTGGTGTCTGTGAGCTCCGAGGGAGGAGGGACCCAGCTCCTGGTTGCCTCCTGGGGCTGGAACAGGAAAACCCGGCCACAGGGCACTGGTGGGACCCTGCAGCGGGGGCTGGGGGGTGGGGAGGGCAGGCTGAGCATTCGCTAAGAGCTCCAAATATCACCTCACTTATTCTCACGCCAACCCCCCAAAATGGGCCGTGCTACCCTATTTCATGGAGGAGGACACGGGCTTCGAGGGCTGAATGGTAAACAGCCATGGCCTGCCACAGGCCAGGGACTGTAGCCAACACCCACAGAGTGCAGTCACCTTCCAAGCCTCCCTCACACCAGTGCAGAAGTTTCTATTGCCATCCCCGTCTTTCACAGAGGAGCACGTTCCGGGTCTGAGGATTCTCACACTTTTCATCACCCTGCCTCTGCTTCAGTTATTTTCTGTGCTGGCCTCAGCGCCCTCGAGGGCGGCCACAGGCGCAGCACTCATGCTCTGTGCCGTCATTCCTGCACTCTGAATTTGGCCCCAGCCTTTGTTCCTCAGGAGGGGGGTGCACTTGAGCCATCCAGACCTTCCAGAAAGTCTCCCGGGACAAGGAGCTCCATGCAGGAGTCCCCGCTGGTCACCTGTCTTTACAGAAGGCTACGCTACGGCTTCATCGTTCCCTGAGCATGTCTTCCAGCATAACTGGAGAGGCCTCACGGCCCCCTGCCCTCTCCCCAGCTCTGCAGCCTCCCTGCTATGGGATCACGGAATGGGAGGGACGGGGGGTTACATGAAAAGAGGCTCCACCCATCCATCCCCGTAACCATTCATCTGCTAGTATGTACCCATTCACGCCTCAGTGCATCCTTCCATGCCTGTACCTGCCATCCACCTCCCATTCACCCATATATCCATCCTTGTCATTTGTATCTTGTATCCACACATCCATCTGTCCATCCACGGATGCATACATCCATTGACATGTGTCTATTTGTGCACTGATCCACCCTCAAGCACTTATCCATCCACTCTTCCCGTATCCATCCATTCACCCATCCGTTCTTACATCCATCCCCTTATCGATATTATTCAAGTCCCCATCCATCCAACCCGGCATCCACGTGTTGCTGCAGTGGTAGCCTCCAGGTGCATGGCCTTTTGGGGCTGGAGCCACTGCTGCGTCCCTTTCCTGGCTGGGGGCGGGGGGACAGTGAAGGCCCCCATCACTCCCCTAACACCTGCCACACTAGTCAAGGTCCATGTCTCCTGGTGGTAGACTGAGATCTTGAAAGGTGAGGTCTGTATCAGAGTCACCTAAGTGGTCACAATGAAAGGGGCAGAGGGGTACATGGGGAGAGTACGCTAGGGGGATGGAGAATTCCTTCATTTATTTGCTCACTCAGCCATTCATTCCTGTAATATTGAACCAACAGAGACAGCTCTGGTCAGCTTTTTCCGCCACCAGCTACCATCGAGGGCCTGCTCTCGGGACACGGAAGCCACTCCTCTGACCGAGAGAGGTGTTGTGCCTCAGACACTGAGCCCCAGAGTGGGCAGGGCCTTGCTCAAGGTCACACAGCGGAGGAGGAACTGGAACCCAAGACTCCAGACTCCTATCCAGGCCTCTCCTCCAGGCTAGTGACCTGCTCTGCGGCAGGAGGGGACCCTGGGGGTGATTCTAGGCCAACACAGTGAGCCTGGGGTCACCCTTGGATTTGTCTCCAGAGATCTTTACCTGCTATGAGGGGAGGAGACAGACAGACAGACACACACACACACACACACACACGCCGACCCATGGCCATGCCCTTGACCTCCACACTCCAGCTGGACTGACCCTCCTCTGATCCTTGCACGCCCCCCTCTCACCCCCAGGCCTTGACTCAGGCTGTGCTTCTCAGGCTCCTCCACCCCTCCCCTGTTCAACTCCTACTCACTCCTGGGCTTCACGAGCCTCCTGGGATTTGGGAAATTGTGAACCATCTCCAACCAAGCCCTGGATCCACAGACTGCTCTCCCCCCCTCTCATTCATTCATCCTTAACCATCCTTAAGTGCCCACAGGAGCAGGGGTACCACTTCAAAGTGCTGCCGGGGAGACGATGCATGAAGATGCTTATACCGGGCCTGGCACGTAGTAGGTGCTCAATAAGTGGCAGCTCTCTGGAGCCAGACCCTGTACCCAAGGGTCTTTGAGAGAGGATGGGGGATCGATCACCTTCCAGACTGCTCTCACTTCCGCTCCCTGACCCGGAAACGACCCACTCCCCACGCCACTGAGGCTCTAGGCACCCCTAGCCCTGCCCACTCAGCATCCCAGGTGCGAACAGTTCCAGGTTCTGAGGATAAGAGGAACTCGGAGCGCAGGAATCTATAAATATGAGACAATAGCTCGGGAGGGTCCCTCTGCAGCAGCGCAGCCTCCCCTCGCCCAGCGCCAGCGCTCAGCAGCCAGGAAGAAGCCGCATCTGCCACTGTGCCTGCTTTTCTGTGCCGGCCTGATTATAGTGAGAGTTGGGGAAATTAAGGGTTTTCGGGGACGCTGCCAGGGCCCAGGCTGCTGCCTTCCCGCCCTGTGCGTCACAGATGCCAGGCAGAGCCGCCTCCATGGGCCACTTGCCCCAGCCGGCAGGGCCGCACCCGGCCTGGCTGGGACGGCACACCACAGTGTATAAGGGGCTTTCTTCCACAGTCCTCCCTGGCCCGGGGAGTGCAGAGGGCTCTGCTGCAGGCAGTGGGCAGAGGAACTGGGGCCCAGTGAAGGGCAAGGACCTGTCCCCAGCCCCAAAGATCTAGGGCACTGGGGCCTCCATAGGAGTCAGGCCCATGGAGACCCTGTCCTGCTGGCCTGGGGCCCCAAGGCCTTGACCCCTGGTCAGCTTTCGGTCTGCACAGCCCAGGTCTGTGGCTGACCTTGGCCATCCAGGGCTCCTCCTTTGTAGGCACAGCTCATTCTGCCACCCCCGCTCAGTCCTGGGTGCCTACTCTGCTCCCATCCTGCTGGTCCAGGAGACTCCAGGATGTCGCCCACGCTGTTCCTGCCCCAAAGGAACCACACTGGGGATGGGGTGGGGCCCAGACAAGGAAGGAAACACCTCTAAACCAGGCAGGAAGCGGAAACGCTAGGGCAGCAATTCCCATCCAACAGGGCTGGGGTTCAGGGAGGCAGGAAGCTCCAGTGGAGCGGCCCTGGGCGAGCCCTCCCCTCCCTGAGCGTCAGCGGCTTCGCTTCTTACTGAGGAGAAGGGGAACACCTGCCGTGCAGGTGCCGAATGAGACCACCGAGGGGGTCTGGGGCCGGCGCAAGCCCACGCGCTGCAAACGCTCAGTGAACCAGCCCCTGGTCCAGCCTCCTTCCGGCTCCTCGACCTCTCCCAGGCGGGCGGCCTCACCGAGCCCTGACCCCGGGCAGGAGGGGGCCTGCCTGCACCCCGGCCACCCGCCGGGCACGGCGGAGGGTCCCAGATCCCTAGGCCCCGCCCTGCCCCCTCCCCCGCCCCACCCTCCCTTTCGCCGCAGGGACGCACGTGTTGGGGGGCGAAGACCCGGCAACTCGGGCCCAGGTGCTCAGGCCGGCCGCGTGGGGGGCAGGGCAGCGCGCTGAGGCCGAGTCCCCGCCCCGCCCCGCCCCGCGAGCGCGCCCCGCGAGTGCTCCCCGCGGCCGGGCGAGCGTTCCTGTTGGGGCCCCGGCGCACCGGCACCGGAGGGAGCGCCGCGGGCGGGGGAGACGACGCTGGACCGTCGCCCCCCTAGCGGGAGGGGGCACGCGGGCCGCCTCCGGCGCCGCGCGGAGACCGCCCTGCCGCGTGGGTGGTGCCCGCCCCGCCTCCGCGCCCGTGCCCGCGCCCTGCCCTCCCGGCTCGCAGGTACTCACCGCCCGGCGGAGCCGGCCCGGCCGCCGGCCACCCGTCCACATGGCCCCGGGGCAGCCGCGCCGCTCGCCGCCGCCGCCGCCGCGCTCGGGTCCCGCCGCCGCCGCCGCCGCCGCCGCCCCCCCCCCCCCTGCCGATGCAGGGGACGCGGGTTCGTGCCCCGGTCCGGGAGGATCCCACATGCCGCGGGGCGGCCGGGCCCGTGAGCCATGGCCGCTGAGCCTGCGCGTCCGGAGCCTGTGCTCTGCAACGGGAGAGGCCGCAGCAGTGAGA
>NW_006783036.1:3955386-3959100 GCF_000442215.2 Lipotes vexillifer | reverse complement strand
GAGTGAATGAGCCCTTGAAGGCGGGAACCCTTAGTACTCACCTGTCTAACCCATTCACACATTCACTCATTCCATCCCTCAACATTTATTGAACACCTCCTGTATACCAGCCCTGCTCTAGGCCCTGGGGATACCCCGCCTCCTGGAGCTCACGCTTCCCAGATTTAGAAAATTCAGGGCGAAGGGCGCGACCCGCCGAGTTCCCCCTGTCCCTTGCTCTGCCCCACTCCCCACTCCCCACTCGGTGGCCCACTCCAGCACCGCAGATGTCTGCCCCACTTTCCCTCTCTGCCTGACCCGGCACACGTGTGCCAAGGTAACCAAGTGATGGGGGAGGGGCACTCCCTTCCCCCACCCCGCCAGCAATCAGGAAGGGGAGGTGGCATCTGGATGGGTTAGTGCTGCTCCGGGAACCTCTAGCTGGAGCACCCCTATCCCTGCCCCCAGCGGAGCCCAAGGCTGGCCCCTTCCTAGCCCTGAGGAAGGGTGCAAGGTGAACCTCAGCCCTTCCTCCCTGAGGCATTGGGCAAGGTGACCTTGCTGGTCCAAGCCAGGCTGGGGCCTCCTCAAGAAGCAGCCTCAGTTCTGAGGGCATCAGAGCTCCCTGGGGGCAGCTGGACAAGTCTGCCAGCCCACCCAGCCCAGCAGCAGCCAGTATTCGAACCCGGGAAAAAAACACAAGGGGGCCAGGGAGGATCCTGGCTGGTGCGAAGAGAGGTCACAATGCACAGGCACTTGACTCCTGTCCTCCCTCAGGACCTACGGGCCCATCGTTCACACGTGTTTATATAATTCCCGAGCACATGGCAGATTATAAGATGCTACCAATGAATATATTTTTTTGACTTTTTTTCATCATATGGTAAAATATATACAACACAGAATTTACCATCCTAACCATTTTGCAGTGTACATTTCAGTGGCATTAAGTACATTCACCTTGTTGTGCAACCATTACCACCATCCAGCTTATATTTTATGTGTTGTGTACTTTGCAGTTTCTATTCACTCATTTAATTAGGGGAGTAGGTTGCTACATTCAGGCATAGGACAGTGCTGTGGAAAGGCATTGATAGCAAGGGAAGTGAGAAAAACAATAAAAGACAGGAAAAAAGAGCCAGCAGCTGACTGGAGGCATGAGTGTTGAGGCAAAGTCCTCTGTCTCCTCCCCCTCAGGCCCTGGGGACATTGTTGAGTCACAAATGGAGAAAGGGAGGTGCAGGGTGGGGTGAGCATCAGAGGACAAGCTTCTGTCTCCAGACAGGCACACAGGGTCTACGATCAGGACAAGAGGAGAGGTGGCTGCGGGGGGGTGGGCTCTTTAAATCCCTCCTATAGGGCTGTTTTAGGCTCACGTGGGACCTGGGTTCCCCATCATGAATGGGGCAGGCTCTGTGACCTTCACTCCTGCCCTTTAGGGTTCTGACGCCGTCCAGGCCACAGGCAGGGGTGGGAGTAGCCCACAAGAGGCAGTGGGAGCCCAACCCCCCACCTACCAGCCCTAATGTCCCTGCCCTCCCAGGTCCCAGGGGGACAACAGTAACAGTGGAATGTGGATGAAATGTGCACACAGGGCTCTGCCCACATTTCCTGCCCAGACACTGGTCCTGCTCAGATGGTGCCAGAACATTCGCCAGCAGCCCTGGCTCTGCTGCTGCCAACGCTGCAGATGGCTGGGGAGGCGGGGGAGGGGCGGGGGCGCCCATGCCCGGCTCTGGCAGCTTGCACACTTGAGCTTGGGGCCGGCTTGGGGCGGCCCCAGGAGAGCTCTTCCCCCACGCTGCACACCTAATCCCCACCCAGCAAGCCCTCTCTTCTCCCCTCCCCCAGCTCACTGATGGTGGGAAGGAGGGGAGAATGCCAGCACTGGCTGGGGGTGGGTGTGTCTCAGTTAACCCCCCATGTGACCTTGTGAGGGAGGTGGCACTAGCCCTCTTGGGCTGATGGGAAAACTGAGGCTCAGAGAGGCAAAGTCCCTTGCCTAAGGCCACTCAGCAAATAGGGGCTAAGCTGGGATTTAGTATCCTGGTCATTCTGGTCAGATGTTCACCCCCATTCAAGTCTCACCTTAGGACCCACCTCTAGGCATCTCTGAGGAGAAGGTCCAGATGATGCAACCTGAAGATCCTTGCAAGACGGGCTGGTCTGGAAAGGCCTCTGAAGCCAGTGTAGCAGGAGCCTGGAGCATCAGTGGCATCCAGGTGGGCTTCCTGGAGGAGGTGGGGTTTCAGGTGAAAGTGGGAAGAAGAGATAAAAGTGGCAGGGCTTGGAGACCATGCCCTGGGGCCAGGTAGGTCCCTTGTCCCCTGGCCTCCTGCCCTCATTTGGGCGTATGTGGACCACCCTGGCCACAATCCCTGCCCTCTATCTCTCAATCCCGTTCCCTGGTTTTATTTTCTTCATGGCTCTTGCTACTCTCTGCTGTTACCTGATTTACTTGTTTCTGTGTGTTTGCTTGATCTCCCCGGCTGGAGTGTGTGCTTTGAGATGAGAGGAGGGGAGCTGGGGCGGAGAATGAGCAAATGAGTGGAGGATTGATGAAGGGAGGGGAGGAGGGGGAGGGAGGGTTGGAGGAGGCCTCTGGTTGCGGTGGCCGAGTGGACGAAGGAGGACAGCAGATCAGGGGCCACTGAGAGTGAGGTTCCTGTAGACACCCGGGTGTAGGAGTCCAGCCCGTCCCTGCCTCGGGCTCCAGAGTTGGCCAGTCTGGCCAGATTCGAGCCTGTGTTTCCTGCTGCCTCTCTCAGGCTGGGATGGAGAAGTTTCTTGGAATGTGAGCTCTGGACCTTGCGGCAGCTGAGAGGTTTGTTCACTCCATGCCCCTACGGATGCTGTGACTTAGCCTCCAGGCTGCCCTGCAGGGTCAGGTGGAGCTGCCCTCTGCAGGGCCAACGCCCCCAAATCACTGCTGCCCCATCCTGTTGCCCTCACCGTCCGTCACTCGTTTCTCCTGGGAACACTTTTCTTAAAAGTCAAGGATTCAGGGAATTCCCTGGCAGTCCAGTGGTTAGGGCTCTGTGCTTCCACTGCAGGGGGCATGGGTTCCATCGCTGGTCGGGGTACTAAGATCCTGCCTGCTGCACGGTACGGCCAAAAAAAAGTCAAGGATTCAGTGTCTGTTTCTGGGGGTAACCAGACTTCTGGGCCACCAAAGAACAAAACTGTACCCAATTCACTCAAAAAAATAGGGGAGTCAACACCATGTAGTAAAGGCTCCAAGAAGAGTCCTGCCCTCTCCCGCCTCCCGTGGTCCTGGGCCTGCCTCACGGGATTGCATCCCACCCATAGGTCCCAGGGCCCAGCTTCTGGCCCAGGGCTGTCTTTGGGTTCCTCATCCTCCCTGCTGTGTCCCCACCCTGGGCCATCTCTGTGGGAAGCGGCAGCAGCCTCTCCAGGATTCTGCCCCGTGCTGGGCTGTTCCACCAGGTGAGGATGGACTGGGCGCTGTGACTTGGGCTCAGAAACTATAAGGAGGGGAAACATTTCTACCAAATAGTTATCAAAACAAAACGTGAATATACTTACTTATCACGCAGAAATAGACAAGCCAGGTCAGGCAGAGAAAAATGAGGGCAGCCCTCCTGGAAGGAGGGGCTTCCAGGCACCACAGGACATGGATCATTTCATCCCACCGGGGGCAGCTCTGGTCAGTGCCTTGTTCTCCCTCTGGACCACCTGTAGCCCCTGGGGAAGGGCAGCGTCCAGATTCCTGCT
>NW_006783036.1:3954194-3955313 GCF_000442215.2 Lipotes vexillifer | reverse complement strand
CCAGATGCCTGCTGGGAAGGGGTGCAGGCGTGGCAAGGGAGCCTCTCTCTGGGCCCTCCATCCTTGGGCCTGGGCATGGTGAGAAACACGGAGCACAGGATGGCACCAAGGTGGCCTCACTGGGACGAAATTGCCACTAAGTGTATACCTGCCGCCAGTGGGCAGGTGTTAAGTAAGGTCACACCTGGGGACCCAGGCTTCTTCGGCAGCCCACCTGCTTGGTCCTGGTCCAGACCTTGGCTCCTGGGGTGGGTGGGCTCCTTCCCTCCTGCCAGGCTGAGGGCCCTTCCGCAGCTGGCCTCAGCTCCAACCCCATTGTCAATGTCCACACGCTCCTGTTTCTGGGCCTTTGCACCTGGTATCCTCTCACTGTGGATGCCTTTCCATGGAGTGTCCTCCTGGAAAATTCCTCATCTCAGCTCCCAAAGTTGCCTTCTCTCAGGAGGTGTGACCCCAATCGGTGTATGTGGCTTCCAAACAGCAGCAGCCTGGGGGTCACCAAGCAGGTCGTAGGAGGGGGACCCTGCAGGGGCCTGGGCACTGGGGCAAGGAAATGGAGGCCAGCCCTCTAAGAGGCTTAGGAGGCAGGAACAGACCAAGAGGCAGAGCCTGAGGTCAGGGATGGCCACAAGCCAGGCTGCCTGGAGGCTGAGTGCCAACTCCTGGTGTGCTTGTCTGGCACTGTGCTGAATGGCATGGCTGATGGCGGGGGGCAAGGCAGTGCTGAGTGGGTAGGCTGGTCCAACAGGGTGGAAGCTGAGGATGCCTGGATCTGGGCAGGTCGCCACACATACTATTCCCAGCCCAGAAGCTCCCAGCTCCAGGGAGCCCCCCCCCCCCAGGTTCTCAATTGCTCCCTCTCTCTGAAACCTGCGTTATATCTATTCTGGGCCCTGGACAGTGTCCCCAGTACCTTTCTCACCCTGTCCCTCTATTGTTCAGGAACGTGCAATGGCTCCCCACTGCCTGACACATCCCATCCGGCACTCAGGGCCTTCCATGGGCTTCCCTGAGTCTCCGGTGTGACTTAAACTCCTGACAGAGGTGGAAGGTCTTCTGCTTCCTCATGTCCCTTCCAGACTGCCCTCTGCCCCCTTCCACCCCCAGGAATGCCCACTC
>NW_006783036.1:3920704-3954066 GCF_000442215.2 Lipotes vexillifer | reverse complement strand
AGGAATGCCCACTCAGCTACTTTTCCTCTTGTCCCAGCTCAGAACAGGAGACAACACTCCAATAAAATAAAGGCTCATGGGCTTCAGAGCCCCTGGAATGGTGAGGGTGGGCCCCGGGCGTGGGGCGGGGTTCGCATGGTGCCACCTCTGTCCAGATGTCCCCCCTCCCTGGCCCCCAGCACACACCGTTTCCCCACCTCATTCTTCAGTAGCTGTAAACCCTCTCCTCCAACCAGAGGGTGACCCCTTCTGGGGTCCCTTCTCTGTGGCTCCCACCCAGGACGATGACAAGGTATGGGTGACCTGTAAGTCCCCTAGATGTCCAAACGGCCACTGGTTAGGCCTCTGGCCTGGGTCCCAGGAGACCGTGGTTCCGGTCCTGTCTGCCTGGGATTCCCCGGCAAGACAATCTCCCCGCTGATCTGTTTCCTCACCTGGGGGATGGGAACCAAGCCTGTGAGCCCAGGGACAGAGGAGTTTGCAGCCTCGGTCTGGGGGTCAAAGACCCCGGACGCCCCGTCGCTGGGACGCACCCCTCCGTGCCAGGTGTGGAGCCACGCAGATGGCAAGGTGGGCGTGCAGGCCGGGGCCGCTGGAACTGTGCGGGCTGCGCTTGGTGAAACTGGGATGCAGAGGCGGACGCCAATTTTCCCCACTCCACTGGGCAGGAAAATTATTTCTTCGGATTCTTCTGTGTTCCCGCCGTTTCTGTGCCTGCAAGAGATCTAGAGGCTGGTCGGAACAGTGGCTGCAGCGAGCCTCAAAGTCACGCAGCAGCAGGGACACCCGCTCCGGCCGCGATTGGAGGCCGAGGCAGCCTGCCCTCGGTGGCCGGAGCTCTTCGGGGCCCTGGAGCATCTCCAGCTCCTCTTTCTCTGGGCTCTGCTCTGACGGTCCCCCCACCAGGGCGGTGGATTCGCTCTGGGCTTCTGACGTCCAAAACGAGGGGCCCAAAAGAAAAGCGCGTGGGACCGTCCCGCACGTCCTCCGCCCATTATTGCTGATCCCATGGCAGCCTTGCCAGGAAGAGTCTCAGCCCCACTTTAGAGGGGAAACCGAGGCACAGAGGATTAGGTGAAAGTTCCCAGCGGAAGTGAAGAGGCTGCGATTTGTCTGCCACAACATCCGAGCTCTTCCCCGTAGCCAGTGGCCTCACTTGTCCACAGATGGGGCCAGCCAGGCGGAGGGAAGCTGCAGCGGGTAAAGCAATGGAGACGGTCCCTGTACCGAAGCGCCCAGGACAGAGAAGTCACGTCCGGGCGGTCAGACGCAGGGAGAACACAACCAAAGCCTCCCGTCTGAGGATGCGGGCCAGGGGTGGGGTCACAGCTGAGGTCCGGGAGCCCAGCGTGCTGCTCTGGGGCTCGGGGGCGGGGATGCCAGGGACCGGGGCAGCCTGGGACACAGCTAGGGTGACTGATCCAGTTGGCACAGGACTGAGTGGGTTCCCGGAACCTGGGGCTTTCGGCTCTCAGATGGGACAGTCCTGGGCAAACCAGGATCAGTTGGTCACCCTAGGCAGATAAAGAACTTGCAATGGTTCAAGTCCAAAACGGTAGACAGGGAGATAGTGGAAGCTGCCAGGCTAGAAGGAATCAAGTGGAGGGGGGGAGGGCTTTGCCTCTGGAAGCATTTCTGGCTGGGAGGGAGGTCAGGTCGGCGTGTTCCAAGGGTCTGCCAGGAGCTGAGCACAGTCCTGAGGGACTTGGGGGCTTCTCCTGGTAGAGCTGCCCCTCCGGGACCCGGTCTCGGACCCCACCCCTCCTCAGGGCAGCCACCCCCGGATGCTGGGTCTGGCCTCTGGGCCATCTGGATAGCCATCCCTTCATTGCTAGCGTCTCTCTGGCCAAGCGAGCACCCCAGGAGGCAGAGGCAGAGGGAGTCAGGGCTTGGTTCAGATCTCAGCTTGGCCTCATCCTTTCCCTGGGAGAGGCCATTTCCAGCTTGAGCCTTTGTTTCTGCATCTGCAAGATTGCATACTGACCTTTCTCTGCAAAGATGCTGTGAAGCTGGAAGACTTGAAATAAGGTCTGTGGAGGCCCCGGCACGCCGAGGGAGTGTAGCTTCCCCTGGGCATTGGGTCCGGGAGCAAGGAGCTTGGAAACGAATGGAATAAGTTTGAATTGCTGAGCAGGAAGACAGGGTCTGGATAGGGGCTCCCAGCCCCCAGTCAGCCCCGGGGGCCCACCCACAGCCCCCAGGGGCTGTTAACCCAGAGACTGCACTTGTGGCCAGTGTCTCCCACCTACATGGCTCCCTCCCTCCCTTGTTCTGGGGGCAGAGGCCCAGGCCCAGCCGAAGGACTACATTTTCCAGCCACCCTCACAGCCAGAACGGCCAGGTGAATCGTGTGCAAGAAGTTGTTAAAAGGGGTTTTTTGTCGTTGTTGTTTTCTTACAGCATTATTAAGGCACAACTGACTTACAATAATCTGCTCACATGTAAACTGCACAAGTTGATACGTTTCGACATGTATGTCAGGAAACCATCACCACAATCAAGAGAGCAAACATTTCCACCAACTGCAAACATTTCCTCTTGCCTCTTTGCAAGCCGTGCATCACTTCTCCCCGTCCCCAGGCAACCCCTGATCTGCTTTCTACCATTACAGATTAGCTTGCACTTTCTAGAGTTTTATATAAGTGGAATCCTACAGTGTGTATTCGCTCTCCTTTTTTTATTTTTTATTTTTGGCTGGGGGAGTTCTGGCTCTTTCCACTCAGCATCATGATTTTAAGATTCATCCATGCTGTTGGGTGTATCAGTGGTTCATTCCTCTTTATTGTTGAGTCATATTCCACTGTATGAATAAGCTATCATTTGTTTATCCATTTCCCTATTAATGGACATTTGGGTTTTTCCACTCTTTGGCTATGATAAGCAAAGCTACTATGAACATTTGGGTCCAAGTTTGTGTGTGGACATATTGCTTTAATTTCTCTTGGGAAAATACCTCAGAGTGGAATGGCTCGATCATATAGTAGGTGTATCTCTAACTTGTTAAAAAATTGCCAAACTGTTTTCAAAGTGGCTGCACCATTTTACATTCCCAGCAGCCAAGTATGAAAGATCCGGCTGTTCCACATCCCTGCCGACACTGGATATGGTGAGTCTTTTAAATTTTAGCCGTTCATAATGGGTGTGTGCTGATACCTTGCTGTGCTTTTAATTCTCATTTTTGAATGAATGATGATGTTAAGAATCAATTTTAGTGAAGTGTCTGTTCAAATCATTTGCTTATTCCTTAGTTGGATTGTTTGGGTTATTATTATTCAGTTATAACTGCTCTCTCTCTATTCTGGACATGAGTTCATTGTCAGACACCTGTTTTACAAATACCCTTGGGCTTCCCTGGTGGCACAGCGGTTAAGAATCTGCCTGTCAATGCAGGGGACACGGGTTCGAGCACTGGTCCGGGAAGATCCCACAGGGCGTGGAGCAGCTAAGCCCGTGCGCCACAACTACTGAAGCCCGCGCGCCTAGAGCCCGTGCTCCGCAACAAGAGAAGCCACTGCAATGAGAAGCCCGCGCACCGCAACAAAGAGTAGCCCCCACTTGCTGCAACTAGAGAAAGCCCATGTGCAGCAACAAAGACCCAAGGCAGCCAAAATTAAATAAATAAGTAAATTAAAAAAAAAGGGGGGCGCGGTATGCGGGCCTCTCACTGTTGTGCCTCTCCCATTGTGGAGCACAGGCTCCGGACGCGCAGGCTTAGCGGCCATGGCTCACGGGCCCAGCCGCTCTGCGGCATGTGGGATCTTTCCGGACCGGGGCACAAACCCGTGTCCCCTGCATCGGCAGGCGGACTCTCAACCACTGTACCACCAGGGAAGCCCCTCTTTACCAGGCTTTTGCTTGCCTTTTAACTTTCTTAAAACTGTCTTTTTATTTTTCTTATTTTTGGCTGGGTTGGGTCTTCGTTGCTGTGCACAGGCTCTCTTAGTTGCAGCGAGCAGGGGCTACTCTTCGTTGCGGTGCGTGGGCTTCTCATTGCGGTGGCTTCTCTTCTTGTGGAGCACAGGCTCTAGGCGTGCAGGCTTCAGTAGTTGTGGCGCACGGGCTTAGTTGCTCCGTGGCATGTGGGATCTTCCCAGACCAGGGCTTGAACCCGTGTCCCTGCATTGGCAGGCGGATTCTTAACCACTGTGCTACCAGGGAAGTCGCAAAACTGTCTTTTGGAGAGTAATGTTTTGATAAAGTCCACATTATCAATTTTTAAAAATAATTTGTATTTATTGTGTTAAGAAATCCTACCTAGCCAATCGTTTGTTGCTAGTATGTAGAAATACAATTGGCTTTGTATCTGGCAGTCTTGCCAATCTCACAGATTAGTTCTAATAGCTTTTTTGGTAAATTCCTTAGAAATTTTTCCGTAGGTGACCATGACATCTGTGTGTAAAGCGTAGTTTTACTTCTTTCTTTACATCAGTATGATTCTCGTTTTGTTTTGTTTTCTTGCCTTATTGCACTAGATAGGAGCTCCATTAAAGTGTTGGATAGAAGTTGTATGAGTGGACACCCTTACCTTGTTCTCTGTGTTGGGGGCAAGCATTGAATTCTTCACTATTAAGTGTAACTTAGTAGTAAGCTGTTAGGTTTTTCTTAGATGCCTTTTTCAGGTTAAGAAAGTTCCTTTCTGGGACTTCCCTGGTGGTCCAGTGGTTAAGACTCCACACTTCCACTGCAGGGGGCATGGATTTGATCTCTGGTTGGGGAACTAAGATCACACGGTGTGGCCAAAAAAAAAAAAAATCCTTTCTGTTCCTAGTTTACTGAGTCTTTTTTAAATTAATTAATTAATTTAATTAATTAAATAATAATAATTTAATTAATTAAATAATTAATTAATTATTGGCTGCGTTGGGTCTTTGTTGCTGTGTGCAGGCTTTCTCTAGTTGCGGCGAGTGGGAGCCACTCTTCGTTGCGGTGCGTGGGCTTCTCAGTGTCGTGGCTTCTCTTGTTGCGGAGCTCGGGCTCCAGGCACGCAGGCTTCAGTAGTTGTGGCACGTGGGCTCAGTAGTTGTGGCTCGTGGGCTCTAGAGCTCAGGCTCAGTAGTTGTGGCGCACGGGCTTAGTTGCTCCGCGGCATGTGGGGTCTTCCTGGACCAGGGTTCAAACCTGTGTCCCCTGCATTGGCAGGCGGGCTCTTAACCACTGCGCCACCAGGGAAGCCCTACTGAATCTTTATTAGGAATGAAAGCTGAAATTTGTCAAAAAGTTTTTTGCATCTGTTGAGATAATCATATATATATATGATCATATATATACGCACATATATTTTAGTTTGTCAATATGCTGAATCACGATGATTGATTTTCAAATGTTAAACCAATCTTATATTGCTGGGATAAACCCTACTTTGCCATGTTGTCATTCTTTTTATACTTGGTTGAATTCCACTTGCAAATATTTTGTTAAGAGCTTTTGTGTCTATGTTTATGAGGAATATCGGTCTGTAGATTTCTTCTCCTGTAATGTGGTTGTCTAGTTTTGGTATCAGGGTAATGCTGGCCTCAAAAGATAAATTGGAAAGTTTTCTCGTCTTCTACCTTTTGGGAGAGTTTCTGTAGAATGGGTATTATCTCTTCCTTAAGTGTTTGGTAGAATTTGCCAGAAAAGCCATCTGGGTCTGGAATTTTCTTTGTGGAAGCTTTTTAACTACAAATATAATTTATTTAATAGATATGGGGTTATTCAGATATCAATTTATTCTTGAGAGAGCTTTGGTAGTTCAGATCCTTCAAAGAATTTGTTCAGTTCACTTAAGTTGTTAACTTTTTTGGCATAAAGTTGTTCAAAATATTCACTTGTTATCATTTTAAGTTCTGTAGGATCCATTGTCCCCTTTCTTATCCCTGAGATTGGTAATGTATGTTTTCTCTCCTTTTTTCTCTGATCAGTCTGGTCAGAGATTTGTCAAGTTTATTGACATCTTCAAGACCTAGCTTTTGGTTTCACTGAGTTTTAAAATTGTTTTAGTGTTTTCTATTTCATTGATTTCTGCTCTTTATAATTTCCTTTCTTCTGTTTACTTTGGGTTTTTCTCTTCTTTTCTCTAGTTTCTTAAGGTGAATACTGATATCACTAATTTGAGACTTTTCTTCTTTTATATGTAAGCATTTAGTGCTATAACTTTCCCTCCAACCATTGCTTTAGCGTCATCCCACACATTTTTATATGCTGTGTTTTCACTGTATTCAGCTTAAAATATTTCCCAATTTCCATTGTGATTTCTTCTTTGACCCATGGCTTGTTTAGGAGTGTGTTGTTTAGTGTCCAAATGTTTGGTGATTTCTAGGCATCTCTCTGTTATTGATTTCTAATTTAATTCCATTGTGATAGGAGAACATACTTTGTAGGATACTTTGTAGGATTTCAATTCTTTAAACTTCACGGAGATTTGTTGATCGCCCATAATATGTTTTATCTTGGTAAATGTTTTGTGTGCACTTAAGAAGAATGTGTATTCTGCTTTTGTTGAGTAGTGTTCTATAAATGTCAAGTTCATTGATATTATTGTTCAGATCTTCTACATCTGTATTGATTTTCTGTCTCTTCTATCAATTATTGTCAAAATCTCCAGTTGTAATTGTGGATTTGTTTATTTTTCTTTGTAATCAGCTCTTGCATCATGCATTTTGAAGTGTTGTTACTAGGTACATAAACGTTAAGATTGTTAAGATTGTCCTCAAGCTGAACTCTTGAGAATTAGAGTCTTTATCACTATGAAACTACCCTCTTTATTCCTGGTAATATTCTTTACTCTTAAATCTACTTTGTATGTTCCTAGGATAGCCACTTCAGCTTTCTTTTGACAAGTGTTAATACAGTATATTTTTCTATATATATTTTACTGTTAATCTATCTATGCCTTTGTACTTAGAGTGGGTTTCTTGTACATACTGTATAATTGAGTCTTGCTTGTTCATCTTATCTGAAAGTCTCTGCTTTTTAATTGGTGAGTTTAGACAATTTGTATTTAGTATGATGATTATTATGGTTAGGTTTAAATTGATTATCTTAATACTTATTTTCTAGTTGGCCCATCTATTCTTAGTTCCCTTTTCCTATTTTCCTGCCTTCTTTTTTGATGAATAGAGTAATATTTATTATTCCATTTTACCCTTTTTTAGCTTAAGAGCTGTGCTTCTTTGGTTGCGTATGTGTTGTTGTGGTTTAGTGGTTTAGATCTTACATCTTTAATTTATCACACTCTACCTTCAAATAACATTGTATTATTACTTCATGGTTAATATAAGAACCTTACCATGATACACTTCCATTTCCCCCCATTCTAGACTTCAGGTTATTTTGTTGTACATTTTACTTCTGCATATACTATAAGCTCCACAATTTGTTTCCCCCCCCCTTTAAACAGTAAATCAGTTTGTAAAGAGATTTTTAAAAATAAGAAAAAAAAGCCATTTATCTTTACCTACATAATAGCCATTTCTGGTGCCCTTCATTCCTTTTTGTAGATCCAGATTCCTTCTGTTATCATTTTCCTTCTGCTTGAAGGACTCCCTTTAACATTTTGAGCTGTTCTGCTGGTGATGGGTTCCCTCCAATTATGATGGTCTGAAAAAGTCTTTATTTTACCTCCAAGTTTGAAAGGAATTTTCACTGGGCATTAAATTTAAGGTGGTCAGCTTTTATTCTTACAATAAAGCTGTTGCTCCATTTCCTTTTAGCTTGGATTATTTCCAACAAGAAATCTACTCTTACTCTTATCTTTTTTTTCGCTGTACATAATTTGTCTTTTTATTCTACTTTTATGGGTTTTCAGCAATTTGATTATAATATGGCCTGGTGTAGTTTTCTTTACCTGCTTGAGGTTCAGTGAGATTCTTTGTTTTGTTTTGTTCCCTGCTTGGGGTTCATTGAGATTTTTGGATCTGTAGATTTATACACTTCATCAAATTTAGAAAAATTTTGGTCATTATTTCTTCAATTATTTTTTCTGTCCCCTCTCCTTTTTTCTCCCTGTGACCCCAATTACACGTGTGTTGGGCCACTTGATGTTGTCCCACAGGTCAGTGATCTTCTGTTCATTTTTTAACCCAGTCATTTTCTTCTCTATGTTTAATTTTGGGTAGTTTTTATTGCTGTGGCTTCCAGTTCACCAATCTTTCATTTTGAAGTGTTTAATATGCTGTTAAATCCCACCTAGTGTATTTTTCCATCTTGCACATCGTATTTTTTTGGGGCGGGGGGTTTGAGAACACCTTTTTTTAAAAAAAAAGTATTCTCTTCATTACGGTTTATCACAGGATATTGAATATAATTCCCTGTGCTATACATTAGGACCTTGTTGTCTATCCATTCTACATGTAATAGTTTGCATCTACCAACCCCAAACTGCCAGTCTATCCCTCTCCCTCCCCCTCTCTCCCTTGGCAACCACAAGTCTGTTCTCTACGTCTATGAGTCTGTTTCTGTTTTGTAGATAGGTTCATTTGTGCCATATTTAGATTCCACATAAGTGATATCATATGGTACTTGTCTTTCTCTTTCTGACTTACTTCACTTAGTATGATAATCTCTAGCTGCATCCATGTTGCTGCAAATGGCATTATTTCATTCTTTTTTTATGGCTGAGTAGTATTCTGCTGCATATATGTACCACATCTTCTTTATCCATTCACCTGTTGATGGACATTTAGGTTGTTTCCATGTTTTGGCTATTGTGAATAGGGCTGCTATGAACATAGGGCGCATGTATCTTTTTTTTTTTTTTTTTTGGCTGAGTTGGGTCTTTGTTGCTGTGTGCAGACTTTCTCTAGTTGCAGTGAGCGGGGGCTACTCTTCGTTGTGTTGAGCGGGCTTCTCATTGTCGTGGCTTCTCTTGTTGAGGAGCATGGGCTCTAGGCACACAGGCTTCAGTAGTTGTGGCACGTGGGCTCAGTAGTTGTGGCTTGCGGGCTCTAGAACTCAGGCTCAGTAGTTGTGGCACATGGGCTTAGTTGCTCCGTGGCATGTAGGATCTTCCTGGGCCAGGCCCCAAACCCACGTCCCTTGCATTGGCAGGCAGATTCTCAACCACTACGTCACCAGGGAAGCCCTCTTGTATGTTTTCTTTTTAATCAGTTTATTTGAGAGAGAGATTGTTTTTAAAATAAGTTTATTTATTTTTGCTGTGTTGGGTCTTCATTTCTGTGCGAGGGCTTTCTCTAGTTGCAGTGAGCGGGGGCTACTCTTCATCGTGGTGCGCGGGCCTCTCACTGTCGCGGCCTCTCTTGTTGCCGAGCACAGGCTCCAGACGCGCAGGCTCAGTAGCTGTGGCTCACAGGCCCAGTTGCTCCGTGGCATGTGGGATCTTCCCAGACCAGGGCTCGAACCCGTGTCCCCTGCATCAGCAGGCAGATTCTCAACCGCTGCGCCACCAGGGAAGCCCCTCATGTATGTTTTTGAATTATAGTTTTGTCCGGGTATATTCCCAGGAGGGGGATTGCTGGATCATATGGTAATTCTATTTTTAGTTTTCTGAGAACCTCTGTACTGTTTTCCATAATGGCTGTACCAACTTACATTCCCATCAACAGTGTAGGAGGGTTCCTTTTTCTCCACACCCTCTCCAACACTTGTTATTTGTAGACATTGTTAAATGTAGACATTTGTAGACATATTTGTAGACATTACAAGGTGCAGTGGTGGGACTTCCCTGGTGGTGCAGTGGTTAAGAATCCGCCTGCCAATGCAGGGGACATGGGTTCGATCCCTGGTCCGGGAAGATCCCACATGCCACGGAGCAACTAAGCTCACGCGCCACAACTACTGAAGCCCGCGCGCCTAGAGCCCGTGCTCCGCAACAAGAGAAGCCATGGCAATGAGAAGCCCGTGCGCCACAATGAAGAGTAGCCCCCATCCGCTGCAACTAGAGAAAGCCCGCATGCAGCAACGAAGACCCAACGCAGCCAAAATTAAATAAATAAATGAATGAATAAATTAATTTTTTTAAAAAAGGTGCAGTGGTGCAGATGATGTGGCTGTGTGGCAGTGGGGAGGGTGGTCCAATGGGATGAGTGGTGCAGTGGCAGAGTCGTGCATGGGGGGCGAGGGTTTGGTGGTTTGGTGGCACAGGCAGGCAGCAGAGGTGGTGCAGGCGATGTGGGTGGTGCAGTGCAAGGGTGCGGCTTTGGTGCAGATGGTCTGACTTCGCTTCCACTTCTGCCTCCTGCTGACTGTGGTCCACTGGCAAGGGTGGCCGACACTGACTGGGAATTGCCCACCCACACCCTTCTACTCACTCCCTTGCCCGCCCTTCCTCCTCGCCAAGGGAACATCTATTTGCTCTGGTCACCTGGCTTCCTGCACGCAGCCACCAAGCCAATCACAGCAGTGCCATTGCCCTCACCAGCAGTGGTCTGGGAAGGCCACTGAGGTAGGTTGAGGAGACCAGAGGAAAGTGTGCAGGGGTCTGTGGGGACCCATCAAAGAGACTCACAGCAAAGACAGCACATCTTTCCCCTGAAGATGTGTTGTGGATGCAGGTGACATCGGGAACCCGGGGCTACCCTAGGGCAGGTGGAAGCCAGGTCGACACGCCACGGCTAGGAGAACAGACAAATGGAGGTGTCTGAGTCCCGGTGATGCCGTCAAGGTGCGTCCCCTTCCTTGCATGACACGCCTTCCTGTGGCTTGAGGCAGTCACATCCTGCATCCTGGATGTGTCCCTGGTTGTGAGGCAGGGACAAGACTCACCATTTGCCACGTGGTCATGAGGAGCAAAGGGCCCGAGCCGGGGACCCCCAACCAGCTTGGGCACACTGTGCACCCCCGAAGTGCTTGCTTTCCTCCCTTGACCGGGAGGCGGTGTCCATGGCAAGAAACCCTTGGGTCCTGGCTGCCCACCTGGGGGCACACAGAGGACTTCAGTATTATCTGTAATGTTTCTATATTCTGCATTGAAAGAGAGAAAGAGTTGAAACAATTGGAACAAAATGCCAGTGATTGTCATGTCTGCGCGGCGTGTGCACAGCTGTGCACTCTTTGTTCCGTGTACTTTTCCAAAAAGAAATCAGCGGCGGTGCGGAGCTGCCCTTCCTCCCTCCCCCGTGCGGGTCTGCAGGCCCACTGGTGGGGCAGGAGTGGCCCCTGCTCTGCTCGCATCGGGGTTGCGGGGGGGCACTGCCAGCCCAGCGGCCCTCGCCGGCGTCCTAGCTGCCGGCTCACACGCCTCTCTGCAGCCCACCGTGCTCGGGGCACAGGAGCAGATGGAGCTCCAGGGGCCTCCCTGACGCCCTCCAGCTTGTCCCTGATCCCTGCCATTGTGCCGGGGCCACGCTGCCTTCCGGCAGCTCCCGGGCAAGGCTGTGCGAGGCCTGCCATGGGCTGAGAGCCGGGAGGTCCCTGTGGGGGGCCGGGGAGGGTGGGGGGAGATGGGGGCTGGGGGCGAGGGAGGGTTGGTGCTCTCCTCTGCTCCTGAACCTGCAGCTTTCAGACCACAGCTGTGTGTGCGTGTGTCGGGGGCAGGAGACACAGTCAAGAAACCTAGTGTCACTGGGGGTCCTGCTTTACTGCTTGGGGGTCAAAGGATGCCCTCAGTGGGGTCCCAAAGAGCAACTCGTAGATCCCAACACATGCACAGTGGCAGGAAGCCCCAGGAGGTCCCCTGGCTCCAATCAGTGTCCTGTGCCCTCAGTCCCTCCTGCGCGTCTCGCTGCCCCTGCCAGGTGCCCGGGTCCATGGGGGTTTGGCAGAGGATGACTTGGAGGAGGGGCTGGGTTGATGGCAGCGGGGTAGGGGATGGTGCAAACTGAGCATGACGGGAATGGGTTTGGGGAGGATTGGACTCTTTGAGGGAGAAAAGTGGGGCTGGTGGGCCCGGGTGGGTCAGAGCAGGGTTCATTCCCGCTCTGGTTCAGAGTGGCTGAGTGACCTTGGGCCAGTCATACTGCCTCTCAGCCTCGGGTTTACCCCTTCATAAAATGGGTCTAATATTGACAACTCAGGGGTCAATAAAATGTATGTAAAACGTCCACCCTGGACTTCTCTGGTGGTGCAGTGGTTAAGACTCCGCCCTTCCACTGCTGGGGGCGCAGGTTTGAACCCAGGTCGGGGAAGTTCCTCATGCTGCGGGGTAGAGCCAAAAAAAGAAAAGAAGAGAAAAGAAAAACCAAAAACATCCACCCTGGTGCCTGCCTCATTCAGTAACTGCCACCCCCTTCACCTCTTCCATGGGGAGGCTGGCCACCCGGTTCCAAGCACCAAACCTTGCAGAGGCCGTGCCCTCTGCCTACTGGGAGCATTTACTTGCTCTCTGTTTGGCCTTCTCTGGGGTCTCATGGCCACCGGGTCACCTGCACGCGGAGCAGCGGACACCTTGGGAGTTGGGCTGAGACCTCCCATGCGCGCTGTCTCTGTCCTGGACAGGCAGCTCCGGCCTGGCCGATGAACCGGCTCACGTACGGGTTAAACGCTGAGCCCTTGTGGCTATCTCACTAATATTGTTGCAAAAAGAAAAACCCCACAATTCTCACACCCGTCCTCCTCACCAGCGTCTCTGGAGGTACAAACGTGTTAACCGTGTAAAGCAAAGCTGGAGATTTCTAAGCGCAAGTGAACCGCAGGACTCCCAGCCTCCATCTTCCTCCCACACGCCCTCCCCTCCCTCCACCCTCTGTTTCCGGGCTGGGAGCAGCGCCTGAGGTCTGCAAGTCTTAGAAAAGTGATAACAGTGATCAACGTGGGCTGTGTCACTGGAGGTTTTCTCCCCTTCTGAAATTATGGAGGGGGAAGGAAAGAGCTCCTGTCTGTCCTCCGTGGGTTGTGTTTGCCGAGTGGCGTGCTGGCTGCGTGGGACTGTGAATGTGGGCGGTGCTCACCTTCCTCGTTGCCGTCGCCTCTTCTCTGGGACAGTAGTTACACCCGGAGGCTCCTGGCCAGCCACCAAGCCAGTCATTCATAGTGCCTCTCAGTTTCATAGTAGCTGAACTGAGTGATTTTGCTGCAGTGACGAGCAGAAGCCCAGCTGAGCTTTCCAGCCTCCTCTCCTGGCCCACTGGCCCAGCCTTGCTTTTTGTGTGTATTTTATGGCCCTGCCCTTGGGCCTCAGGCAACCAGGAGGGATGCTCTGTTATAGGACTCTTTACGTTGCAAAGGACAAAAAAAAAACTCCTCGTGGCTTCAACGTAAAGGGAATTTATTGGCTCGTGTAACTGAAGAGTTTAGAAGCTTTAGGTCAGGCTTGACCCAGCAGCTCAAAAGCCTATATCACCATAACCCAACTGTATTCTGTCTCTCCACTTGTTTTCCTCTTTGGGCTCCAAATGGTACCCCTAGTGGCACCAGCTGCTCTCCTCTTGGTAGCAAAATGTCTGCCCCACATGCTTAAATCTCCCCATCACCCTATCCCGGGGCAGAGAGAGAGTCATTTTCAGTAGCACCAAACACATCCTGAATTTTCTTCTCTTATTGGCTAGAATTAGGCTACATGCCCATCCCTGACCAGTCACAATAGCCGGGGCGGGGGGAACATGCTGATTGGCTTAAGCCAACCCTGGTCACTTTTTAGAGTGAGGTTGGGGTCAATTGTGGAAAACTGAGGCTCAATTGGCCAGAGACATGGGCAGCCAAGGGAACACAGTGACAATGCACCGTCATTGATTGAGCATCTGTGGTGCACAGCATCTGTCTGCTGCGCTCACACGTTATCATCTCATTTAGTTCTCATGACAGCCCTGGGGGTGTGTGTGTATTACAACAAGGAAGCTAAGGCTCAGAGAGGAAAGCCACGCAGCCACGGCCACACACCCAAAAGCACGGAACTGGACAGAGGGGAGCCTAGGGCTGGCTCTTTGTTTACCGCAGGGCCCTGTGCAGGAGCCAGAGCTGGCATCATTTAGGCCCTCAGTGCAGCACTGGCCATGCCCTCCGCCCACCCCGGGGGGTCCTGAGCTTGTGAGCAGTGTCTGGATAAGCTGTCCCCATCCCACCTCAAGTACCTGCATTATCCCGCAGAGGGTTCCCTGGCCTCGGAGCGCTGGGCAGCTGTGAGGTGCCACTCCAGAGCTGGGGGTGGGAGTGGTGGATAAGCACCTAGTTTCTTCTTCTGGCTGTGGGTTGTGCCTGAGGGTGTTCCCCACCTTCTCTCTGAGGGTCCCCTGCAAGCTGAGCCATTAACACAGCCTTTATAAACCTGCTGCCCACCCCACTCCTTTCCCCATGTGCTTCCTGGAATCTCCTCCCGGATAAACAACTTGCACCTAAATCCTTGTCTCAGGATTGGCTTTGGGGACCCAAACTGAGACAGCAGCAGCTGGGACTGAGTCCCTTCCGGAGCTCAAGGGGTGCATGCTGCCAGGCACACTGGGCATCGACCCTCTATCCAACCCCTGGGCTCAGGGCCTGAGGACGGGGCCTGGGTATGGGGCGTGCAGCAGGAGAAGATGGGGTCCAGCCCTCCAGGTCCAGCTGAGGTCACAGGCCTGCACATTGTCCATAATCTGGCAAAAGGGGGCTCAGTGGACACTCTCCTGCACTCCCTACCTGATGCCTAAATTCTCTGTATGGCTTCCCTGTCCTAGTCATCCACTCTGTTTGCACACCCCTAGGGATGGGGAGCTCACTACCACTCCAGCAACCTCCTCCATCTATCAGTGGTGATTTCTTAGCACAAATACTGTGTGTTGGGTAAATGACTAACAAAACAGTTATTTTAATATCAAATCTCCCAGTGCCTCCGTTTGGAGGCAAAGAGTCAGAAACACAATAATGCTGGGAACGAGGACATTAGGGAGCACTTCTGTAATCCAGTTCAGAGACAGCCAGTGGCTTGAATCCAGCCTATTGTCTGTTTTCATACATCCTGCAAGCTAAGAATGGTCTTTATGTTTTTAAATGGTTGGGAAAAAAAATAAAAAGAAGATTTCATGACATGTGAAATTATATGAAATTCAAAATCCAGTGTCCATAAATAGAGTTCTACTGGAGCATAGCCAAACGAATTCATTTACATCTAGTCTGTGGCTGCTTCCTTGCCACCGCAGCACAAGTGTTTGCGACAGAGACGGTTTGGCCCACAAAGCCTAGAATATTTACTATCTGGCACTTTACAGAAACACCATGCTGGCCCCTTGTCTAGTACATGTTTGTGAGCAATGTCACCCCATTTTCCAGTTGAGGAAACTGAGGCACAACCGGGTCAGGGAACCCCGAATCCACACATGGCAGGGCGTGAGGGGCTTGGCAGCTGGGATGGACAAAATGACCCCAAAGCCCCAGGACCTCTGACAGCCAGGTCCTCCCTCCTGTCCTAGTGAGCCCAGTGGCCTGGGCCTGCCCGGCCTGCCCTGCCCAGAGCTCCCCTGCGCTAGGGGCCAGAGCCAGCCGCAATCAGAGGCGCATTGAGGTGACAGCAGTGCACATCAGAAGAATCGATGCTGCCTCGCCGGGCAGCTGGTGACGTCTCCGAAAGTGGGTCAGGCCCCAGGAGGGGAATTCCATTTTTAGCTTTTCATTAGGGCCTCATTCATTAATTCCTTCATTTAATATTTACTGAGCAGCTACTCAGTGCCAGCCCCTGTGGTCGGGGGTGGGTGGGGTGGGGGCCATATCTGGGCCCTAAAGGCACCTGCACTCTGTTGAGGGGACGATCACAGAAACAAGCGTGAAGTGGGTGTGTGATCCAGGCAGAGAGCAGCCCCCCCTCGCTGCCTTTCAGATGAAGCCTGGAGGGTCAGATGCCAATGGCCTCCCAGTTTGCACTGGACTGAAAGGAGGATTTTGCCAGCTGGGGTGGCAGGAGCGCCTGCTGGGCAGAAGGAACACTGCATGCAAAGGTGTGGAGGCGTGACAGAGTGGCAGGGGCTGATGCATGTGCAGGGTCGTGAGGCTGCACTGGGAGAGGGTCACGGGAGACACGGAGCTTGCCCTGTGTGCTGCAGGGGAAAGGGGCCCAGTGACAGCTATGGATGCGGTCGGGGACTGGGTCATGCCTGCAGCTGAGAAAGCTCATCCTGGAGCCACAATGTGGAGGGGGCACGGGACACCAGAGTGAGCAGAGTCCGGAAGCAGGCAGCAGGGACGAGAGGACCCACCAGTCCTCAGCCGCCAGACCAGGGCCCCAGTGCCCACTTTCCCGCTGCAGAGCCGTGGCCCCTTGGCTCCCAGCCCTGCTGGCTTTGGGGAGGCCCCCTCCTGCCTGACTTTTCTGACCTCCAATGTGCATGCCTCCCGAGACCCCACCCCTGGGGCCCGGCAGGCTCATGGCCACTGCACTTGATTCCAGACTAAGCACAGACACGTCCCCCTTCGGTCGGGAGATGGCTGGGGTGCCACCATCAGTGCCTTCCCTTCCTGAGGGCTGATGGAGGGACCCGGGGCCAGACCCGCCTTGGGGGAGGGATGACTTAGGGTTACTCAGAAGGCAGCCGCCACGCCTCTGCCTGGGAGGCCACGCTCACAGTGTTTCCTCTGATCCTGCCGAGAACCTGGGTGGATGTGTGTCCTCCACTCAGCCCCCACTTGGGGAGAGAGCACACTGCCGCTCTCACACTTTCTTCACCTCATCATAACTCTTGCTTGATCCAGGAGGCTGGATCCTTGGGCCACGGTTCCCACCCTCAGCGCTGTCACCCAGGGCCCAGAAGCTGGGAGTGGGGTCACCAGACAGCCAGGGCCATGTGGCCTGGGTGGCGGGCATCTCAGGGGTAATCAATGGGGTGGAAATGGGCTTCCTGGAGCTCGGCCAGAGCCTGCATCCGTGCTGTTGGTTTCCAGCCTGGGGCAGGGCCTAGGGAACATGTGCCTGGATGGAGGGAGGGTAGAGAAATGTGGGAGGTCGTTAGTGACTGAGGAGAATGGGAGGCCCCAGCCAAGGCTCCAGAGGCCCCTCTTCACGATCCTCGGTCCCAGGTGGACTTCCTGAGCACCCCGGGCTGCTTGCGAGCCCCTCAGTGGCCGTGAGCCCTGGCTCCCGACACTGTAGGTGAGGGGTCCCATCAGGCCCGGGGGCGGACCCCCTGCCTACCCACCATCCCCTCCTGGAGTTGAACTACCTGTTCCGCCTTCTGGGTGTGGCCCAGATATTTTTCCGGTGGGGAATTGCCACGGCTCCAGCTGCGGGAAAACAGGGTTGAGCTTGAGTCACCTCAGAGGCTCTGGCGGCGTGAATGGGAGAGCATGTCCCCGGAGGTTATGAGTCTGCGGGTGAAGCGCTCCCCAAGCAGGAGGCAGCTAGAGCTCCAGGAAGAGACCTTCTCTGTGCTGACGGTCAGGCGGCCTGGCATGGGAGGGGGCCGTGCGGAGCTGAGGGCCATGCCCCGGGCCGTGCCCGCCCCTGTCCACCACTGTCACCATCATCACAGCGGCCGGCTGTGCCGTGGAGAGCAGGGCAGGCGCTGATGCCTCTGGGCACGTGCCCGGGAAGCCCCCACCTCAGTTGCCTTCAAGTCACGACGGTGGTCGTCTCAAGGAGAAGTTTCTAGAAGGATCTCTCGGGGAAAGGCTTCGATGAGCTCCTTCATCTCTTCTGGGATCTCAGCACCCAGACCAAACTTTCTCTTGGGTCCCGTCCCTCCCCCTGGTTTTCCATGGTGAGTCTGAGGTGGACTGAGGTTACCAGGTCAGTAATCCTGTACTTTACGTTCAAACTGGGACACTTGTTACTAACGTGCCGGAGAGACAGGGGAAACCAAGGCAGACTGTGTCCATCCCCACCCCAGCCCTTCATCCTGTCTCGGGAAGGGATGCCCCTACCCAGGCTCAGCTCTGCTCCCCCACCACCACCACATGACTCCCTGCCGTCATCCGTGGGGCCCGTGTGTCACGCCGCATTCATTCATTCAGTGGCGGTTCTCTGTACACCTACTGTGTGCCAGGCTCTGATGTGGTGCCTGGGGACATCGCCATGAACAAGCACTCCCACCCTCACATGTTAGTCGGGAAGACAGACATAAGGCAACAAGAAAATCAGTCGTGGGCGGGTGTAGGGGGAGTGGTCACTCCTGGCCCTCTATTTGGACCTGGAGACTGCAGTCAGGGGAAGCGTCTCTGCAATATGAAATTCACTGTCTTAACCGTCTTCAGGTGTTCAGTTCAGTGGGATTAACTAAATTCACAGGGTTGGGCAACCATCACCACCATCCATGCCCCAAAAGTGAGGGCCGAGTGGGGCGAGTGCTCCAGTAGCAGGAAGGTCGTGTGGCGGTTTTGGAAAGAAGAATCTGCCGCTCTTGGCAGTAGGGGAGAAGGGAAGTAGCCCCGGCCGCCCAGGGTGGCCCCAGGCCAGCTCGGCCCCTGGTTCCTGGCCACGCAGAAGCCTTGGTCCTGATACGGGCTGAGGTGGGGTAGGTTTGGGGCGGGATAGCGTCTCTCGTTGGTGTGGGGGGTGGTTAGAGGATGAGAACCCGCCTGCCAGCATCCACGCAGCGCATCCATCGGGACTGGGACCTACGACCACCACGTCCACAGGAGGGGCTGCTCTAGGACGTTCTTGCCCAGGAAGATAAGACGAAGCCAGTGGATAACTTCCTCGTGTGCTTTCCACACTCCCTTTGCTGCTGCCTTCTGTTTATAAGCAAGTCAGGGTCCCGCCCACACTCGGAGGCGTGAACACCAGGAGGTGTGATCTCAGGATCAGCGGCGAGTCTGTCAACCACAGGATGACGTGTGAACATCAAGTTATCCACACAGTGGGTCGCTCAACCCACCCCCTTCACAGGAGAGCGGGTGCCCATATGGACCCACGTTTCCTTCTCGGGTCAGTGGATCCCTCAAAGAGGGGAGGGCTGCTCGTTTATGGATCCACTGTTTACTCATCAAGACCCACTTTCAGACCCTCCCCTCACTGTGTCCACACATCCTAAGCTGTTATAGCAAAACCTTGACCAAGATTCCTCCAAAAATTAAACATAGCATTACCAAATCCAGCAATTCCATTTCTGGGTGTATACGCAAAAGAATTGAAAGCAGGGAATCAAATAGATATTTGTACACGCTTGTTCACAGCATCATTATTCACAATAGCCGAGAGGTGGAAGGAGCCCAAGTGTCCATCGACGGATATGTATAAACAAGATGTGGTACATTCATATGATGGAATATTATTCAGCCTCTAAAAAGGAAGGAAAATTGACAGAGGCTACAACATGCATAAACCTTGAAGACATTATTCTAAGTGAAATAAGGCAGCGCAAAAGGACAAATACTGTATGATTCCACTTAGATGAGGTCCTCAGAGGAGTCAGATTCATAGAGACAGAAAGCAGAATGGTGGTTGCCAGGGGCTTGGGGGAGGGGGCTGGGGGTTAGTGTTTAATGAGGACACAGTTTCAGTTGGGGAAGATGAAAGGAGTTCTGGGGACTTCCCTGGCGGTCCAGTGGTTAAGACTCCATGTTCCCAGTGCAGGAGGCTGGGGATCGATCACTGGTCAGGGAACTAGATCCCGCGTGCCGCAACTAAGATCCCACGCACGGCAACAAAGATCCCGTGTGCCACAACTAAGACCCAGCGCAGCCAGATAAATAAATAAATTAAATAAATACTAAAAAAAAAGAAAGGAGTTCTGGGGACAGATGGTGGTGATGGCTGCCCAACCATGTGAATGTACTTAATGCCACTTAAAAATGGTTAAGATGGTAAATTTCATGTTATGTGTAGTTTTATAGTTTAAAAAAAATCCTGAGGGAAAACAAAACAAAACAACCTTTGCCAACCCCTGCATTGAAAGGGTTGTCTTAAAATCACCCAAGCCCAGACCCCCAACCCCTATAGGTACTAGTCCCTCAACTCCCCCTTCCGAGACCCAACAAAGACTGTCCAGGTAGCAGGTAGCAAGAGGTAGGAAACTTGGCTTTGCTTCAGAACAAGTTATTCCGGGGCTCTTTTCTTTTGGGAAATCGGCAGTGCCTATATTATATTATATATAGGAGTATGTATAGGTAATACATATAATATATTCCCAGAATGTCAGAGTGTGAGAATGGGGGTGCATACGTTGGGGGGTGCATCGCTGCACTGGTACAACTTGGAGGAAGCCCAGCCTTTGTTCTCTCTCCTGGGATGACTTCAGAGAGGCCGCCTGAAAACACTTGTCTTGAACATATGTCTGGGGGATGGAAGGGAGAAAAATCTGTCCACAGGTTCCCGTCGCCCATTGGCCAAAGCAACTGGGAAGATCTCTAAGCTCTAGGCAAACTGGAGAAGGGAAGTCTGATTGCCCTAGGTGTGTGAGGGACGGAGCCAGGGAGGGTGGGAAGCTGCAATTTTGCAGGGAAACTGGCAGGCTGGTCCGGGCAGGGCTTTCCAAGAGTAGGTATGCAGTAGGAGGGGTGCTGGGGCTCCCTAAAGGAACACTCCTTTTTTTTAAAAAATTATTTATTTATTTATTTTTGGCTGCATTGGGTCTGCGTTGTTGCGCGCGGGCTTTCTCTAGTTGCGGCGAGCGGGGGCTACTCTTCGTTGCGGTGCGCGGGCTTCTCATTGCGGCGGCTTCTCTTGTTGCGGAGCACGGGCTCTAGGCGCGCGGGCTTCAGTAGTTGTGGCTCGCGGGCTATAGAGCGCAGTCTCAGTAGTTGTGGCGCACGGGCTCAGTAGTTGTGGCTCGCGGTCTGTAGAGCGCAGGCTCAGTAGTTGTGGCGCACGGGCTTAGTTGCTCCGCGGCATGTGGGCTCTTCCCAGACCAGGGCTCGAACCCGTGTCCCCTGCCTTGGCAGGCAGATTTTAACCACTGCGCCACCAGGGAAGCCCAGGAACAGGAACACTCCTTTTTAAATGAGGGTGGAGCCTTAAAGATTTGGGTCCCTGAGGTGGAACCAGAATTAGCAGCGTTTGGGCTAAAAACCAAGGCCCCTTAGGGAGGGTGGGCTTTTAGAAAAGCCTAATTTGTTTGGGAAACTTTCCTAAAATAACACTGTTCAGAAGGACAAGAGCCCAGTTGTGCAAACAGAGAGGAGTTTAGCATGTGTGCCCGCTTGTGCCCCGCCAGCTCAGCACGTGCTGGACTCGGCGGCCAGGCTCCCGGGGAGCGGGGCGGGTGGTGACATGAATGAGGCCTTCATTCAGAAGCCAGAGCCGACCCCCTCGCTTTTCTGAAGGATGTACAGATACAGAAACGGGCTCCGGGGCCATGAATGGGGCACTGATCAGCCATGTGGATCCTGCCTATAATCCTTTTCAATGGACTGTTCCTTTTTTAACGACTCTCGGGTTTCACTTGGTGTTTCTGTCTTTCTAAAACAGGAGACCGCCTCCTGCCCCCCTCATGCACCCTGGGGTCTGGGGGGAAGCAGGAGCTGCCACTGGGAGAGGTCTCCATTACTACAGAGCGCGGCTGCCTGCCTGGAGCTTTTGGGGCACTGCAGGCTCGAAGCTGGGGATCCACGAGGCTGTCTCCACCCTGGGGCGAGGAAAAACAAATGGGGAAGTTGTGTCCCTTCTGCCCTTCCTGGAAGGAGACTGCTGTGATGTTTGGCTTATGTCACCTCTGTGAAAAGGACTCTGAGTCCAGAAAGGGCAGGGTGACTTCCAAGGCTGATTGAACTCTGGGTGCCAATAAAGCCTCCCAAAATTCTGCTACCCTGTGTCCCCCTTAAGCCACCTCCATCCGCGGGATGGCGGCAAGGTCACGTTTACTGGCAGCTGCAAATGCCACCGTGTTTGTAATCGCTTCCAGAGGACCGGTGGCCATTGCAGGAGTCGCTCTGGAGCCAGGCCTACTGCCAAGCACTCAATCATCGTCTGTAAGCCCCCCAGCAGCTCTCCCCACACTCCCGAACCCACCAAGCTTGAAAACTGAAACTGTATTCCTAAGCTTGGCCGCATAGCCTGGCCCCAACTGACCAGAGGCCCCGTGGTCTTTATCGAGGACGAGGGGGGAATATGCACTCATTTCAGTGTGGAGGTACTGACATTTGATTCCGGGGTGCTCCCCCAGGTCCTGCTGGGGTGTCAGACAATAGTTAGGTATGTGTACTTCATGACTCTCTGAATCTAAGAAATTCTAAATCCTAAAGGGCATCTGGCCTTGAGGGTCTAGATGAGGGATTTGGGCCCTTCTTGTTTCACAGAGGGGCCTGTGAGACATTGGAGTCAGAAAGGGAAGCTGGGATTTGCTCCCAGGCCTGTGAGACCCCAAAGCCGGGCACTTTGTAAGGCTCCTGTGATCCCGAATCCTGTCTGGCCCCCAGGTCCAGACTCAGTTTGCTCCAAGGAAAGGGTTTCTCCAGCTCTCTCTGGCCGTGTGGGCTTTGGGAGGTCATAGGGTTGTGTTCAGCTCATTCAATGCCGTCAAACATTATTAGTAAGTGACCACTGTCACCACGGTCACAGTTACTCATGGCGCAGGGGACAGTGGCACCATTTTACAGTGAGACCCAGGACTCCTGTCACAGTGCTCACAGGAGGCCCAGCCAGGAGGAGAAACGAGTCTCTGGGCTTCGTCCCAGTTTGGCAGAAGTTTCCGCTCCGTCCAGGAGGCAGGGGAAACTCATTAAACAGGACTATTTTAGATGCCTTTGGGACCAGGAATGGGTCTGACCTGGCCCCTTCCCCCAGGGAGCCCCTAGTCTACTTCAAGGGCGAGCTGCGGCCGGCAGAGGGGCAGAGCCAGCGTAAGGCGGGGCACCTCCAGGGCCTGACCAAGGGCTCCATGAGCCCAGGTGTCTGTGGCCCTCCCCGCTGCCTGGAGCCAGGGGGAAAGGCCAGCCAGGGAAGGGGTGAAGAGGGAGCAACCTCTGCTGGTTAACCCGTGCCAGGAGCCGTCAGTGCCTCTGGCCTTCCAGGCCCCCCTGTAATTCGGGAGAGCGGCTTTCTGCAAGTGCTAATTTTTAGCTCTCGCGTTCATGTGGAACCTGGAAATTAATTAGCTCAGACATGAGCTCCGCAGCATAAAAAGGATCCTCGTTAGTAAAATTTTGCCCTTTGGCTGGCGGCGGTTGGCTGTTGGAAGTCAGAATGTAGAGCTGCGGCTGGGCCGACAGTGATGGCGGGAAGGCCACAGCAGGCCCCAAAACCCTCCAGCTCAAGCCCACCTCCCTGCCAGAAAGGGTGTTCCAAAGCCAGTCACCACTTGGGGGTGTTCCTGAGCGTGAACCTAATGGGGATTTGGGGAATATCACAGCAGGCTCCCAGGGGCCCCAGGCTATGCACTAAGAAACCCTACAGTGGGAACCTCCTTCGGATTGGGGTCAGGGAGGGCCTATATATGGTGACTTAGGTAGTGACGGTTAAGCAGGAACCCAAAGTAGGAGTCAGTTAGCCAGGCAAAGGGCAGAGGGAACAGCATTCCAGGCAGGGGAACAGCCCTTGCAAACACCCTGAGTCAGAAATAAGCTTGGCAGAAAGCCAGGGTGGCTAGAGCACAGGAGTGTGGAGCGTGTGGCAGAGCCTCAGAGGGGGCAAGGACCAGTCTAGGTGGGGCCTTGGAGGACCGCTGGGGTGTTTGGTCTTCTCTCTGACTTCATTCTAAGAGCACTGGGATTCTGCAGGGGTCGGGCAAGGGAATAAAGGCCCAGGCATCTTCCCCAATGACCCCCCCTCCTCCAGCACCCCCTCCAGAGGAGCAGAATTAGCTCATCCCCCCCCCAGCCCCCTCCCCCACGGTGCCGCATCTGGCTCCATCACCATCATCATTGTGGGTAATTGCTAGGTGGGCTGGGCATACGCTTTCTCTTCTGCTGAGCCAGCGAGCAAGCGATAATCACAGCTTTTCACTCTCCTCGGCCCCCCCAGCACCCTGGCCCCAGCTCCTCTCAGATCCTTTATTTGGCAAAACACAGAGGAGACTGAGCAAAGTGGCTCAGGGATTAAGAGCTAGGAGGGTCCTGGGAGACCACTGAAGATGGGTCAGATGCCATGCCAGTCTTCCCAGTGATAATGGTGACGATACGAAGAGGCAGCCAGTAATTTACTGAGCTGTCACTATACTCAGGCCCAGTTATGTGCATTTCCTCATTCATTCTGTACCTCAAACCTGATGAGATGGAGCCATCATCACTCCATTTTACAGAGAAGAAAAGAGAGATGCAAAAAGGTGGAGTACCTGTCCCAGGCCACGCTGCCTGGCAACACTCCCCACCTCTTCAACCACTGCCCTGCTCTGCGGGCCTACATTAGCACCGACCACCATTTGCGCCCACTCAACAAGGGGCTCCTACACACCCCACTCGCACCAGTTGGTGCTGAGGCCTCATTTTGTGGGCCATGCCCCAGCCTCCACGGGGGGCGGCCCCAGGAAGGCCACGTGCCCCACCCACGGCCCCAGCTGATTGGCCTAGGACAGACGCTCGCCAGGGGGGCAGCCAATCCGCATGGCAGGGCGGGGCATGCAAAGACGGGCAGGACCAATGAGATTCCAGTTCTCAGGCATGGAGGGGAGAAGCAGAGAGGGGGTCTGACCCAGATCTTGCCCAGAGGGCCGGTGTGCAGAGAGGGTCCGAGGTGCGGGGGAAGCCAAGGCCGAAGGCAGGAGAGGAGGAGGCTGGCCCCCTGGTCTGGCCGCGGCGTGTTTGGCTGTCCTGGGTCCTCCAGGAATGAGGAGGTGACCGCAGGGACAGAGGCCACACCCTGACATCCAGCGAGGGGCCTGGGGCCGCCAGGCATCCTGCTGCTGCCCCACCTGTCCCCACCTCCCAGCCTGCAGACCCCGCTGGATGTGACGGGCAGCCAGCCCCCCATGAGCCCTGGTGTGGGTCACTATTGTCTCTGCTCCATGGTGGCAGCTGAATGCAGTTCCGCGTCTCTTCAGCGGCCAGAGGTTCTGACCCCACACTTCAAAGAGCCGCGCCAGGACCCTTGTAACAGCGATGTGAGGAAGGAGTTGTTGTCCTCACTTTAAGGCCCACGTGCATTATTAGGGATCATGGGGACTCCCTCACCCGGGAGGAGTGAAGGCGGGGGCTACGGAACAGCCGATTCTTAAAAACCCAAACTAAGGCTGCGAGCCCATCCTAAGGCTGCCCTTCCTCTGAAGCCTCCCCGGCTTGCTGCCCCCTCCCCTTCCCTGCCCCGCCTGCCTCCAGCCTGCACTGCAATGGAGGGCAGGGCCGGGGTTTCTGTTTGAAGGATTCGCATGCATTTTAAAGTTTGCCTTCACGCTGATCAAGAAAAACCAAACCAGAAAGGCTGATGTGCAGCTGACGGAATAAATGACTGCCTGCCTTCCAGAGCTGGCGAGGAGGGACCGGGGAACTGATTAGCTGCTGCGGGGGGGCATGTGGTAAGGTCATCAGGGGAGGGAGACAGTGGAGGAAAAAAATGTCAGAAGCTTGAAGAGAGAAAAGAAGTTATGAAATTTATTGTGATGAGTGAGAAAGTGAGCCTTCTAGAGGACAAAGTAGGTTGTGGGATATATTTATTGTCCATTCATTTATTCTTTTGTCATGCATTAATTCAATAAATATTTGCGTTTCTCCTTTGTGGGGAAAAATGGGCATGACCATACTCCTGTGAGACTTTTGGTGTCAATACATATTGGTGAAAAAATTTCAGTAATATATGGAATAAGATTGTAAGCTAAAAACAAGTGCAGTGAGATAATAGAAATGATTGATTCTACAGGACGGTATAGCAGAAGAACTTGACCTTAAGTAGGTGTAAGGAATAGTTTGTTGGAGCCAGTGGCCCTTGAGTTGAGATCTAAAGTCAGTGTAGGTTAAACCAGGCAGTGGCTGGGGGGGGGTGATCAGGGGGGGGGGAGGGGGGGGGGGGCGAGGTCCTCAGAGATGCTGCGGTGTGTGTCTGTATTGACTGGCAGGTTGGCATGAGTGCCGTGAGGCTGCGGGGCGGCCGCCCAGGTGGGGAAACGTTCGATTTCAGGTTGGTTTGTATTGCTTTTGGCCAAACCTTTTCAAGAACGCAGGAGCAGAGACCTTCTGGGAGGGCCAGAGATCAGGGCGGTTTCTTTCAGGAATGACTTAAATGAGAGGAATCCTCAGTCGATGCGTCTTGGGGTCGGTTTAACCTGTGGCGTTGACATGGATGGCAACCCTGACTAGCAAGAAGGCTGACCGGGGACCCGGAGCCTGGCCCTTGCTCATGGGGTCTGTCGGCAGCCCCTGCCTTCCCTGATCTGGCCCAACCCTGCTCTCGCTAAGGTCACCTCTTCCCCTGACCCTCCACATCAGGTGCATCAGACAACATTGGGGGCCAGCTGCAACCCCTCCCAGGAAAAGGGAGACCTCAAATGGAAACCCTAAACTCTTCTGAATTGTAGAAAATTAAGGCACTTGATTTTCTTTCACGCCCTCTGCCCCATGCCCTGGCTGCTCTCTGAGCACTGGCTCCCTGGGCGCTTGGTGCCTGCGTTTCTCGTACAGCCTCCCCTACTAGACCTTGAAACCCTGCAACCTGATGCAGCACCGCATCCCAGTGCCTCCTTTCCAGATCCCCCTGTCTCCAAACTACGAATATTCAAATCTGTTGAAGCAGGCAAACTCGAACAGCCATACTTCCCAGGAAACCCTCTCCTTTCCGCTCTCCTTGCCTTTGCTCCAGCCGTAGCTGCCACCCAGGACACTGCTCCTGAGGCTTGGCCTCTTCGGATCTAACCCATCTTTCAAGGCCTACTTAGGCCATCTCCTCCTTAAGGCTGACCTCCATCTAGCTGTAGGGGAATGGCTCCACCCTGGCACTCTGGCAACTCAGTACAGCTCCACAGAGGCCATGTATACAAGGCTGGACCACAACTGATCTAAAGCCTGGCGGGACGTCCTGTTGTCCTCCTGGAACAGGAGGCTTGGGGCCTTGTGAGGAGCTGCCACGAGGCTGTTTCCCATTCCCCACCCCACCTATCAGGGTGGCCGGCGTGAGATGTGAAACTGTCTTATCCCCTCCCAGGTTCTGACGGGGTCTAAAAGCTTTTACCCCTCCCCCAAAGGGTACAGCTGCAGGCCATAAAAAGGCTCGTCCTTAGCAGGGTGTCCACTATCCATGTTGCGGTCCTTGCCCCATTTGTTTTGCTGTTCCCCTGTATGATGGTCAAGCGGAGCTGACGCCATTGGCTGCTCTCACTTTTGCTGTCCGTGGAAGGAATAAGTTGTTTCTTTGCCAGCTGAATCTCTTAGCTTTCACCTCTTGACACAACCTGAGGTGTCAGGATCTGGGATCCCAGAACAAAGAGCTTGTCACTGACCCTAAGTTTATGACAATTCATACCCAGGGGCCCCAGTGACACGATCATGATGAACCATAGACGCTCCAAGGCTGGGATGGTAGTGGTGGTGACAGCCACACTGCTGGCCGTTTATAAGGTAATGGGCGAGGTGCCTGCTAAGCCCCTGACGTGCAGCCCTAGCAGGCTGGGTGCCATTATTATTTCCACTTTTCTAATGTGGTAACTGAGGCACAGAGGGGTTGATAATTTGCCCAGGGTCACACAGCAGTGAGTGAGTGATGGAGAAGAGAGTTAAGTCCCGGAGGTCTGGCTTCTGAACCTGCACCTTTGACTTACATATGGGTCATCGTCTGCCCCCACCTGGGCTGATTCTGAATTTCTTTTCCTCGGACCCTGAATGCTTGGTCCTTGTTTTAGTCTGCTTGAGCTGCTATAACAATGACCATAGTCTGGGTGGCTGAAACAACAGCTCTGCCGGGAGGGGGTGGTACCCCCCATAGCTCCTGACAGCCCTGCACCCATGGCTTATGTTGGAGGCCACCTGGCCTGTTGAAACCTAGGTGGTGGCCTTGATGGTCTCTGAATCATCTTGGGGACCATTCTCCTCTTTTCTTTTATCCCCCCAGTTTTATTTATTAAGAAATAATTGATATACATCACTGTATATGTTTAAGGTGTACAGCATGATGGTTTGATTAATGTATATTTTGAAATGATTACCACACTAGATTTAGTTAACGTCCATCGTCTGATACAGATACAATAAAGACAAAAAAAGTTTTCTTCCTCGCAATGAGAACTCTTAGGACCAACTCTCTTAACAACGTCCCTGTGCATCACACAGCAGTGCTAAGTATAGGCATCATGGGCTTCTCTGGTGGTGCAGTGGTTGAGAGTCCGCCTGCCGATGCAGGGGACACGGATTCGTGCCCCGGTCCGGGAAGATCCCACATGCCGCGGAGCGGCTGGGCCCGTGAGCCATGGCCGCTGAGCCTGCGCGTCCGGAGCCTGTGCTCCGCAACGGGAGAGGCCACAACAGTGAGAGGCCCGCATTCCGCAAAAAAAAAAAAAAAAAAAGTATAGGCGTCATGAACTATATCACATCCCTAGTACTTATTTATCTTGCAGCAGGAAGTCGGTGCCTTTTGATTACCTCCTTCCAATTCCCCTTCCTCTTTTCTTGAAGAATAGTGCACATTTGTAGCTGAACAGCTTTATTGTCCTGTCCTACAGAATCTAAGTAGTCCACAGCTTTCCTTCATTCTGTCCCATCTCCATCCCCTTCGGTTCGAACTGGGCTGCCTGGTTCACACCTGCACTAAGGGCTAGTCAGCCACGCCCACAGGACTCTTCCCAACATGCTTTCTCGTTTTGTACAACGTGGAACAGGCGGAGAATTTTCTAGATCTTGAAGTTCTGGCTCCTTTTTGCTTAATAATTCCTTCTTCAATTCACTTCTGTCTCCTCTGTCTCCTCTCATTTTACAGTAAGCAGTCGGGAGGAAACACTCTGCTTAGGAATCTCCTCAGTTCAATGGCCAGTTTCATCCCCTGCAGGTTCTGTCTTCCACGAAACACTAGAACACGGACATAATACAGCCAGATTCTTTGCCACTGTGTTACAGGATCAACTTTTCTCCCTTGTTCAGTAACACGTTCCCCATTTCCATCCTCAAGTCCCCCTTAACCGTCACAGTTCTACCAACGTTCTGTTCATGCTTACCTGGGTGCTTTCCAGGAGATGGAGGCTTTCTCTACAGCTCTCCTCTTTCTGAGGCCTTAACAGAATCACCTTTCACTGTCTGCTCGCAATATCAGCTTTTTCTAGCACGTTCTAGCAGAACTCTTCCAGCCTCTTCCCATTACCTGGTTCCAAAGTTGCTTCTGCATTTTTCAGTGTCTATTACAGCAGCACCTGACTTCTCAGCACTAATTTCTGCCCTAGTCAGCTCAGGCTGCTCTAACAAACTAGCACGGACGGCGTGGCTTACAGAACAAATATTTATTTCTCATGGTGATGGAGGCTGAGAAGTCCAGGATCCAGGTGCTGGTTGATCTGGTCCCTTGTGGAGGCTCTCTTGCAGATGTCTGCCTTCTTTCTGTACCTCACATGGTGCTGGGGGTGGGGAGAGAGAATGAATTCTCTGGTGTCTTCTTAGGCACCAATCCCATCCTGGGACCTCTATCCTCACGACCTCGACCTTATGTAAACCTAATCACCTCCCCAAGATCCCCTGCCTCCAAATACCATCACGTGAGGCATTAGGGCTTCAACAAACGAATTTTGGGGACACACAAACATTCAGTCCATAGCAGCCCTACAGCCAATGCTTAGTAGCCCCATCTTACTTTGAATTTTAGCTGAATTGGCCTCCGGGTCACCGTGCAATAGGTATTGTCACCCTCTTTGTAGGAATGAGGAGTGGAGGCTCAGAGAGGCCGGCCAACCCGCCCAGAGTCACACAGCAGGTGCGCAGAGAGAAAAGAAGCAAAGTCCGAGGCTTGCTGCCTGTTGTCTCCTGGGATGTTGTCGGGGTTCTCCACTGTGGCCCACTCACTGTGCTCCTGATTTGGGGGAGGAGTTGTGGAGAGGAGGGGGCATGGCCCGCTGTCAGTACCTGCCGGCCATAGAGGATGTGCTTGAAATATCCCCAGACCCTTCAGAATCAAGGCTCTACTGAGCCATGAAAGGAATGCCCACACCCTCCCACCTGGAAGAAAGAAGAAAGGTAAAGGTTATCACCAAACAGGGAACGTAGCGACAGTCAGCCAAGGAGGACCCAGCCCCTGGACAGAGGCTGGGCTCCAGACCGCACAATGCAGGAAAGTGCCTGGACCCGCCTCCCTTTCCCGTACTCTGCCTCTCATTGGCCCCACTGACCTAAAGGGCCACCTCAAATATGGACCCCAGTCATCAGAGGCCCAAGCCCCCGGCACCCTCCACTCTCTGGTCCTTATATCCATTCTGAGTCCCCCCAAGAATGTTTAGACTCAGAATCTGGTGATGAGCACACGCGTCTGTTTTCCTCTTGACAATTCAGTATGTTATTATATATGCTTTTTGGTGTCTTTTCTGATGTGCCTTTGGTGCGAGGGTCTTTTCTTATTGTGTGATTGAACCCTCCCAAGGACCCTGGTGGGCGTCGTGGTCCCTGTTTCGCAGATGAGGAAACAGGGCCTCAGAGAGGGTAACTGGCTCACTCAAGGCTTCCCAGCTAGGAAGCAGTAGGAGCCGAGATCCCAGCCCAGGACGCGCTGACTCCAGGGCCTGTGTTCCTGGCCTCCGTGTCCATTTGCCTCCCCTCCCACAGGTCCAACAGGCTGCAGATAGCTTACTTCTCACGAGCGAGGGCATAAGATGTGTGGAATTTCGACTAGACAGCTTAGCAGGTGAGTGGTACTCTCGATCCCGTTTCCCTTGGGGACAGCGCTCTGATCCTGCCCACCTGCCCAGGACGGCTCCTCGTGAGACAGCCCCTGCAGCTGGACTCAGCCGTGTCAAAGGCTTGCTGGAAGAGCCCACCCAGGCAGGCTGACTCTTGCCCAGGGCTGGCGTCTCAGTGGCCGGGCTGCTGCTCTGAACCTGGCAAAGGCATTGGGAAGCCAGCGCTGGGGGGCGAGGATCCCAGCGGACCAGTGAGCTGGCCACAGGACAGACAGCCCAGGAGCCCGCCACGAGATCCAGAGAGAACGCACAGGTGTTCCCTCTGGATGTCTGCAGGGGTTGGGACTGTCCCACTCCCGGCCCCAAACCAACCCCTCAGACAAAGCAGTTGGGATGGGCAGGGCGGTCTGTTAGAGACACGCTTCCGTGTCATTTGCAGCGAGAGCAGCCAGCTCTTCCCCGCAGCCTGGACGCTAACGCAACGAATGCTCCAGCATCAGCCCGGTGTGGGCCCGCCCCTCCTCCCCTCACCCCCGTTCACACTGCCATTAGCTGCCCTTTTGTAAAGCAGGAGGCTCTGGGGCCATGGGCCCCCCGCCAAGCTCGCAAAAACCTCGGCCCCAGCACAGGGGTCTGCGGCACAGAGTCCTCTTCTACTGGTCCCTTTGTCGGTAGCTCATCAGGAAACAGAGCAACGAGCCGGGTTATGTGGGGAAGAGTCAGGAGGCACCGGCGAGTCACTTGTTTCAGAGAGTGGGTTCCTTGCTCTGCCGGCGCCCGAGTGGCGGAGCCTATACTTTGCACATCACGATTATGAAGGGCCGCAGTTGGCCTCTTGGCTTCTGAAGGTGCACAGGATTCAGCTGGGGCTGTGAGCATCCTCGCGCTAAATCATCCCCTCACCATCTCTGTCCCTGCCTCCTCGCCCAAGGACCCCCTCCCTCACTGCAGCCCCCGAGCCGGGGCTCTGTCCCTGGCAGGACCGGAATGTGACAAGCCCATCATTCCACAGTGGGGAAACCGAGGCCGGGAGAGGGGAGGTGACTTGCCCGAACCTGGACCAGAGGGGACCCAGCGGCAGCTCCCCGGCCCAGCCCGTGTTCTCCGGGCCGGGGAGTCGTGAACTCAAGGATGGCCTGCTGCCTTCAAAGAGGCTTATGGGAGTGGGGTAGGGAACTGGTGGCTTCACCTCCCGAGTATTTGCGGGGGGACTTCTAGGACCCTGAGGCTGGAGAGAAGGGAAGAGGGTTCTACTGAGGGCATCCCTGTCCGAACATGTGTAGGGATGAGTGAATGATGGTCATAATAGGGGTGACAATAGCAAGCTCGCTGTGTGTGCTGGGCGCTGTGTAACCCTGGAGCCATTCTTGACTCCTCTGTTCCCTCACACCCTGCGTCCAGGAGGCAGGTTGCTCTCTTGGCGCTCTGTATCCTAGGGCAGCACTGCCCAGTAGAACTTTCGACGAGGAAGGACACTGTCTGTGCTCTACTGCATGGCTACTGACCAGTTGATGTGTGGCCAGTGTGACCAAGGAACTGATTTCGTTTTCCTTTAATTTTAATTAACTTAAATAGCCACCTAGGGCTAGTGGCTACCATATCGGACAGCACGGTTCTAGATAATATCCAGAATCTGGCTGCCTTTCCCGCCTCCTAGATGCCCACCGTGTCCCAGCCGTCATCTCCCCTTCGAGTCTCCTTTGCCCTCCTGCCTTTGCCCCTGCAGTCTCTTATCCAGTACATCTGCTCAAAACCCTGCAGTGGGGCCACCTCCCCAGGCCCTCACGTGTCCTGCAGGCCCCTGTTATCCTGCTGTTCCTCTGATCTGCACACCTCGCCCTCTCCCCTGCTCTGTCCCACTGCCCTCACCTCCTTGCCCTTCCTATACACATAGTCGTGCTCCTGCCTCAGGACCTTTGCACTGGCTGTTCCCTCTGTCTTGAGACTCTTTCCTTAGTAGCTACATGGCTCGTGGCCTCTCCTCCTTCAAGCCCCTCATCAAACCCCAAACCCCAGAAACCCTCTTTCTCAAAGAGACCTTTCCTGACGACGGGTAAGGGACATAGATTGGCAATGTTCCCCCCTTCTCCTTCTAGTCGTTGTATTTTTCTTCAAAGCATTTACCACCACCTGGCATTGTAAGGTTTTTTTGATTTGTTTATTTTCTACCTCCTCCGACTAGAATGTAAATTCCATGAGGGCAAGTTTATCCCCTCTGTTTTGTTCATCGATGTATCCCACGCTTCAGGAACAGCACCTGGCATACAGTAGATGCTCAATAAATGCCAACCGAATGGAGGAAAGATGATCTCAGTCAGTGCTCACTGTCGCCCAAGAGGAAGGTGTCCTTATTCCCAGGTTACAGGTGAGAAAACTGAGGCTGGGGTGTCAGCTTTAAACCCAGGTCCATGCAACTGGGAAACCCACCCGCACAGCCACCATGTTCAGCAGTGATACAGAGCGAGTCATTCCACCTTGGAGCCTCAGTTTCCTTGCCTGGGAGTCCACGTGTCACACGCGGGGTCTCCACGGGCTCTGGGCCCAAAGGGGACTGACCGCAGCCCCACGTTAGGGGGAAGTCTTGCCAGAGAGTGCAGGAAAAGCATGTCCTCTGCCTGGCAAGCTGCCCCCTGGGCAGACGAGAAGAGGGGTGTGTGGGGTGTGGCCAGTGGCAGGAGCCGGGGTCTGGACCAGGGTGTTGGCGGCTTCCACAGGGTTCTTATAAAGCGCCTTAAGCTTCCTGCCCCTGACTTCCGCACCCAGCCATTTTCCGTTTTCTCCTGCTGCCATGGGGTGTGGAGAGCAGCATCTGGGAACCGAGGCTGGGGCCGATTCCCCGGCAATGTCGCCCTGGGGGGTGGCTGGACAGGGAATGGCCAGGAGGAGTGGTGGACCGAGGCTACGAGGGTCAGGCCTTGAATGCCG
>NW_006783036.1:3918842-3920677 GCF_000442215.2 Lipotes vexillifer | reverse complement strand
GAGCTCAGAGTTCTGGGACACGTGTGAGAGGTACGAGGAGAAAGGAACAGGGAGGGGCTGACATCAATTACGCACTTGCTGTGTGCAATGTGGGGCTGTCCGTGGGCTCTCTCACTTAGTTCTTATGGCTCACCACAAGTCAGTATTCCCACTGCTATTCATTCGTTCATTCATTCATTCATTCATTCACCATGTGCCAGGCCTGCTGACAGCTGATCCAGTGCTCTTATCCAAGGGTAAGACAGAGGCAGGGAGCTGTGGGGACAGGTGGCCACAGGGTGGCCCTGTCCAGGGGGTCCATCGAGAGAAGGACACTGAGACTCAGAGAGCTGAGGGGACACGCCCCGGTCTTGGGGCTCACAGCCTGTGCCCCGCCCCCCGGTGCCTCGGGGCTGGGCAGATGCAGCCTGGGCGGGGATGCCCAGAGTCCCCTGAGCCCAATTTCCCTGGGCTTCAACAGCTAAGACTGCAGCTCTCACTTTCCCCATCTCGGCAGAGCAGAAAGACGGGCTGGTTGCTTTCCTTTCCGGGTTTCAGGGCTGTCCTGTTTACTCTGTCTCCTGACTCAAATGCTAATCTCTTCTGGAAACAACCAGAAATAATGTTTTACCAGCTCTCTGGGCATCCCTTCGCTCAGTCAAGTTGACATGTGTAAAACCATCACATTTTCCTCCAAAGTCCATAGTTTACATTGGTGTTCATTCTTGACGTTTTCATTTTATGGATTTGCACAAATGTGTAATGACATGTACCTATCATTATGGTATTATACAGAGTGTTTCCACTGCCCTAAAAGTCCACTGTTCTCTGCCTATTCATCCCTCCCTCCCTTCTAACCCCTGGCAAACAGTGAACTTTTTACTGTCTCCACAGTATTACCTTTTCCAGAGTGTCATATAGTTGGAATCATGCGGTCTACAGCCTTTTCAGGCTGGCTTCTTTCACTTAGTAATATCCATTGAAGGTTCCTCCATGTTTTTTTATGGCTTGATAGCTCACTTCTTTCTGTGCTGAGTAATATCCCATTGTCTGGATGGATCACAGTTTATTAACCCATTCACCTACTGAAGGACAGCTTGGTTGCTTCCAAGTTTTGCCAATTATGAATAAAGCTTCCATAAACATCGAATTGCAGGGTTTTTGTTGTTGTTGTTGTTGTTGTTTGCTGTACGCGGGCCTCTCACTGTTGTGGCCTCTCCCGTTGAGGAGCACAGGCTCCGGACGCGCAGGCTCAGCGGCCATGGCTCACGGGCCCAGCCGCTCCGCGGCATGTGGGATCTTCCCGGACCGGGGCACGAACCCCTGTCCCCTGCATCGGCAGGCGGACTCTCAACAACTGCGCCACCAGGGAAGCCCGAAGTGCAGGGTTTTTGTGTGGACATATGTTTTCAACTCATTTGGGTAAGTACAAAGGAGGGTGATCTCCAGATAATATGGTAAGAGTACCTTTAGTTTTGTAAGAAATAAACAAACTGCCTTCCAAAGTGGCTGCACCATTTTGCAGTCTCACCAGCAGTGATGAGAGTTCCTGTTGCTCCACATCCTCACCAGCATTAGATGTGTCAGTGTTCCAGGTTTTGGCCATTCTAATAGGTTTTTTTAACTGTTTTTTATTTTTAACATTCTAGTGTTAATTTAACATTAATTTAATAATGTTTAAGTAATTAATTAATTTAATAATGTTAATAATAAATTCATTAATTTATTAATTTAATAATGTTAATTTAACATTAACATTCGAACTGTTTTTTATTTTTATTTATTTATTTATTTATTTTTTGCGGTACGCGGGCCTCTCACTGTTGTGGCCTCTCCCGTTGCGGAGCACAGGCTCC
>NW_006783036.1:3908515-3918463 GCF_000442215.2 Lipotes vexillifer | reverse complement strand
CAGCGGCCATGGCTCACGGGCCCAGCCGCTCCGCGGCATGTGGGATCTTCCCGGACCGGGGCACGAACCCCTGTCCCCTGCATCGGCAGGCGGACTCTCAACAACTGCGCCACCAGGGAAGCCCGAAGTGCAGGGTTTTTGTGTGGACATATGTTTTCAACTCATTTGGGTAAGTACAAAGGAGGGTGATCTCCAGATAATATGGTAAGAGTACCTTTAGTTTTGTAAGAAATAAACAAACTGCCTTCCAAAGTGGCTGCACCATTTTGCAGTCTCACCAGCAGTGATGAGAGTTCCTGTTGCTCCACATCCTCACCAGCATTAGATGTGTCAGTGTTCCAGGTTTTGGCCATTCTAATAGGTTTTTTTAACTGTTTTTTATTTTTAACATTCTAGTGTTAATTTAACATTAATTTAATAATGTTTAAGTAATTAATTAATTTAATAATGTTAATAATAAATTCATTAATTTATTAATTTAATAATGTTAATTTAACATTAACATTCGAACTGTTTTTTATTTTTATTTATTTATTTATTTATTTTTTGCGGTACGCGGGCCTCTCACTGTTGTGGCCTCTCCCGTTGCGGAGCACAGGCTCCGGACGCGCAGGCTCAGCGGCCATGGCTCACGGGCCCAGCCGCTCCGTGGCACGTGGGATCTTCCCGGACCGGGGCACAAACCCATGTCCCCTGCATTGGCAGGTGGATTCTTAACCACTGTGCCACCAGGGAAGTCCCTCTCACTGTTTTAATTAGAATTTCCTTGATGACATACGATGTGGAGCATCTTTTGATATGTTTACTTGACATGTGTGTATCTTCTGTGGTGAGGTGTCTATTAAGGTCTTAGGCCCATTTTTAAAAAATTAATTAATTAATTTATATTTATTTTTTATTACGTTGGGTCTTCGTTGCTGCACGCGGGCTTTCTCTAGTTGTGGCGAGTGGGGGCCAATCTTCGTTGCGGTACGCGGGTTTCTCATTGTGGTGGCTTTTCTTGTTGCAGAGCACGGGCTCTAGGCACGCAGGCCTCAGTAGTTGTGGCATGTGGGCTCAGTAGTTGTGGCTCGCGGGCTCCAGAGTGCAGGCTCTGTAGTTCTGGCGCACAGGCTTAGTTGCTCTGTGGCACGTAGGATCTTCCCGGAACAGGGCTCGAACCCGTGTGCCCTGCATTGGCAGGTGGATTCTTAACCACTGCGCCACCAGAGAAGTCCCTAGGCCCATTTTTTAATTGGATTGTTTGCTTTCTTATTATTGAATTTTAAGAGTTCCTTTTATATTCTGGATAACAGTCCTTTGTCAGGTATGTGTTTTGTAAATATTTTCTCCCGGTCTGTGGCTTGTCTTTTCATTCTCTTGGCAGTGTCTTTCACAGAGCAGAACTTTTAACTTTTAATGAAGCCCGGTTTATCCGTTTTTTCTTTCATGGATCATGCCTTTGATGTCTAAAGAGTTATCACCAAACCCAAGGCATCTAGATGCTCTCCTATGTTATCATCTAGAAGTCTTAACAGCTTTACATTTTACATTTAGTCTGTGATTAATTAGGAATTAATTTTTGTGAAGGGTGTAAAGTCTGTGTCTAGATTCATTTTTTTGCTTGTGGATGTCCAGTTGTTCCAGCACCATTTGTTGAAGAGACTGTCTTTTTCTTATTGTATTGCTCTTCCTCCTTTGTCAACGGTCAATTGACTATATTTATATAAAGGGTCTATTTCTGGGCTCTCTATTCTGTTTCATTGGTCTGTTTGCCTATTCTTTCACTGATAACACACTGTCTTGATTATTGTAGATTTTTAGTTTGTATTTTTTGAATTTGAGTAATGCAAGTCCTCTAACTTTGTGCTTCTTTTGTGTTGTGTTGGCTATTCTGAGTCTTTTCCCTCTTATGTAAACTTTATTTATGTATGTATTTATTTTGTGGCTGTGTCACATGGCTTACAGGATTTTAGTTCCCCGACCAGGGACTGAACCCAGGTCCATGGCAGTGAAAACTCCAAGTCCTAACCACTGGACCACCAGGGAGCTCCCATCAACTTTACAATCACTTTGCTGATGTCCACAAAATAACTTTGCTGGGATTTTGACTTTTTGGAATTGCATTGAGTCTATAGATCAAGTTGGGAAGAACTGACATCTTGACAATGTTTGAGTTTTTCTACCCATGAACATGAAATATCCTTTTATTTAAGATTTTTTAAAAAAAATATCTTTCATCAGAGTTTCCTTATGTAAGACTTGTGCATATTTTGTTAGGTTTATATTTCATTTTGGGGAGTGCTAATATAAATGGTTTTGTGCTTTTTGTTTCAAATCCCACTTGTTCATTGCTGGAATATAAGAAATCAAGTGATTTTTGTACACAGGCACCACCTCATTTTATTGTTCTTCTCTTTATAGTGCTTCACAGACATTGCATTTTTTTTCAAATTGAAAGTCTGTGGCAACCCTGCGTCGAGCAAATCTGTTGACACCATTTTCCTGACAGCATTTGCTCACTTAGTGTCTCTGTGTCACACTTTGGTAATTCTCAAAATAGTTCAAACTTTTTCATTATTATTATATTTGTTATGGTGATCTGTGATCAGTGATTTTTGATGTTACTACTACTACTCACAGAAGGCTCAGATGTTGGTTAGCATTTTTTAGCAATAAAATATTTCTAAAGTAAGGTAGGTACATTGGTTTTCAGACATAATGCTATTGCACACTTAATAGACTACAGAAGAGTGTAAACATAACTTTTATATTAATTGAGAAACCAAAAAAATTGCGTGACTTGCTTTATTATGATATTTGCTTTATTTTGGTGGTCTGCAACCAAACCCACTATATCTCCGAAGAATGCCTATATTAATCTCGTACTGTATCTTGCAACCTTGATATACAAAATCACTTGTTCTAGGAGGTTTTTGTTGTTGTTGTTGTTTGTTTGTTTGTTTTTGGTCAATTCTTCTGGATTTTTCGCATGGACAATCATGTTGAAAAAGGCGGTTTTATTTCTTCCTTCCCAATCTGTGTACCTTTTATTTCATTTTCTTGTCTTGTTACATTAGCTAGAACTTCCAATACAATGTTGAAAAAGAGTTTCAACATTCTACAGTAAACTATTCCTAGTTTGTTAAATTTTTTTTATGATAAATGGGTTTGGGATTGTATCAAGTGATTTTTCTGCATCTGTTAATTGACCATGTGATTTTTCTTTAGCCTGTTGATGTGATTGAATACATTAATTGATTTTCAAATGTTGAAACAGCAGTGCTTACCTGGGATAAATTCCACTTGGTTGTGGTCTGTAATTCTTTTTATGCACTGTTGGATTTGGTTTGCTAATATTTTGTCGAGGATTTTTGCATATATGTTTATGAGAGATATTGGTCTGTAGTTTTCTTTTCTTGTAATCTCTCTGCCTGGCTTTGGTATTAGGGTAATGTCAGCCTCACAGAATGAGTTAGGAAGTATTTCCTCTGCAAGAGATTGTAGAGAATTTGTATAATTTCTTCCTTAAATGTTTTGTGGAATTCACCAGTGAACCCATCTTGGTCTGGTGCTTTCTGTTTTGGAAGGTTATTAATTATTGACTCAGTAATCTTTAATAGATGTAGTCCTTTTAAGATTGTCTATTTCTTTTTGTGTGAATTTTGGCAGATTGTGTCTTTCAAGGAATTGGTCCATTTCATGTAGGATATCATATTTGTGGGCATAGAATTCCTTGATTCATAGTCCATAGTATTCATTTTAATGTCCATGGGATCTGTAGTGGTGTTCCCCCTTTCATTTTTAATATTAGTAATTTGAGTCTTCTTTCTTAGCTAGCCTGTCTAGAGGCTTATTGATCTTTTCAAAGAACAGGTTTGGGTTTTGTTGATTTTCTCTACTGAGTTCTTGTTTTCAATTTTATGGATTTCTGCTCTAATTCTTATTATTTCTTTTCTTCTGCTTACGGTCATTTTAATGTGATCTTTTTCCAGTTTCTTGAGGTAGATTAGATGATTGATTTTAGATCTTCCTTCTTTTCTGATACATGCACTCAGTGCTATAAATATCCCTTTAAGTACTGCTTTTGCTGCATCCTACACATTTTGATAAGTTATGTTTTCATTCTCATTTAGTTCAAGATAGAGTTGACCCTTGAACAATGCAGGGGTTAGGGGTACTGATACCCTCACAGGTGGAGATCTGCATGTAACTTTACAGTTGGCCCTCCATATCGCTGTTCCATATCCACAGATTCAACCAACCAAAGATTGTGTAGTACTGTAGTATGTATTTATTGAAAAAAAACCCACATTTAAGTGGACTTGTGCAGTTCAAACACATGTTGTTCAATGGTCAACTGTATTTTTAAATTTCTCTTGCAATTTCTCTTTTGACCCATGTGTAATTTTGCAGTATGTTGTTCAATCTCTAAGTGTTTGGGGATTCTCCAGTATTCTTTTTGTTATTGATTTCTAGTTTAATTCCACTGTGATTTCTATTCTTCAGAATTTGTTAAGGTACGTTTTATGCCCAGAAGTGGTCTATCATGGTGCATGTTCTGTGTGAGCTTGGGAAGAGTGTACAGTCTTCTCTTGTTGGATAGTCTATAGATGTCAATTTTATCCAGTTGATTGATGGTGTTGCCGAGTTCAACTATGTCCTTACTGATTTTCCACCTGCTGGACCTGTCCATTTCTGATAGAGGGGTGTTGAAGTCTCCAGCCGTGATAGTGGATTCATCTATTTCTCTTTGAAATTCTATTCGTTTTTGCCTCATATATTGTGATGCTCTGTTGTTAGATGCACACACATTAAGGGTTATGACCTTTTGGAAAATTGGACATTTATCACTTTGTAACACCCTTCTTTATCCCTGATAAAACTCTTTGCTTTGAAGTCTGCTCTGAAATTAATTAGCTATTCCTGCTTTCTTTTGATTAGTGTTAGCATGGTTTATTTTTTCCATCCATTTACTTTAAATCTATATGTGTATTTATATTTAAAGCGAGTTTCTTTTAGACAACATATAGTTGACTCTTGTTTTTTGATCCACTCTACCAATCTGTCTTATTTTTATTTATTTTTTGTGGTATGCGGGCCTCTCACTGTTGTGGCCTCTCCCGTTGCGGAGCACAGGCTCCGGATGCGCAGGCTCAGCGGCCATGGCTCACGGGCCCAGTCTCTCCGCGGCACGTGGGATCTTCCCGGACAGGGGCATGAACCCGCGTCCCCTGCATCGGCAGGCAGACCCTCAACCACTGCGCCACCAGGGAAGCCCCAATCTGTCTTTTAATTGGTGCACTTAGACTATTGACATTCAAAGCGATTAGTGACATAGTTGGCTTAATATCTACCACACTTGTTACTGTTTTGTATTTGTTACAATGGTTCTTTGTTACTACTTTTTTCTTTCACTTTTTCTGCCTTTTTGTGGGGTTGGTTTTTTTTTTTTTTTTTTGAGTAAGAAATAAATATTTATCGAGTCCTTGATATTTGGAGGTTTTTGTGTTGGAGTAACTCTTCTCTTTCCCCCCAGCTTTATTGAGGTATAATTGACAGAAAGAAATTGTATAAATTTAAGGTGTAAAACATGATGATTTGATATACATATATATTGTGAAATGATCACCACAATAAAGGTAGTTAACACATCCATCACCTCACATAGTTACCTGTGTGCGTGTGTGTGTGCGTGTGTGTGTGTGTGTGTGTGTGTGTGTGTGTGGTAAGAACTTTCAATATATAATACAGTATTGTTAATGATGGTCACCATGCTGTACATTAGACCCCTGAACTTATGCACCTTATACCTGAAAGCTTGTATCCTGACCAGCACCTCCACACCCCAGCCCCTGGCAACCACCGTTTTACTCTATGTGTCTATGATTTCAACTATCTTAGATTCCACATGTAAGTGAGATCATACAGTATTTGTCTTTTCTGACTTATTTCACTTAGCATGTTGTTCTCAAGGTTCATCCATGTTGTTGCAAATCTGCCTTTTGTGGTTTTAACTGAGCATTTTATATAATTCCCTTTTCTCTCCTTTCTTACCCTATCAGTTATATTGTTTGTTTTTAGTGGTTGCCCTAGAGTTTGCAATATACATTTACAGCTGCTCCGATCCACTTTCAGATAACACTATATCACTTCACTTCATCACTTCATAATCCTAATTCCTCCCTCCTATACTTTGTATCATTGCTGTCATTCATTTCACTTATACATAAACATTCATAAGCATATATATTATGTATATAGTCAAATACATTGTTGGTATGATTATTTTGAACAAATCATTATCTGTTAGTTCAAGGTTAAGAATAAAAAAACAAAGGTTTTATTTTACCTTCACTTTCTTTATTTCTTCCCCTATGCTCTTCCTTTGTTTATGTTAATCCATGTTTCTGACCCATATTATTTTCTTTCTCTCTAAAGAGCTGCTTTGAACATTTCTTGAATGGCAGGTCTACTAGCCACAAATTCCCTCAATTTTTGTTTGTCTGAGAAAGTCTTTATTTCCCCTTCACTTTTGAAGGGTAATTTCACAGGGTACAGAATTCTAAATTTGTGGGGGTTTTCTCTCAGCACTTTAAATATTTCACTCCACTCTCAAGGAACTAGAAGTAATTCTTATCTTTGCTCTTCTATAGATAATGTGCTTTTTTCCCCTCTGGCTGCTTTCAGGATTTTTTTTCTCTTTATCTTTGCTTTTCTGAAGTTTGAAAATGAAATGCTTAGGTATAGTTTATTTGGGGCATTTATCTTGTTTGGTGCTCTCTGAGCTTCCTGGATCTCTGATTTGGTGTCTGACATTAATTGGGGAAATTCTCCACCATTATTGTTTCAAATGTTTCTTCTGTTCCTTTCTCTCTTCTGCTGGAATTCCCAATTACACATATGTTACACCTTTGTAGCTGTCCTGCAGCCCTCCTATATTCTGTTCTATTCTTTTTAAGTCTTTCTTCTCTTGGCTTTTCAGTTTTGGAGGTTTCTGTTGAGATATTCTCAAGCTCAGAGATTCGTTCCTCAGCCGTTCCTCTACTAATAAGTCCCTCAAAGACATTCTGCATTTCCTTTCCAGTGTGTTTGATCTGTAGCATTTCTTGTGGGTTCTTTCTCAGGATTTCCATCTCTCTGCTTACATGTCACATCTGTTCTTGCATGCTGTTGACTTTACCCATTAGAGCTCTAGCATATTAATCATGGCTGACTTAAATTCCTGGTCTGATATTTCTAACTTCCCTGCCATATCAAAATGTGGTTCTGGGGCTTCCCTGGTGGCGCAGTGGTTGAGAGTCTGCCTGCCGATGCAGGGGACACGGGTTCGTTCCCCGGTCTGGGAAGATCCCCCATGCGGCGGAGCGGCTGGGCCCGTGAGCCATGGCCGCTGAGCCTGCGCGTCCGGAGCCTGTGCTCCGCAACGGGAGAGGCCACAGCAGTGAGAGGCCCGCGTACCGCAAAAATAAAAAAAAAAGAAAACCTGGGTCTGATGCTTGCTCTGTCTCTTCAAACTATGTTTTTTGCCTTTTACTATGCCTTGTAACTTTTTCTTGATAGCCGGACATGATGTACTGGGTAAAAGAAACTTCTGGAAATAGGCTTTTAGTAATGCAGTGGTGAGGTGGGGGAAGGGGAAGAGTTCTAGGTCTCAGTCCTGTAGTGAACCTGTGCTTACCGGACTGTGAACTTCATGAATGTTTCTCATCCCTTCCCATCCCCATAAGTGGGGAGGGATGCCTAGAGTGGCTTGGAGTTGGGTGTTTCCCCTTTCTCACGGCTGTTAGGCTCTGATAAAACCCCGGGAGATTAGTCTCTGATTAGGTTAATCTAATAGATTAAATCTGATAGGTTAGGAGTGCTGGCCTTGTTAAGAACAGGATATTTTGGTGTATTTCACAGTGGTTCCTTTTCTCCTCACCTGCTGGAAGCACGCGGGGGTTTTCCCTCCAATATTCACTTGTGAGAGCAGATTGGGGTCCTGGAGGTAAAGTTCACAAACAGGTGAGGACCCCTCTCGCACTGGGCCCCCTCTGGAGTTTCAACTCTCAGCCTCATCTACACTGAGCCTCCAGCAACTCGTCAGTTTCCTTTCAGGTTCCCTTCCCTAGCCCTGGTTCCTGGGCAGCTTTCTGCTCCTGGAGCCGTGGTTCTCTGCGCTCACCTATCGGTGCCTCTGATGCAGTTTGCCCTGTGGCCTCACTTCTTTCACAAATCTAACAAGAGTTGTTGATTTTTCAGCTTGTTCAGTTTTTTGCTTGTTGTTAGGACCGAGGGGCAGCTTCCAAGCTTCCTCTGTGCTAGATCCGAAACTGGAAGCCTGGGACTGGGTTTGGAACAGCTCCCCTGGCTTCGGGGTGGAGGATGGTTGGGCGGAGTGGCAAGGGGATATTGCAGGGTCTGGGGGAGGGGTGATATGCAGGGTTACCTGAGACATTTCCCTCTGCCGTTTGTAGACTCACCCAGTGGCTCCTTGGGCGGCTTCCAGGGCTCTGGCCACGTTCCTGGAATTCCCTGGGGGTTTCAGGAGACCCTCACTGCTCCCCCCACCCCACTGGCTTCCAGCTTCCACTTCCAGTCAGGTGGGAAGTTCTGTGTGTCACAGGCTCCATCTGCCAGTACCAGGGATGCCCTGTTCTCAGTGGTCCCCACTTCCTTCCTAAAGCAAGAATCCTCATGGCCAAGCTGTGTGGCAGGAGGGGCAGGTGCATCAGGAGATGGTCTAGAAAAGTCTGCCTTTCCCTTACGGCAAAGCCTCTGTGTGTCCCGGGGCCTTGGGCAGAGCCCGGGGGCAGGGTCCTAGAGCAAACACGCCCAGGAAGGGCACTGTCAGGGCTTCACTGATACTGGAGTGAAAACGGAAAGGCTCCTTCCCGTCTTATGCTACTCCCTCACCCAGCATCTCCTCCTCCCCTTGGTCGCCCTCTTTCTAGGGGTTTCCGCCCCCAAGAAGCCTTCTGGGGCCTCCCAGGTGAAACCGAGGAGGACCCCATGGGGCTGCTGGGCATGGAAGCCTTCTTGCCCCCCGTTTCTTGTAGGCAAGACTCCAGCCTCCATGACCTCCCCTGAGTGCAAAGGGCAGGTTCGAACAGCTGCTAATCAAGGGAGGAGCGGCCAAGGCTAGGAGGCGAGATCACAGGGACCCGAGCAGCTCAGCAAGGCCTCGAGAAGCTCATCAAGGCTAGGAGGCCCGCGCCTGAGACCCCGCGGCCCCTCATCTTGTCAGCAACCCGGCCCTTGGGAGGTATTGTTATAAAACCCCTCATCAGATCCCCCCGGGCTGGGACACATAGTTTTCAGGGCAGGAGCCCGCTGTGTCCCCCTTTGTCTGGCAGAGCAATAAAGCTATTCCTTTCTATTTCACCCAAAACCCTGTCTCTGAGGTTCGGCTTGGCACCGGTGCACAGACGCTGAGCTCTCGGCATCACCGGCGAGCGCCCTGAGTGGGCTTCCCCTGCTCCTTGTGCCTCACGGCAGTGTCATTAACTAGCAAATCCTGTGATGATTTGTTCGGTTCTGTCTCCCCCGCTAGACCTGGTCTGTCTCATCCACGTCTGTGTTGTCAGCATCTGGAGGGATGCTTGCCCCATACACGCGCTCAGCAAACTTTGTTAAATAAAGGAATGAATGTTGAACAAATGGGTAAAATGGATAATGGCTCGTGACAGACTGTGGCTAAAATCACCCGATGGAGACCCCAAGGTGGAAGACCGTTCCCCGCCCTGTGGGGTCCTGTTCACCACACTGATGATCTGGGGTGAAGGGGATGCCGGTCCGCGGGTGGCCGGGCTCTGCTTTCATGCCCCATCGCTTGCTCCAGGGGCAGGTGGCGGCTTCAGCAGCTCCAAGAGACTCCCTGCTCTCTGCTCTTAGGGTCCCGGCTGCGGGGAAGTGGGAATTATGGAGATGCCAATCCCTCAGGCATGGTGCTCCGTCAATCCTGGGCTGTCCTGATAAATACGCTCT
>NW_006783036.1:3887893-3908136 GCF_000442215.2 Lipotes vexillifer | reverse complement strand
GCTCTGCCAGCGTGGGCCCCAGATAATGTACTGTTCTTGCGATATGGTTTCTCCAGAACTTGAGTCACAACTTAAAGAGAAAACAAGCCACGGTCCTGCTGTGGAAGCTTCCCGCGTCGGGATGCAGTGGGAGGCCTGGGGTTCTGTCCGGCTCTGGCAGGCCGGGTGTGACGAGCTTGGGTTCTGGAGTTGGTCATTTGGTGGACGTGCCGGCCCTGCCACTGCCTGGTGGGTGTGTGGGCTGCCCTGCACCTCTCCTTCTAGTCTGGTTGGTGGGGACTGACATCTCTGTCGTTCATTGGAGCTGCTGCAGGAACCCCAGGCAGCTCCCTTCCCTCTGCCGGTCAGTTTCCTCACCTGTAAAGAGGGGATAGTGATGTGGTCATCCTCCCAGGTTGCTGTGGGAGGACCCCTGGAGGTAATTATTAATAACAGATAATAATGGAAGTTGGTGACACTTGTCAAGGACTCACCGAGCACCAAGTGTTTCTCAGACCACCTGGATGTCCCCATTCTACAGATGAGGAAATGGAGGCACGAGGCATTACGTGACCTGCCCAGGGTCCCACGGCTGGAGGTTTGGGCAGCTGGGCTTCACGGCCAGCAGCCCGTCCCTCCCCGTCCAGGATGGTGGGAGACAGGGCAGCTGCCTCGAAAGCCCCATGAGCCATGGGGGTGCTGAATGCCTGCCTCCTTCCAAGTCCCCACCCTCAGGTCCGGCTTAGCGCCCCTCAGGGCCGCTGCCACTTGCAGCAACTTGGCTCTCCTCCCGCTGCCCCCGGCCTCCAGCGCCCCCAGCGTCTCAGCCTCTAGGCAGCGTGGGTCGGTCCGGCCGGGCCCAGCAGTCCAGGCTGGCGGCCACATTAAATGCAGCAGGAACAGGGCCTGGGACAGTCCTCTAAGGGTCTGCAAAAATGTGTTCATTTTCATTTCTCGTAGAATCAAGAGGAAAAAGATAAATGGAATAATATGAATCCAGCCTGGATTATATTTGTCTTTATACCAGTGCAGTTGTAAAATGTAATTAACATTTTTTTTTAGGGCTTCCTTGGTGGTGCAGTGGCTGGGAATCAGCCTGCCAATGTAGGGGACACGGGTTCAAGCCCTGGTCCCGGAAGATCTCACATGCCGCGGAGCAACTAAGCGCATGCTCCACAACTCCTGAGCCCGCGCGCCTAGAGCCCGTGAGCCACAGCTACTGAGCCCAAGTGCCACCAGCTACCGGAGCCTGCACGCCTAGAGCCCGTGCTCCGCAACAAGAGAAGCCACCACAATGAGAAGCCCGCGCATCGCAACGAAGAGTAGCTCCTGCTCGCCACAACTAGAGAAAGCCTGCGTGCAGCAATGAAGACCCGATGCAGCCAAAATTAAATAAATAAATTTATTAAAAAAAATTTTTTTTTAATATTGGAAGGGGCCCACAAAGGCAAAAGCACCTCAGGTCCCCGAAAGCCACCACGTGGCCCAGAGTGCAGCATCTCCCATCACCGCCAGGTAAGGGCAGACCCGCGCTCCGCAGCCCCCCTCCTTGGCCCTAATGCTCCGGACACAGCCGACCACTGGCAGTCATCCTGTCTCCAGCCATCACTCGCGGGTCGCCCGGACACTCCCCTCGTGCCTGGCTCAGTCGAGCCTTCATGGGTCAGCCCCCTGGAGACATTCTCTGACTCCCACTGGTCCTCGGGGTCACGGCTCTCTTCACCTCTCTGCCCAGCGCCTCGAGGCTGTGCTGGCTGTTTATACATCGGCCGCTCTCACTGGTCTCGGAGCGGCTCCAGACTCACGCTGTGTCCTGGTCACTGGGTCACCCTGCCCAGGCCAGGCCTGGGGTGGGGTCCAGGGGTACTGGGGAAGGGGTGACGGTGTGGTAGATACTATTGTTTAGAAGGCAGGAAGCATAGAGGCAGAAGCGGGCCATGCTCCCGGGCTTAGGGCAAGATGGAGGCCTGGGGTGCGAGGACTGCGGGTAGACGGGCAAGTTGTAGGTGGGGGGACATGGGGACAATGCGAGGAGGGCCCAGGGGCTGGGAGGTGACGCTGACCCTGATAACTGAGCTCACTCCTGAAGCCCACACCCCAAGGAGCTGATCCCTGTGGGGACAGGCAAATAAGCAGACTGTTCCAATCCAGAGGCCCGAGGACAGTGGTGGGGCAAGGCCTTGGGGCTGGGGGAGCCCAGCGGAGCATCTCCATCCCCGGCCAAGGGTCTGGTGGGAGCCGGATGACAGGTAGGGGTTCCAGGCCCAGGAATCAGCATGTGCAAAGGCTCAGAGGTGCGTGCTGCTGTAGGTCTGAGTGGGAGGAGGGCCTGGGATGTCCCCTGCCGCATGGGACCTTGGAAAAGAGTGAGAGCCGCTTGCAATTGTTTGTGGGAGAATTTCACTGTGGTCAGACCGTGTGCCCATACCTTCTTTCACTAAGAATAGTGAGGTGGCCATCCTCGTTGTCAAATACCCACAGATGCCGACCACAGGCTTGGTCTTGAGAGTGTGCTGGGGACACAGATGTGGCTCAGTCCCAGGTCTCCAGCTGGTGGATGAGACGCACGGGTGGAGGCCATCGGCTATGTCTGCAAAGAGCTTGGGAGGTAGAAGGGGAGCTGCATCTGGCTGGAGGGTGTGGGGACACTTCCTGCAGGAGGGGGGCCGGGGCTGGCCTCGAGTGAGGCAGAGGGGTCCCCAGGGGTGCCTGCAGAGTGCAGGTGCTCCTGAGCTAAAGCATAGAGGGAACAGAGTGGGGGAGACCGGGGGCCAGACTGAACTGGAGCCGGTGCGGCATGACGCTGGCATCGCCCTGGGCGGACGCAGGGCGGGTGGCCGAGGGGAGGAGGAAACGGGGGTAGGGCGTGGGGCGGCCTGCTTGGGGGCTGCTGGTGAGCTTCATCTCAGACTCTGATTTTCTAAGCGAATGAAGCCACGTCCTGGCGAGGCAGGAGATGTGGTCAGAGCAGGAAGAGAAAAGCTTGGATGTGGAGGGTCTCCCGAGACGAGACCGGGGCCGAGCTGGTAAGGGAAGATGTTAGACCCCGTGTCTCAGTGCAGGTTTCCCCAGCAGCAGACCCTGAGAGGATGAATGGGAGCTTATTTGGGAGGTGATGAGTGAGGCACTGTGATGGGAAGGCAAGGGGGCTGCAGAGCCACTCCAGGAAGTGGAGCCTATGCCCCCAGGGGTCTTCAGGGTACAGCGTGGAACGTGCAGCAGAGCTGACCCATCCAGGGGTGAGGGTGCTAGGGCCACTGGCTGAGAGCTGATCTGGTGGGAGGAGCGTGATCCTGGCCCTTGGGCTGCCCCACGCTGCAGCTGGGTGGGCTCTGATGGCTGGAGGAACTGCAGGTGAAGGGCCCAGGAGTGTGGAATTGGAATCTGCTGGGTCAGCGTGCTGGGGACAGTGAAGGCTGAGGGGACATGGGAAGGGCGTCGACTGCATTGGCTGCACCCTGACTTGAGAACTCAGGGCCCCACTCCCTGCCAGAGCCTGGGGGACTGATGGGACCCTGTCCTTCTGAGCAGTGGGGGTGAGGTGAGGGGCACCTGGACAGAGGGCCTTGGACAACCCCTCTGAGCTTCCGCATTCCCAGGGGGGATGCAGAAACAGCGGGAGAAGTGGGGATGTGGACCAGAGAGGAAGGAGAAACCTGGAGAAACTCGGGGGTCAGGACACGTGTGTGACTTGAATGGACCAAAAGTCAGGATCCAGGTGAGCTGTGGCCATGAGTGCCAGCATGGACCCTATAATGGGTTGAATAGTGTCCTCCAAGTTATGTCCATCTGGAACCTCAGAAGGTGCCCTCATTTGGAAACAGGGTCGCTGCAGTTAAGATGAGGTCATCCTGGAGGAGAATGGGCCCCGAATCCCATGTCTGGGGTCCTATGAGATGAGGAGAGACCCATGGCAGAAGATGGAGGAAGAGGTGGGAACACTGTGTGCGCAAAGCCGAGGGCTGCGGCTGCCACCGGAAGCTGAAGAGGCCGGAAGGATGTTTTCTCGGATCCTCAGAGGGCGTGCAACCCTGCCGACACCTTGATCTCAGACTTCTGGCCTCCAGAACTTTGAGAGAATAAACGTCTGTTGTTTTAAGCCTCCCCGTTTGGGGCAATCTGTTACAGCGGCCACGGGACACTAATATAGGCCCCAAGGCGCCTCCGAATCCTTAGTCCCAGGAGGGCTCTGGGGCAGAGACAACCCCCCGGGGGAACTCAAAGCCACTGAGATTGGGAATGATGTGCAAAATTAACAATCTCTGTTTTAGGAAAGCAAAGCACGGCATTTCTGGCGCACCTGAGATCATGGACGGGGTGGAGGCTGCCGCCGTGTATGAGGACTCTCTTCTCAGGCTCTGGAGCGGGGGCACGGCTACCTGGGCCCTCCCGGTCGAGTCTCTGGATCCCAGGCTGGCGACATCCCTGACCTCTAGGGCAGCACTGGAGAGCCAGTGTGTGAGCGGCCACTGTATCAGCTGCCCTGCATTAATATTTGATGGTGTTGAATCGCTTTCTTCTGAGACAGAGAAAAAGAGGCCGTTACACGTGGGTAATAAGATGCGCTGGGTTATTCAGCGAGCTTCCGGCTGTCCGGGGCCTGAGGAGGTCGACGATGCTGTGAATAATTCATCTACCTGTAATGATTTTTCTAGTTCTGCATCCCTCTTGGCCAGCAAGAGCTTGGCTGCCCCCTCCCTGGCAGTCCAGCCCAGCGCTTGGTCATTCCCAGTCACACCAACCTGAGCGTGAGAGGCACAGGCTCCCCCTTGCTGGGGGATCTGGGTCTGAGGCCTCATCTGCACATCTGTGTGCTCTGCCTCGGTCCCTCTACCCCCCAACAGGAGGTGCAGAGAGGTGGGGAGGTATGGCACTCAACCTGGAGTCTGAACCACCCGTGTGAGGTGTGACCCTGAGCACGTGGCTTCGCTTCTCTGAACCTTGGTCTTGTTCTGCTAAGTGGATTTAGGAGAACTTCCTGCCCTGCCTATCATACTGGGTTTTATTGCGGCTGCTTTGGTTAAACCTCTCTGACTACCTTCCCAGGGCCAGGCACAGGATCAGCTATACCCCTTTAATCTTCTCAATCAGCAGGTTTCACATTCTAGATCCAATCCAACCATCCTACTCACCTGAGCCTGCATTCTCTCCTCCACATCATCCTGAGGAAGCCCTGGCATCTCAACTTCATTAGCTGTGGGCCACCATTGAGGCCAAGTTCTGGTCAATCAACAAAATAAGCTGTCAGAGCAGCTTCGGGCCGGTGGTGGGCAGACCCTAAGACGGCTCCCAGGGACCCCCGCCTCTTGGTATTCATGCTTCTGTGTGATTCCCTCCCCTTAAGGATGGGGGAGCCTGTATCAAACTTCAAACCAATAGACTATGACAGTAGGCTGTCGCTTCCGTGACTAGCTTACACAAGACCGGGTCTTCGGTCTATGCCTTCTCAGCTTGCAGGCTTGGGGAAAGTGACCACGTTGAAACGGTTCGTGAGGACAGCAGCCAGCTGGTCACTGAGGCCTGCAGGGAACGGAATTCTGTCACCAGCCATGTGAACTTGGAGGCCGATCCTTCCCAAGTCAAGCTTTCGGATGAAAGGGCAACACACTGCAGTTCTGCCCGACACCTGGGTTATAGCTCTGGGAGAAGCCTTGAAGCAGAGGACCCAGCTAAGCCATGTCCAGATTTCTGACCCGTGGAGACTGTGAGATAATAAAAATGTATTGTCTTGAGTCTCTAAGTTTGTGGTAATTGGTTATATAATTAATACATAGTTACATAAGCTAACACATTAAATTCAGAGTCTCTAGTAAGTGCAGCTATGCCCATCTTATGTGGCCTGATCTAATGTTATATTCATCCCTTTTTGGTCCAATCCCCTTAGAATTCATTCCCACACTGGTTTCCCAGGTTTCTGCCAGTATATACTAGCAAAGCCTCACAATTCTTCTGCTGGTTAGGCTTTTGATGGTCAAAGTGTATACCTGTGCTCCTGGAGTATATTGAAAATGGACCTAGTCATGTGTCTAGTGGCAACAGGGTGGGGCTGTGATGGGTCTGGAGAGGGGGAAGCATCCCTTTTCAGGGCCCCAGGTGAGCTTTCCAGGCAGAGGGAGGCTAGTCTCCTCAGACACAAAAAGGAAAGCTACTCCCCCTGGCACGGGTGGCTCAGCGTGATTTGGGGCTTCAAGGCCAACAGTTTCGTTTGGATCCAATCCGATGTCCCCATTCCAAGGTTCAGGATCCTATCCTCTGCTAATCAATGCCCTACCTGTGTCATGAGACATTTTTTGAGAGTATGAATTCAATTGTTGTATTTCAGCAACCTGCACAATTAAATTTTGTATTTGATTTCCAGTAATACCAGGCTTGCAGCTAGAAGAAATCTGAGCTTCCTTTAGAGCTGTCATGGAAGCTGGCTGGTTCCCAGACTGCGACTTGAGCTGAGAGCTAACGGGGCTCAGCCTGTCATTTTCTCTTTGAAAGTTCTCAAGTGCCCTCGAGAGAATCCAGAGCTCACCCAAACCCTCATAGTCACCATGACTGCTGTAAGGGTCAAGTTCAACATCTACTCGGGCTCCTCAGGCCTGAACCCCTTCATTGACATCAACAACAGGTGATGGTTTGATTAACGGTGATGCTGCTGCATATATGGATTACTGACACACCGCTTCCTGCAGGTAGGAAGCTCAGCGCTGTGTGCAAGCCCAGAGGCATGACCAATCCCATCCCCACATCTCATCTACCACCTGGGACCACTCCTGCTACCAGTTTTGTATCAGTCAGGGTCCAGGAGACAGAAACTACACATTAATTTGTTATTGTTTTTTAAATTAATTAATTAATTTTATTTGTCTGCGCCAGGTCTTAGTTGCGGCATGTGGGATCTTTCATTGTGGTGCCTGGGCTTCTCTCTAGTTGTGGCGCGTGGGCTCCAGAGCGGGCGGGCTCGGTAGTTGCGGCACTCGGGCTTAGTTGCGCCTTGCAAGTGGGATCTTAGTTCCTAGACCAGGGATCGAACCCGTGTCGCCTGCATTGGAAGGCAGATTCTTAACGACTGGACCACCAGGGAAGTCCCTACACATTAATTTGAACAAGGAAAGTCTGTCCTCTGGGATTATTACCTATAACAGGATTGTAATAATGAGAGACTGGCTGGTTAGAAGTAAAGAGAACTCTAAAGCATAGCAGATAGAAGGAACAGCCACTTCTCTTAGGGCTGAGACAGCACCCAAAGAAGATGCCGCCCACCCCTGGACTGAGCTCTAGATATCATTGTGGGAAGAGTGGTTATGTTTTACTGAATGGCGAATGGGTCACTGTGGTGCCAGGCTGGCAGAAGCTGGAAATCCACCGCAGGGAACTTGCTGGAAATCTGCCCTCTGGGGTGTGGGGAAAGCTGTCCATGGAGACAGTTTTGTCCATGACCAAACCGCCCGGTAGGGGCCGATGCGGGGAAGCCGGGCGCGCTACAGGACCTGCTCCGCCACCGACCAGACCAGGAATGAACTCTCTTCCTCGTGCATGGACTCCAGAGCCTTCTGGGACAAAGCTCAGTGCTGTGCCAGCAGCCCGGAAAGTCTCAGGGGCTCCTCGTCCTTCACTAGGAGAGGCATCAAGGTGGCTTTGGAGCTGAAAAGCAGTAAGGTGATAACCGGCACACACACAATCCAGCAAGGGCCGCTCAGAAAACTGAGACATCGCTCATTTCTCCCTTTGCCCCAATTCCTGAGTTTTGTTCACTATATTATGATTTTTGGTTTTTCCTATTGGTTTTCTTCTATTCCTCTAAATAATGTTCCAATAGCTGGTGTATCAGACCACTGAATTCAGTGGGATACAGACAGGAAGCGGCTGTGCTCTCTGCCCGCGGACTTTGCAGGCCTGGTCGAAGGGTGGGGAGAGCGGCTCTGTCTCCCCGACCCGACCCCCACCCCGTCCTAGTCGCACTGGGCTGTTTCGGGGGGACTTCTTTAGAAAATGGGGGCCCTCAGACTAATTGCCTGCACTTTGGGGGTTAAGGTCTTACTCTGAGAGGAGAGGAAAGTCCCCATTCACCATCCTTGTCCATCCTCGAACCCCTGGGTCCCGTACCTCAGACGGTCTCTTAACTCCTGTTTGGGTTGAAGTGTGTTCCCGCACAAATTCATATGTTGGCGTCCTAACCCCCGGTGCCTCTGACCGCGATCTTATTTGGAGACAGAGTCTTTACAGAGGTACTACGTTAAAGAGAAGGCATCAGGGTGACCCCTAATCTAATATGACTGGTGTCCTTAAAAGTGGAAATTTGGACACAGAGACACATGTAGAGGGAGATGGCCATGTGAACACAAAGATGGCCGTCTACAAGCCGAGGGGACAGGCCCGGGACAGTCCTCCGTCGGCCTCAGAAGGAACCAACCCTGCCGACACCTTGATCTTGGACTTCCGGCCGCCAGAACTGAGACAATACATTTCTGTTGTTGGAGCCACTCAGTTGGTGGTATTTTGTTATGACGGCACGAGGAAACTGATGCAACTCCCAAATGCAGACGGAATCAGGATAGCATGGTGGTCAATTGTTCGGCCTCTGCTGTTGGATTTGCTGTTTCTAATCCCATCTCCCACTCCCTAGCTGTGTGACCTTGAGTAAGTTGCTCAGCCTGTCTGTGCCTCAGTTTTCTCACCTGCAAAGTGGGACAATAACAGTACCCACACACTGGGCTTACATACCTGCTTACTTACATAAGTGGTATACATGGACCACACAGAACAGTGTTTAGCACCTTCCAGAGCGGCGCCAGGCTTGCCTTGTTAGGAGAGGGGGTTGGGGAGAAGCCAGCAGAGGAGGAAGAGCTGAATGTCCTCAGGGGCTCCAGAGCCAGAGAGTGTACAGTTGGGTCATGGCCATGAAGAAGTGGCTGATACTCGGGATGGACAGTCATGTCTGGCCTCGGACCCGCCACCTTCACTGACCCTCACCTGCCTACCTCTCACATACTTCTGTCATCTGGTCCCCGCACAGCCCTTGGGGTGGCTGGGGAGAGGATGGGTAAACTGAGGCTCAGTGATCTCCAGATCATAGGGGGAGGACACCTCTGAGTCGGAACTTGAACCCAGGTCTCTGGGCTCCAAACTTGGTGCCCCTGCTCTGTGGGACACTGCCTCCTGGTGGCCGCCTCTGTCAGGAGCGGCTCTGGATAGCGGCGGGGGTGGGGATTCTTCCTGGGGTACAGTACACCCCGCCCCCAGAGGTCTGTGCTCATCTTGGCTCCCCCTTCCCAAGGAGCAACTTGGGGTTCCTATGGATTGAGACCCCACTGTGTGCTTTCATTTCACCCTCACCACAACCCTGCAAGATGGGTGCAATCACCCCCATTCTAAGCGGGGGAGGAAGTGAGGCTCAGAGAGGCAAAGACACTGGCCCAAGGCCACACAGTCGGGAGGTACTGGCACTGGGGCTTGAATCGACACAGGAGGAAAGATATACCTGCCATCCCCACCCCTGGCCTCGGGGATCCCCAACCATTCTCCTCCTGGCAGCAGAGCTGGGTGCAGGAGGGGTACAGAGGAAAAGCCCCTCAAAGGGATGCCAGTCTTGGCCCAGCAAACAACAGGTGCTCGAAGCAGGTGAGGGTGGAAGATGACCAGAAGTGGGGTGCCACCCCCAGGCTATGTTTTGGGTGGGCTTCCTGTGGGATTCTCTGTGGGCAGCAGGCTCCCCTTCAAAGGGCTGGGGAACACTTTGAAGAGAACTTTGCCAGCCTCTGCTCGCTAATGATCAGAGTGGAAGTTAACTGGCCGGAAGGCTCTGAGCCCTGCCAGCCTGGGGGCGCCAAGGCCGAGCATCCCGGAGCCAGGGCTCCGGAAGAGTCAGGGGCCGCCTCGCACCCGCTCTGCCCAGGACTAAACTTTCAGCCACTGCTTTTCAAGGTTCCAAAAAGAAAGAAGGGGGGCAGAGAGGGAAGGCGTTGTTTTCATGCCTCTTGCCTCATTTGCATAAGGTGAAAAATGTTTCCATAGAAACAAGCAGAGTCTGTAATTTTTGAATAACGATTTCTGCACAAAGCACAACCTGTCTTTTTGCGAAAGGGAATTAAGAAATTCTCAGCAGCGTTTCACACCACAACAAGAAGCAAAGTCGCCCAATGCTGGGAGCGCTGCTTGGCTGGGGAGGGTCTTCGCTCAAACCCCTGCCTCTCTGGGCCTCAGTTTCCCCACTTGTGAAATGGGGTGACTGAGCATTGGATCAGAATCGGTGGTAATTAAACTTGGTGCGCATCAGAAGTGGGAGCGGGGCCTGGTGTGAAATTCCCATCCCTGAGCCCTCAGCCAGGATTTGGACGCAGGGGATCTGGCTGAGTTTTAAACAGCTTTCCAGAAGATGCTGGGGCAGAGGCCTGAGGGCCATCCAGGCTGCAGGGGAGAGGTCGGCCCCTGCTCAGCGCCTGGTCCCCTCTGCAGACCAGGACGGACAGACGCGTCCCGGTGGTGCCTGACCCAGCTCGCTGGAGCAGAGGCAGGTGCTGTGCCTGGGTGCCTCTGCCCCCTTGTGGCCCGAGGGCACTGCAGCACTTGCTGGCCTGGGGCTGGCCTTCCACCACGGGGCTTGGGGTCAGGTCAGGCGGAGAGAGGGACCCTAGGGTCATCCTGAAACTGGCCCTCCTCCCCAGGTCTCTAGGCAGCCGGCCCCCTACAAATGGTCCCATGGAGAGGGTACCTGGGGGCCTGGGGGAATGCAGATTCCCAGGTGTGCCTCTGCAAGTCTGACTCTGAGTCAGGATGTGGAGGCTCAAGCCTGCAGGGCTGAGCCCAGAGGGACTTGTCTGCTCCCCCATATTACAGATGGAAAAACTGAGGCCCTGAGAGAGGTCGGGCACTTCAATGGCCTTCCCACTGAGGAGGCCCTGCAGCCTCTGTCCATCTCGAGGCCACCGTCACAGTGTCCAAGGCAACAGGGTGCTCCTGGGGTCCTCAGAGCACGGTGACGGGGGCAGGGGTACTGTTATCCTCGCAGGAGTCCGGGGCGTCTTTATTTATCCACCTCATTTAACTGTGGGCTGAAATATTGTTCTGGGACTGGAGCTGAGCAGGCAGAAATGCTCCGTATTGCGAGCTTAATTATAGCCGGAGGAGACGGGAGAAATGAGCCGTGAGCTGCCAGTGGCTCCAGGCAGGAAACAAGCCTTTGGACGTTCTTCCTTTTATTTTTAAGAAATACACATAGGATGCCTCCCTGGCTGAAAAATATTGAATCCACTGGATGGTGACCTTTTGGGGAACAGGTGTATCTGCCCCCATCCAGCGCTTCTGGAAACTTCCCATCGTCCCGCTGCTCACCTGGGTGCCGGGTTGCTGGGCATAGGTCGGGATGGTGCAGGATGGGATGCAGCCTCAGAAGAAACCTTGTGGAGCCTGGCCTTGGGCAACGACCACAACTGAGGGTGCAGATGAGGCAGAGAGCCATGGTGGAACCCTGTGCCAGCGGGTCATGCCCCCTGGGAGTCCAGAGGGTGGCCCCTCACCCTTCCTGGATAGTTTCCTGCCTCACAGGTGCAGAACCTCTATCTACTAGAAGGTCCTCCGCCCATCTGGTGGCAAGGGCCAGAGTGAGGAAGGACAGAAGCAGAATCTAGGTCACCCACCCCAGCCCTCTGCGTCCAGCAGCAATGCAGCCTTTAGTGGGAGACAGAGCAGGCCAAGGCGGGGGGCGGGGAGGGTGACCACAGGCCATACAGATGGTGGCACGTGCCGTGTCATTGAGAAAGAGCTTTGCTGCTAGACAGACCAGACCTTACTTGCTGTGTGACGTTGAGAAAGTTATTTCACCTCTCAGAGCCTCAGTTTCCTCATCTATGAAATGGGGCTTTTGTAAGGGCTGCTGGGAGGACGAAAGGTGAGTGTATCTGTGAGCAGCCAGCTCAGGGATGAATTCCCCTCGGTTTCGGGGCAGTGAAAGAAGACGGGGCCTTTATCCTTCCCCACCTGGAGTCTTGGAGGACAGCAGCTGCCTCGTGGGGACAGAAGTGTAGGCCCACTGGCTACTTTGAAACAGCAGGGGGCTGGTTGTCCTGAGCCTCGGGGCTCCAGCGGCAGACTGAGCTCTCATCCCAGTCAAGCTGTCGACGCCCCTGATGGTTGGTTGGTGAAATGGGAGACCGCCAACCTCAGCGTGTTCTTGCGGGAATTCAAATCCATGGTGCCGAACTCATTTAGAAACAGTAACGGTCCATTGGAACATGAAGCATGGTTTTTGTGATGTAACTCAGACCTCAGGATGCTCTGGAGGAGGGACAGGTGAGAAACGGAGGCATGTGACCCGAGGCCACACAGCGGGGACACATCACAGCTCAGATCTAGGCGGGTCCAGTCTTGGTGGCATCTCAACTTATACAATTTGGGGGTCCCTCAAAGTCAGGTCAAGGGTGAATATTCAGAAGGAGAAGAGAAATCCCAAAAAAGTCAGACAAATGTCACAGATGTCAACACTGCCAGGTCCTCCTGCTGGGACAAAGTAGCCCTGGCAGTGACTCAAACCCACATCTCAGACTGCTTCTCCAGAGCTCTTCCTGCCAGAGCAGCTCCCTGTAAGGCACCCAGTTTTCTGTGAATGAGTTTCTTTGCCTCTGGAATGAACCAAAGATTCAGATGAGGCTTTCGAAATAAATGGTTTTGCCTTGCTTGCCTCCACAGTGCCTTCCCAGCACAGGGAGCAGAGTGAGGCAGAGGTGCTCTATCTCGGAGGCGGGGTGGGCGGATTTGTGGGGGGACGAGACAGCCTCTGAGTTCTGTGCCCATTTACATATTTACTCTGTTCACTGTCAAGAAACTCCCTCCCTTCCCAGGTTCCTGAAGGCACTGCTCCCCCAGGCAGATAAAAACTTAACGGAGTTTTAGGACATGAAAGTCGGTCGGAGGGAATAGACTTGAACAAACTGCGTCAAGGAGAAAGGCAAATGGGATGTGGGAAAGATGAAAGCGTCCTAAATTATTGTATGACAAAGGCAGCCCTCGTGGCCACAGAGGTGAGGAGAGAGGACCCCAGGAAAGAGGGATAATGTATTTCATGGAAAAGTGGACACCACTCTGGAGAGTTTGGGCGATGTCCTGTGAAGTAATGACACCAGCCGAGGGGAGCACAGGGGCTCCTTACCGGGAGGCAAGGAAGAGCAGCTCACTTCCAGGGGTTGGGGAAGGCGGCCGCGGGGAGGCTGGGGGACGCGGAGCCCATTGCCGGAGAAGGCCACGCTCTCAGGAGCGCAGGTAGGTCCAGCTCAGGTGGCCCTGGGCCAGCCCAGGGCAGGGGAGCTGGGGCAGCTTGGCCCTGGGGAGGAGCTGTGGGCTGGGGACATGCTAGGAGCCAAGGGTCTGATGAGCCCCTTGTTGACTTTGGGGTTCCACTTTGTCTGGAGTGAGGCTGCCTTCAAGGTGGACACTTGGTGGGGGCAGTGGGAGGGGAGGTGTGCCGGAGGACAGCGCTGGTGGCAACTGGGGCAGAATGGCCCTTGAAGGGGGTTAATATTTCTGCTCTGGGTGTGAAAGGGCAAGCTACCCCCTTTCTAGGTCACTTATTTATTCAACAAACACGTACCATATCCTATGCTGGGCCCAGAGAAGCTCCAAAAGAGTCATTGGGGCTGTCACTGCCCCAGGAAGCCCCTGTCTGGGGCACAGGCTGACTTGTGACAGTCCAGCCCAGTATAGGGTCGGGACTGGACAAGGCAGAGGGGGGCTGCCGTGGACAAGCCAGGGGGACAGGAGCCCAAGATGGCCACTGAGGGGTCGTAGGGGATGGGCAGTAAGTGGGAAAACCTTGCAGCAGGAGAAGACAGCAGGAGCTCCCCAGCACCTGGGGCTCTGCTGGGTCCCCGCAGACAGTCAGGGGTCCTGCGTGGCCGGGGTGGGGGAGGGTTGGCAAGGAGCCGGAGGGAGGGCCGGTGAGGTCGCGCCACGCTGGGTCCCGGTCCCTGGTGGGAGGAGTTGGGACTAGCCCGTTGGACCACGGGGAGCTGCCGGAGGGTCTGGCTGGGGGTGACAGAGATTCCATTTGTGATGTGGCTCAGGTAAAGAGGGAGCGGGGAGCCCACGGCCAAAGAGGAGGTCGCTGTCATGGGGGAGAGACGAGCTCAGAGGCACCAGGCTGCTTCTGCACTGGCCAGCCTCTGCTCAGACGCCGCTGCTGCTTCCGGGGCTTTCCTCCCAGCCCCTTTCTTCCTCCCCTGCCCCCTCCTTCCTTCTCCCTCCCTCTCAGCAGCTTCAGCAGAAGGCCTTCGACAGCAGCTCAGGAGCAGGGGTCTGCCTCAGCCTCCCTCCCCTGCAGCCTAGATGACTTCCTCCGGAGCCCCTGCACCCCAACCAGCCTGTGTGCCCCTTCCCAGGCCTGGGGACCCAGCGGAAGCGGGGCAGGGCCCCCTGAGCTGAGCCCAGACGTCATGCAGGCCAATCGGGCAGCCTTGCGGGGCCCGCAGACACGGGCGTGATGGAGCCCACCCTCCTCCGTCCAAGCTTAGCGGCTTAGGACTGGGTGGGGGCAGCGCCCCTGGGCCTGGGCAGGGGGTGGTGCCTGCAGATTCACCCAGACCACCACCCTGGGGGACCCTGCTTGAAGCAAAGCCCAAAGCCCTGGGGGATGGAGCTTGACGGATGGGGCTGGTTCTGAAGGGAGTTCCCAGGAGCATTAGCTGTCTCTGGAGCACACCTGCTGGCTGAGGGGGTCAGTTCGCTCAGTCTTATCCTCAGTCCCCCCACCTGTCAGGGGGCTGCTCTGCCCACCGCGGGGGCTTCTGGGGTGTGTGTGGAGTGTTGGGGGATACACTGAGGCCAAGGTAGGGGAAGTCGTTTGGAGCCACCAAATGCCCCTAGAGAGCTCGGGGCTGCTGCGGCGTGGACACTGGAACATGGGACCCACACAGCGTCAGGACAGCAAGAGAGACCCACACACAGAGCTGCTGGCCCATCTGAGGGCCAAGGCAGGAAGGGCTGACCCACCTTCAGAAGAAGACAGGGGGCTCGGGAAGGGGGGAGTGTGGCTAAGACAGGTGTTCCAGGGCCTGGGGCCCCAGCACCAGGCCCTGGGCTCCATATAAGGAGACACACTGCCCCTCTGCTCCCCTCTCACAGGGAGCGGAAGTGAGCTCATCCTGCCCTGTGGATTGGAAAAGTCTCCAATCGCCTTCCCACGGGGCGGAGCTGGGCCTGGCCTCCACTGCGGGGCAGGCCTGGGCTGCAGCTGGGGGCCACGCCGCCCGCTTCTCCCCGCCCTTCCCCGGCCCTGCCAAGCCTCGTCCGGCCGGGCCTCCCCCGACCAGGCTCTGCCGTACAGGAGGGGAGGCTCCCGAGGCCAGGAGTACCCTGGCAGCCTGCAGCAACACCGGCCAAACGGCAGGTGGATTTTCCATGGGGGGAGCCAGACCCAAGCTCTGGGCTCCGTTTTCCTGAAGAAGTAAAACAGAAAATCTGGAACCGCTCAGCTGTCATGGGGATGGAGTGTTAAGACCGCCTCGGCCGAGGAACCCGCGATGGCCCGGGTGTGGGTCTGGGGGCCGAGGAACCCGCGATGGCCCGGGTGTGGGTCTGGGAGCGTGCATCCTGCCTCGGCACTCCCGCCCCAGAAATCCAAGCTTGGTGACCTGGGAGAGCCAGAGGGGACCGCAGGATGAGGCGGGAGAGCCTCTGCCCCAAAGGGCGTGCAGCAGGCAGCCACCCACCGCCGTCCTGCACCTGCGTCTGCTATTTGAGCAGAGGCCAGTAGCCTGCATAGGGAGGGACAGCGTGGCTTTGTAGGAAATGGCTGGCTTCAGGATGTCCCTTAGCCTCTGTCACTCAGCTCAGTGGCCTCCTTGCAGACCTATATGCCCTGGGATCTACCTGAGATTCAAAGACTGTCAGAAATCAGAGTGGAGTGGCCGTCACCATCAGGGCATCTCCTGAGAGATGGAGAAGGACAGGACAGGGTAGAGAGCCCAGCAAATGACTCCCCCTCCCCCATATCTCAGTTTTCTCATCTGGAAAATGGGTATAATACGAGTACCTCCTTACAGACTTGCAGGATTAAGTGAGATAATGCGCCTGAAGCTCTCAGTGTGGGTGGCCGGTCACATAGTAAGTGCTCAATTAAAGGTGGTGGGGTGGCTGCTATTATTCATAGCATTATTAATGTCCCCAGAGCTCCACGAGGTGTCCTTCAGCTTCTACAAGAACACACACTCAGTCGACCTCACTCCAGAGATATGCTTGGGCTCGTCTTTTTGAGGAAATTGAGAACTGGAGGCCCAGGGGGGAGGTGCCCGGCCCAGCGTGCCGGTGATGGAGTTGAAGCAGCATCTCGGGTTGCCAGCCTCCTGGTCCAGGCTGTTTCCCTTCCCCGGGGTCACCTCGGCAAACCTTTCAAAACAAACAAGGTTGTACCCCCTTGTGGGCCGGTGAGGGAACCAAAGGCAGCTTTGCTGTGTGGACTTGGGGAACCAGCTGGTCACAGCGGATCATGGGTGCTACTTTCTGCCTGAGGAAATGACTCTAAGTGATGCTCTTCGGGTTCTCCTCCTAATGTGCTCGGTGTTCATGATTTTTTTTTAAGGGCCTCATCAAAGAAGATGCAATAATGATGTTTCTAACTTAACAGCAGTGCTTTAGAAGGGATGAATTATTCACATCAGAGATGAAACAGGGATTCTGCAAACTGGGCCAGCTGAAGCAGTCCCTTTCCTTGGGACTATTTTTATCTTCTTTTGCAGTCTTTCATCTTGGGAGACTTGCAGTTCAGAAAGTACGGGGAGCCCATCGTGCGGAGCCCAAGTTGGCAGGATGTCAAGCCCAAAGTACTAGGCGTCTTGGAGCTTCTCCCTAGAGTACAAAACCGAGGAAACTTCAGATAGTGTGAACAACGGGGCAGCAGCAGTGCTAACGGGGATGATGGAGGAATTCTGAGGACTCCGTGTTTTTTAATCTCGGAGGACCCCAGCGGGCCTGGTCTCCCGTCGTGGGCCAAAGTACTGTGGTGCCATCTGGCCTTTTCCTTCGCTGGCATCCGATGTATCTGGAATGATGCGTGGAGCTCTTGGGAAAGCGTATGTGTGTTCTGTGCGGGGCACCTGGAACAGCCTGCCCCGAGGGAGGAAGGGATTTTGTGATTGCAAGGCTGCTCAGGGTCAAGTGCGGCCCAGGAGGGTCCTGAACTCTCCAGGCCGTGCCAGTCCAATGTCAAACTTGTCCACGCGCATTTGCTTAAAAAAACCCCTCTAGACCCTCGTGGTCCAATACAGTAGCCACAGACCTCACGGGGCTATTGAGCACTTGAAATGTGGTTGATCCAAATTGAGATGTGCTGTGAATGTAAACAACACCCTGGATTTCAAAGACTCAGTGCTTTTAAAGAACGGGAACTATCTCATTAATCATTTTTTATATTGATTATGTGTTGAGATGATCATATTTTGGATACATTGGATTAAATAAAATATGTTGTTAAAATTAATTTCACCCGGTTCTCCTTTTTTAAACGTGGCCACTAGACAATGTTAAATTACCCATGTGGCTTGCATTTGCGGCTTGATTTATATCTCTATTGGAGAGCTGCTCTAGAAGGGAAACTAGGAAGATAGTAACCAGCCGCTGTCTCTTATTGGTGGAATTACAGAAGACTTTTTTTTCTCTTCTATACTTTGTGTATTTTCTAAGTTTTGCAGAAACTTCAAAACTAGCCACTCTTGCTTTATATCTGAAAAGCCACAGCTACTACGGGTTTTTTCTTTTTTTAATTGGAGTCTAGTTGGTTTACAATTTTGTATTAGTTTCAGGTATACAGCAAAGTGATTCGGTTATACATATATATATTTTTTTCCCGGTTCTTTTCCATTATAGGTTATTACAAGATATTGAATACAGGTCCCTGTGCTATACAGTAAATCCTTGTTGTTTATCTATTTTATATATATTGGTGTGTATCTGCTAATCCCAAACTCCTAATTTATCCCTCCGTCCCCCCACTTTCCCCTTTGGTAACCATAAGTTTGTTTTTTATGTCTGTGAGTCTGTTTTTGTTTTGTAAATAAGTTCATCCGTATTATATTTTAGATTCCACATGTAAGTGATATCATATAATATTTGTCTTTCTCTGTCTGACTTATTTCACTCAGTATGATACTTTCTAGGTCCGTCTGTGTTGCTGCAAATGGCAATATCTCATTCTTTTTCACCGCTGAGTAATATTCCATTGTCTATGTATACCACACCTTTTTTTTCATATTCTTTTCCATTATGTTTTATTACAAGATACTGAATATAGTTCCCTGTGGAACTATACAGTAGGATCTTGCTGTTTATTTTATTTTTTTAATTTTTTAAAATTTATTTATTTTATTTGTATTTATTTTTGGTTGCGTTGGGTCTTCATTGCTGCGTGTGGGATTTCTCTAGTTGCAGCAAGTGGGAGCTACTCTTTGCTGTGGTACACGGGCTTCTCATTGTGGTGTCTTCTCTTTGTTGCAGAGCACGGGCTCTAGGCTCACAGGCTTCAGCAGTTGTGGCATGCGGGCTCAGTAATTGTAGCTCGCGGGCTCTAGAGCACAGGCTCAATTGTTGTGGCACACAGGTTTATTTGCTCCGTGGCATGTGGGATCTTCCTGGAACAGGGTTTGAACCCGTGTCCCCTGCATTGGCAGGCAGATTCTTAACCATTGTGCCACCAGGGAAACCCTATTTATTTTATATATAGTAGTTTGTATCTGCTAATCCCAAACAACTAATTTATTCCTCCCCCACCTTCCCCTTTGGTAACCATAAGTTTGTTTTCTATGTCTGTTGAGTCTGTCTCTGTGTTGTAAATAAGTTCATTTGCATCATTTTTAGATTCTATGTATAATAATTGTCTTTCTCTGCCTGACTGACTTGCTATGATAATCTCTAGGTCCATCCATTTTGCTGCAAATGGCAATATTTCATTCTTTTTTATGGCCAAGTAATATTCAGTTGTGTGTGTGTGTGTGTGTGTGTGTGTGTGTGTGTGTGTGTGTGTATCACACCTTCTTTATCCATTCTCTGTTGATGGACACTTAGGTTGCTTCCATGTCTTGGCTGTTGTAAATAGTGCTGCTATGAATAGTAGGGTGCATGTACCTTTCAAATTAGAGTTTTCATCTTTTCTGGATACGTGCCGAGGAGTGGGATTGTTGGATTATATAGTAACTCTATTTTTAGATTTTTAAGGAACCTCCATACTGTTCTCCATAGTGGCTGTATCCATTTACATTCTCACCAACAGTGTAGGAGGGTTCCCTTTTCTCCACAGCCTCTCCAGCATTTACTATTTGTAGACTTTTTGATCACGGCCATTCTGACCCGTGTGAGGTGATACCTCACTGTAGTTCTGATTTACATTCCTCTAATAATTCAGCTACTATTGCTTTTAACAAATTCCAGGGCTCTGTGGGAATTGGAGCTGAGCTAAGCAGCTGCCCTGGAAGTGACAGTATCACCATCTGTGTAGCGGGATGGGGGTGGGAAACAGCCAAAGAAATGGGGGTTGCTGCTTTGAGGCCATCAAAGATTAGAACTGGGGCTCAGGGTTTGCGAGCTTGGGGCTCTGGCAGGCAGGGACCCAAATGGGAGGGGGGGTCACAGGGAGCTTTGTCGGTGTGACACAGGACGTGGCTCCATTCAAACCTTTGCCGCGATGGGGGAGTCTTTGGGGAGGGGTACATACACTACAGGAAGTTGTTCTCTTCCTGCTTGGGGCCGGCTGGGCTTGCCTATATCTTCCATCACTCCTGCAAAGAGTGGAGGCCACTCTGGCGTTGGGCCAAAGTCAGGAGGCCCAGGAGGGAAAAGGGCCTGGGCTCCACTTCCCAGTCAACAAGTTGTTAAAAATGGAGCCAATCCTCGCTTAGCACTTACTACCATGTGGGGCTCTCTTCTATATACTTTACATGCATTAATTATCTATTCCTCAATCGCAATTTTATGAGATAATAACTGTTATTATCCCCATTTCACAGATGAGGAAACTGAGGTGCAGTGCCGTTCAATATTAACTTGCCCCGGGTCACAGCTAGTAAGACAGGTCCTCGATGGGCTGAACTTCCCCTTCCCAGCCACCAGGGGCGCTCTTCACAGCAGCCTAAGCCCTGGACCAGCGCTGTCCAACAGAATAATGAGCCACACAAGACGGGAATAGAGACACAGACCTACTAGAGAATGGACTTGAGGATATGGGGAGGGGGAAGGGTAAGCTGGGACAAAGTGAGAGAGTGGCATGGACATATATACACTACCAAATGTAAATAGATAGC
>NW_006783036.1:3885710-3887859 GCF_000442215.2 Lipotes vexillifer | reverse complement strand
GTCATGAAGAACCTAGGGGCAAGATGGGAATAAAGACACAGACCTACTAGAGAATGGACTTGAGGATATGGGGAGGGGGAAGGGTAAGCTGGGACAAAGTGAGAGAGTGGCATGGACATATATACACTACCAAATGTAAAATAGATAGCTAGTGGGAAGCAGCCACATAGCACAGGGAGATCAGCTCAGTGCTTTGTGACCACGTAGAGGGGTGGGATAGGGAGGGTGGGAGGGAGGGAGATGCAAGAGGGAGGAGATACGGGAACATGTGTCTATGTATAACTGATTCACTTTGTTATGAAGCAGAAACTGACACACCACTGTAAAGCAATTATACTCTAACAAAGATGTTAAAAAAAAGAATAATGAGCCACATTTTTTAAAAAAGGTAAAAGAAAGGTGAAATTAATTTTACTAATAGATTTCCTTTAACTCAGCGTATCCAAAATATTATCATCCTGACACGCAGTCAACATAAAAATTGTTAATGAGGTATTTTACACTTTTTTTGCTGTGCTACACCTTTGGAATCTGGCATCTCCTTCGTACTTAGAACGCATCTCCTTTATGTACTCTACGCAGTTTAGGCACTCAGTAGCTAGTGTGGCTAGTGGCTACCATACTGGACAGTGCAGGCCCAGAATCTGGGAACTTAAAATCGAAAACCTAGCCTGGGATGGCAAACCCCAGCCCATACCATCAGCCAACACTGATAGTTGGTGCTGGCTACCTGGAGGCCTGGTTTGAGGAGGGTGCTGAGGCAGTGTCAGAATTCTGTGTGGAAGAATGCTGTGATAGATGAGCCATGCCTGCCATGAACATGGAAGGGGACGATGGAGGGGGTCTGTGCCCTTCCATCGTGTAGTGAGTCCAGCCTGCCTCTGCAGTCCTGTGGGCAGGCCCGTGGAACACACATGGAGGGAACACACATGGAGGGTCCCCTTCTCTGCTTTCCTGAAGTTTTTACTGTCCACAGTGGGCCAGGCTCCATGTACACAGCCTGGGTTCTGGGCCCAGATCCCTGCACTTCCACTTTCTGCCCGTGTGACTCCAGAGAAGCTAATTTACTTCTTGGAGCCTCAGTGTCCACGTCTGAAATATGGGCATAATAACCCCTACTTAGCAGGACTGTGGTGAGGCTTAAAGGACGTGGAGCGTGTGAAGGGCTGGTGCACAGTAGGTGTGGAGTAGGAATTAGCTCCCCGGTCTCCCTTCTTTTCATTCTGTGTCCTCCCCCCGCTGCCCCATCCCGCTCTCCATTCCACTCAGAACACAGACAAAGTCTGCCCCCACTTGAAACCCTCTTGGGAGGCACACAGCTCTTTACTGCGCCTGCCCAGAGATTTCTCTGCCCCATCCAAGACTGAGTGAGGCCTCCTGCATGCTCGCTCCTAGCCATGCCCCTCTGACAGCCCCTCCTTCAAAGCCAAGGACGGCCTCAGCTCGCAGCAGCCTAGCCCAAGAGCCCTAGCATCTTGGGCTCCACTGGCAGACATGCCGTTACCAGCTCTGAGTGGGGCCTCCACACCTATCAGACGGTTGATGGGGCTGAGACACTCTGCCAGCCCCATGTTTCTTAATTACTCCCTCCCGGCCACTGTAGACAAGGACGTCCGCTTCCCAGCCGCCCTGTAGGATGCTGGCTCTCCTCAGCCGAGGGCACAGCGGTCTCCCGTGGCTCGCGCCAGTTAGCACCTCTCCCAAGACTCTCCGGGCTCCCTTTGGGGGAGGAATTTACATCCAGCAACATCTGGCAGAGAACGCGCGGTAAATGGCGAACACGCCGGTGAGGCAGTGACTCCAATTAGGAAACAACCAGCTTTCTCTGAGTATGATGGGGAAAGTAATTCTCTGGCCAACAGAGTTTAATCAAAATGTTTTATGCAAGACGTATCCCTGACCCTGACAAATCTTCCCCCTCTTGCTGGAAATTAAACAAATATATTGTCAGTGAGGATTCCAATGAGCGCATAAACAGATGCGGGGCCTGCGGAGTCATGAGGTTATGGGTTTCAACAAATCGAGATTAGCAAAGATCAGGCCTGAGGATTTTGTATTGTCCTTTGGGCTTTTAGCAGCGCCTGCTTCCCGCCTCAGCCTTTGTGTCTTTCTTGTGGCATCTCCCATTCCCCCCTGCGCCCCCCCCCCC
>NW_006783036.1:3871780-3885638 GCF_000442215.2 Lipotes vexillifer | reverse complement strand
TTCATGTGGAAATCTGAAATTTCATATAACTGAACATTTTGGAAGTTTGATAAATGATCATTTTCATTCTAATGATAATTCTGATTAACAATAACCTTCCAAAATATAAACTTTGCCAGTTAAAAAGGAACTTTTTTTTGGTGTAATTTCCAATGTAAAGGTTTTTTTTTTTAATACAGTAATACTTTAATTTCCCCAGTCTTTCTTTCAAACTGGAATGCTTGTAGAAGTCTTTGAAAAATACAAACATTCAACATCGTCCCTTCTCTCTAAAAATATGGTTCTTACAGAATAAAGATGTTTCTCAGACATGAAAATAGGTAAGCATAATTTTAGGAGTTCAGAAGTTAAATGGGAATGAAATCTAGGAAGCTGGGCTCATCAGAGCTTTAGGGAGAAGTGTCTAGCTTAAGACCTCTGACAAGAAATGACTAGACACTGGCAGGAGAAATGGCTCTTACTTAGCTCATCTTAGCAGAAGCTCTACACGTGTGGAATATAAATATCAAGGATCTTCATAAAGATGCATGTTTGTTAGCTCTTCATCATGTTGACTCATTTTCTTCCCTAACCCTTCTGACTCCTACCAAAAATCCCATAACCAAATTCCAGGGTATCCATATCCTTTCAGACAAGTTTTCTCTTTGTCTGACTACTTATAGAATTATTTATCTAACCCACCCCCCCCCCCCCCCCCAACACACACACCACTGGAGCAGTGCCCTCTCCCTCCTCGCGGCCCTGTTGTCTGAATCATATCCTGAATTCACTTCTGTTCTGACTTGTGCCACCCTGTCCTGCGAGCATTTGCTTCAGCATCTGTCTTCCTGGCAGGCTGTGTCCGATTTGTCTTCGCACCCCTGGCACCGAGAACAATGCCTGGCACACAGAGGACCTTGAACAACTGTTCGTGGGAGGAAGAGAGGGGAGCAAGGAGGGCGGGTGAGGTCCAGGGACCTTCCTTCAAGGGCCTAACACGGTCTAGACATACCCAGCATCAGGGTCTGGGGAGCAGAGTTGCAACTCTGCCAGGTTTCAACTCCGTAAGTCTCAGTTTACTGACCAGGAAAGTGGGCATAATGACCCACGGCATCTGCTTTGGTTGCAGTGCGAATGAAGTGAGCTAGCAGATGCATCTGGTGCAGACGGGGTGCGAGTTGGTGGTGATGGGAACAGAGGGAGGGCGGGAGAAAGACAGAATGGTTCCATCGCAGAGAGGGTGCTGCTTGGTCTGGCTCTCAAAGGTGGAGGGACCAAGGTCCAGAGAGGTGACTTACCTAGTCTCCCAGGGAGGACGTGTGTGGGGCTGGTCCAGGACCCTCTGATTCTAACGCCTGTGTGTTCCCTGTTATGCTTCCCCAGGTGTTTCTGGTGGAGTGTAGACATGGATCCTAATGTGGGTCTTCCCAGTGGCTGTACAAGAATCACACTTGGAAAACTTTTAAAAAGTCCAGTTCTCCTGCTCCAGCCCCAGACATTCTGATTCAGGAGAGACAGGAGGGGCCCTGCCTCCATCTTTGGAACAAACTGCCCAGGTGATTCTGATGCCCAGGGAGACTGGGGGCAGTGGGTGTGGGCCATCGATTTTATAAATGACTGTAAATACAAGTGCTTTAGTGACACGGGTGCTCAGCTGTGTCAAGATGGGCAGAGCTGGTGGAGGCAGGATGAATGTGATAAAACCAGCCTGGCTGAGGCGCCCACTTTCCACTCTCCCAGCCCCCCCTTCCCTTCTCCTGGGGACCAGGGATTCCCATTGTGCAAGGGGTACCCAAGGCTCGGGAGCAATGTGCGGTGCCCAAGGAGCCCATGGATCCCTGTCCAGGGACCAGAATGCTGCCCACCATGTTCTGCCACGGAGAGGCCTATGTCTTCCTCCCTCTTCAAGATGGTCCTGTTGTCTCAGAGGTTTTCAGAGCGAAGGTCAGCAGCCAGCCAGGCGGGCATTGCCGAGTGATGGATTCTGAGGTCAGACAGGCTGGCTTCCTCCTAACGTTATTGATGGAGAAAAAGAGCCTAAGGTCAGAGTGGCCCCCATCAGCATTCTGGCCGTGGGTATATGAGACTGAACTCCTCCCTGGGTTGAATCTCCTCAGGATTGAACAACCCTGAGGTTGTTCTCCTCAGGGAGGAACTCGGGGAGTAAGCCAACGTGCCAACCGCTAACGGTCTGGCCTGGGTCTCGAGGGGTCTGAGGGGACACCTCCCAGGCCCACTCCTTCACCCCCAACCCGGCCCCACCTCTTCCTGCCTCACGGCCCCCTCTCTCCCTGAAGCCTACACAGACAGTAACCACCATTGTGGGTCTGAACGGCACAGCTCCGGCGGGTAGTGTTTGAGGCTCTCCATTTGACAAATGACGAATGTGCGTCCAGGGAGGCCAAGCACAGTCAAGCCTGAGTTTCACCAGAGAAGGGGATGAGTGTGTGACCCAGGATATCACCTCTAGCAGGAGGAAGATGTCACCCCATTTCTCAGGCAAGGGAGCTGAGGGCTCAGAGAGACTCGGCCGCTCACCCAAGGATGGTGGCAGGAACCCTGGTCCCCGGCACCCACCCAGGGCTCTTCATCGCCCCCCCCTCACCTGCGTGGCCCCAGCCTACCTGGGCCACTTTGATCTGTTTTGTGCATTTGGGGCATGTGTGTGAGAGCGTGTTTGAAGAACTATGTTCTAAAGTGAAAAGGTTTGAAGTCAACAGACTTAGCCTTTCACTGCAGGGAGCCTCCCCGGGCTGTAGAGAGGGTGGGGTTGGCCCTCTGGGTCTGGGCTGGACATGGATGTCCGCACAGCTGTTAAGAAGGGATGGCCAGGCACCCTGCCTGAAATGTCCCCAGGCACCCGCTCACGTTCCAGGAGGCGACCAGGCCCAGGACCACATTCTCCAGGCCTTCCGTGAGGCACATCCATTCGCCACGGGCACAGATGGAGCGTCGGGAAGCGGGAAGCATACTCGTGCTCCTTGCCAACAGATCAAATGTTCCCTGGCTGGGCGGACTTGGGGATTAGTGCTCTCTTGTCCCCTGAACCCCGATGCCTGGTCTCATCTTGAAAAAACTCTCCCCATGGCAATGCCAGGCAGCTGGGCTCTCATGGAGGGGGCCTCTTGGCCCACCGGACCCAGGGCAGCAGTGGCCGGATCTTGCCATGGCCCATTTGGCCTGCCCTGACCACCTGGCCAGTTGCGTCCACACCTGGGCCCATCCTCAGTGGGTCCGGGCCAGGAGTCTCACCCAGGGCCTGGGTCAGGGGACTGGGGGGAGTGGTGACCCCTGGCCTCTCAGATGGACGCTCTGGTGAGGTGTGTAGAAAGCACTGCTCAGCGTAGTGGGGGGATTGGCTGGAAAGGGAGGGGATCACGGACCAAGACAGAGCAGGACAGGGGCAATGGGTGGGCATGAAGGAAACTGCTAGAATCAGGCTTGGGACGGGGAGGCCCGCCTATACACAGGCCCAGGCCATGCCCTGGGAGCAATGGGCCTGCATGTTAGAGCCATGGACAGTGCGGTCCCCGCCCCCACTCATGCGACAGGGAATGCAATGGCCGGGGGAGGAGGGGGCCTTGCTGGGGGGTCTGGCTGTGCCCCAGCACTTTACTTGGGCCTGAGGTGAGGAGGGGAAGACAAGCTGGATATCGAACGCGGGACCACTGGTCTCAGCCAGCTTGTCATTCCACACAGGCGTCCTGTCTGTGCCTGGTTCCTGGAATCTCAGTCTGTCTCATAAACTGGCCATACGTCATGGGCTGCGCTGGCCTGGCTGAGGCCTCCACGGCTGCATCTGTTTTAATGGCTTTTTCTTTAATCCAGCAAAGACCATCTTTGCAGTCCTTGCTGCAAAGCAAAGGGCCTGGGGGGATGTGTCTTCCTGGAGTCTTCTTTCATGCATATACCCCATCCCTCGCAATAATTATTTAAGACCTACCAGGTGCCAGGCGCTGTGCGGCGTTGACGCAATTGCACTGATGAGACCACGTCCTTGCCTCGCACAAGCTACATCCCTGCTACAACCCCCTATTCCTCTTTTGCTACCTGACAAACTCAGGGTCACCCTACAATCCCAGGGGAGGAAACCATAAAACATCTTACCCAGATGGAGCAGACAGAGGAGGAGCAAGTACTTGGGCAGGGTAATTGATGGAAGTCTTCCTGGAGGAGGTGATGTTGGAGTTGGTGCCTGATGGGGCAAGAGGACTCTGATGGTCAGACAAGGTGGAAGAGAGCTTTCAGACACAGGAAACTGCGTGTTAGGGTAAGGAGGAAGCCAGATCTACAGCCCTGGAGCTTTGGGAATGCAGCCTCTTTCTGGGAGGGCTACTGAAGGCTTCAGGAGGGCTGGCTAGAAGCACTGCCCACGTGTTCACTGCTGCATCCCCCTACCTGGCACAGTGCCTGGCACAGAGTGGGGCTTAATAAATATCAGTTGAACACATGACTGTGCAACCCCCCTCCGCTCCCTGGACGTACACCACATACTCTTGCAAAAGTAGCATGCTGACTGCTGGCTGAGACACAGAGAAATAGGAACAACTCGGGGAAAACACTTCCTCCAGCCTCAGGATCTTTGCATATGCTGTCCCCTCTGCCTGTAACCCTGTTCCACAGCCCACTTTCACTGCCATTTTTCATAGTGTACGATGTCTCACTCCCACTGTGTCCGCCTTGCCAAGCATAGGCCTGTCCGTTGGTAAATATTTATTGCCTTATTTCATGTGCCCGATACACAGAAGTAAATGTTCAATATCATTTATGAAATAAAGATTTAGAAACGCATAGGTGTGTGAATACCCACACAGAGATCCTGGCTGATGTCAGGAGATTGACTGATACCCAGCAAGGAAAGAGACCAACTAGGGGGAAAATGCAGTGTTTCTGTTTAGCAACCTGTTTCCAAGGCTAAGAAATCTAGAGAGATGGTTCCTGGCTGCTGATGTAAGCCACTGCCTCTTCCTGCAAAGCCCGCAGAGTCTCTGTTTCTCGGCACTTACTGAGCTACCCTCAGCTTTAGTTTCTTCACCAGCAGCATGAAGCCAGTGATGACCCTAGAGGGTCATTGTGAGGATTACTCACGGTAACTCGGGCAAAATACTCAGCCCAGTTCCCTGCACAGGGCAGGGGCACTGGAAGTGGTGGCGGTTGTTACTGAGGTGGGAGCGGCCACCCACTTAGAATCAGGGATGCCATTCTCTTCCAGAGATGGTGGCAAACCTCTACCAGGCCACCTGGCCGTCCTGCAACACCGGTGTTTGGTCCTGAGCCCAAATCTGCCCCCCACCCCGGGGGCTCCCCCAGCACCTGGCATCCTGAGCCGCTCTTGGGCTACTTGGTCCCAACCTGATCGCTCTGATCTGACCCCAACTCAGATTTCTCACCCTGCAATTTGGGGCCGATTGAAACAGGCTGACATTTGCCAACAAACAGCCTGCGATTCTATTGCCATCTGTTACAAGTGCATCTTTCACTTTCTGCAAAGAAAAAAATCAATCTCCTGGCTTCCTGGCATGCTCCGGCTGGCTCATCAGGGGCGGAGGCGGGCAAGACCCAGAGGTGGGCCTCTCCTCGGGGGTGCTGTCCGCAACCTCCCCCGGGGCCCATCTCTGAGAGGGCGGCTGGAACGAGAGAACCAGACTGGCTCTCCATTGCCCGCTGCACCCGCCGCTTCCAGCCCAGAAGCAATTTGCTTTCATTACGAAGGCCATGCGAGTATGTTTGCAGAAGTACTCAGCTTCCCAGCCGCCTGGACTGTGGGGAAAATTTTCCTTAATTATTTTTTTATAGCCTAACTTTTGTGTGAGACTGTTTGTTATTATCCCTGCCTCGCTTGAGAGTCATAAGCCTGCAAGAAGAACCATAAATAAAACTTTACTTAATATTCAAAGTCCCCGTGAAGGGATGATGGATGGGGGGGTGGGGAGGCAGCCCCTCCCCCTCCGCCCCCCCACGGTGGTGGAGCCGTCCTGGCTTTCTGCGGGAAGGCAATTACTTTGAGCTCCCTGTAATCAGAACCACTTCCTACCTCTGCATTTTGTTTTTCTAACTTTCTCATTTAAAACACGGATGGGCGACATTGTATCCCATTTGTATTGTGCAGAGAGAGATTACTCCAGGTACTGCTGGGCGCAGGGCTGCTGGACTGCAATATTTTACCTGGGAACCCGCCTCTGAAACATTGAAGTGCGACGACTACACAGACAGGGCCATGATTTGATCCCCAGCTTCCCGAAGCTTTGGGGACAAATGCCTGGCAGTGGAATTAATTTTTCTTGAGGAATAGGAGAGCTGTAACTCTCCCCTCTATTATTTCAAATCCGCCAGACTGACTCTCCCGGGGTCAAAGTAGAAACAGAGGGGGCTATGGTGGAGGAGGCCCGGGTTCTCTTGGCCAGGGCACGCTATGTGACCTCCTGTGTGGTCCTGCCCCTCTCTGGGCTGCAGTCACCTTACCCAGAAAATGGAGGGGCTGGACAAGACAATGATACTAATATCACCCTTTTCTGAGATGACATTTTGTTGAGCACCTACCATGTGCCAGGCACCACACTAGGCTCTTAATGTGCATTATGGTGAGAAAGCCACAACAGCCTGACAGGCAGGGCCATCCACAATGCACTCCCAAATATTATTGAGGTTCTACTGGGTGCCCAGCATGGTTATAGGCACTGAGTGCACAGTGATGAACAAGAGAGGTAAGGATCTGGCTCTCCTAGAGCTTCTGTTCTGGAAGGGGAGAGAGAGCATAAAAACGTAAACAAAAGAGATCATTCTGGGGAATGAGGCGGTGAAGGCTTTGGGGAAAATAAAACAGGATGATACAGCAGATGGTGACCAGAGAGAGGTAAAATGAGAGAGTGTGATCATCATGACAGCCTCTTTGAGGAGGTGATAACCAAGAAGAGCCCCAAAGACAAGGAGATATCCAGACACATGAAGATTGGGAAAAGCATTCACGTAGAGTGAACAGCATGTGCAAAGGCCCTGAGGTGGGTGCAGTAGACACCACAGATCTCTTCACCCAGCACCATTCCATCTACCACCTGCCCTTGCCTTCTTGTGCTGTAGAGCCTGGAAAGCTAAAGCAGTGTTTCTCTATAGAAACCTTGGTCCTGAGGTTAAGATCGTACATGGGACCTGAAGATGCCCCTACACACGACAGGGAAGGGAAAGGCAGGTGACAGCAGAAAATGACTTTCTAGTGCACCTGGGGGCAAGTGTCACAGGTGCTGTGTGGAGAAAGGTGGCGGCAGAGGGGTCCTGCCATGACAGTGGGGGTCAGGGCTGCCATAGCCCCCCCTGCACGTGGGCTTTCCCTGCCCTCTGGCCTGACTCCCCACTGGAATCACCGGCAGCGCTTCACCTGAGCTTTCCCGTGCACAGGGCAAGTCCAAGTGCCAGAGACTTTCCCCCGCCCACTGGGAGTAGCCCTCAACCAGTCACCGACCCCGGGGTACCCGTTGGCAGGATGCCGAGATGCGTCCTCTGCAGCGAGGGCCCGCAGTGCTGGCTGTAGGGGGAGCACCCCGCCGCCCAACCCCATGCTGGCTCCTGGCCTCCCTGCCACCTTCCTCGACCCAGTAAGTCCTGCCATAGCCTCCCAAACAAATGGCTTGCCCTCGAGTCCTTGTCTCTGGTCTGCTTCTGCGAACCCCAAAGAGCTGTTCTTTCATATCTCTTTGCTGTTTTGTTTCCCGGAAGGTGGAATCAAGCTTCATCGCCCTGAGATTCCACGAGACTTCTAATCTCCCCTCACAAACCCCTCCTGATTAAATTAGCGAGAGTGGATTCTGACGTCGGCCATTGAGAACCTGACAGGTCCTTTAGGTATCATCATTCTCATCACCGCCTTTTTACTGGCAAGGGCGCGGAGGCTCCGGGCGGGCCCAGCGGCCCACGCTGTGCTCTAGGCACCGGCCTCCATAATTGCCCGGTGCCGCTCTGCCTCTAACAGAGCTGGATTCTCAAGCCTTGGTCCTGGGCTAGCCCATCTGGAGCAGAGATCCCTCATCTCTTGGTAAACGTGCTCTTTGAAAGAGCTGAAAAGGTTAATGGGGCAGGCTCCCGGCCAACTGCCAGGTAGCGGCTTGGGCAGCCCATGCTGTAGCTCATTAGGTAGCAAATAGATGAGGACGCAGCATTATCTCGCTCCTCGGGCTGAGAAGCAGCCATGGGCTGTCCTGCCAGCCCCTCTGTCGGCTCTGCAGATCCCTCCGTGTTGTTCAGCTGTCGGCTCTGCTCACGGCTCACGTGCACACGCAGTGCACCTGCTCTGTGCCTGCCCGGGGCTGGGCTGGGGGCTCAGAAGCAGCTCGGCCTCTCTCCAGGGGCTCCCAGCAGACAGAGTAGGCCCCAGCGAAGACCCCTAATAACAGGGCACAGGCTCACCTGCCCCTCCCCACTCCCTCCTGCAGGCTCAGAGGTGGGAACCAAAGTTGTCATCTTGTGACAAAAGACTGTAAGCTAAGAGTGGTGGGGAGGGGGACAGAAAGAGCCTGGGGTCCACGAGGGCCTCCCTGAGCTGTGGAACTAACACCAGCACGGCCTGCCTCCAGGCTTCTTGCTAAGTGAGGAAAAAAAAGCCTCATTCGTTGTAGTCGCCGTTAGCTGGGTTTGCTGTAACTTGCCTCCAAGATCATTCCTAATTTATAAGCCCATGTACTGGCCCAAAGAGGAAATCTGGACACATTGTAGAAATTTAAATCACTGAGTCATGTTCTAAACATTGCAGGTCCCCTCCTAGGCGCCCTCAGGAGGTGACCCAGAACTGACCACTGCCCCCTCCATGCCCCCACCCCTGACCTTGGCCATCCCGTGCTCAGAGCATTTTACCCTGTTGCCATATACACGTGTAACACCCCCATCAGACTGTAAGCTCCTGAACCCTGGGGCCCAGTATGGAACTGACTTGGGGAGGTGATCAGATACTGTTTGAATGACTGTGTGAGGCGCCTGAATACACGGGATGATACTTTTCCATCCTGGGAGTCCGTAAGTCTTAGTTGAAATTGGGGATAGTGTGGGCAAAATTGGGAATTCAGTTGGTGGTGAACCGGGAGACTGGTTCTCTGGGGAATAAAAAGCCCTGATGTGTAGCATTTGCCAATTTCCCCGGTATAAATACTCCCACCATGGCTAGTTTCAAACTGCCAGATGTACAACCACCAACTCAGAAAAGCTCTTGAAGATTTAGCAGTTGGTTCTTGCGAGCCAGTACAAGCCATCTTCAGTACATAGCTCATTTCCAATCCCCTTCCTTCCTTCCTTCCCTCCCCCTCCCTCTCTCGCCTCCCAGGACCCGTCTGGGTGCTGGGCCCCTGGTAACTGACTCTGCTGTTCTGGTGGGGCAGATGGTCTCGTCAATAGAAACAACACAGTCATTCAATAGAAGTGAATGATTGTACTCTGATGAAGATGCAGCGGTCAGAGAAGGGGCCCCTGCTCCAGCCTTGGGGGAGGCAGTTAGGACAGCCTGGAGGAAGCATGGGCTGTCTCCGCTGAGACTCCAGAAAAGGTGAGCTTTGCCCAGCAGAGGCTTGGGGGGAGGGGTCACTCCCAACAGGAGGAACTGGGGAGTCTGGATGTCTGCCCTGGAGACTGGGAGGGGAGGGGGCAGAGGGTGGGCAGTGCCGATGTGGTGAGGGGCTTGGCCTTTGTCCCAAGGGCAAGGTTAAGCTATTTCTTTTTAAGTGGGGCAGGAGCAGATTGGCATTTTAATAAGCTTCCCCTGAGTGCAGAGAGGAGGGGGCAGGCAGGCTGCGGGCCAGTCCTGGTGGAGGGAGAGGGAAGGATGCAGGGAGCATTGATGAGAGGGCCATGCTGCAGGCTCAGGACCGAAACAGGCAGTGATGGGGGTGGGGGGAGGGGCGCTGTCAGAGGAGGGTCAAGAGCTTGGCCACCTGGTGGATGCTGGTGCCCCTTTCCAGGATGGGGAACAAATGGGAGGGGGAGTGAGATCTGGGGGAAAGAAGGAAAACTCTTGCCTCCTCCTGGCTTCTCCCCCGTGGGCGGCTCTGTTCCAGGGCCAGGGGCCCTTGCACAAGGCCCAGCCTGCCATCCGCTTAGTAGGGAAATGGGTAAGGGGTAGATCAGATAGGCGGTGGCCATATCTATATGCACAGGGAACTGACGGGTCCTGACATGATGGGGTGCTATGAGGGTACCCCATAAACCAGCTAGGGGAAAACAGGAACCCCAGCTTGAGACATGGAACAGCTCAAGGCTGAGAGGACTTTGAACATCAGGGAGAAACATGCGTCTGAAAGTGCGCAATCAGGGGCTCTTAGGCTGGGACCCCATGGCCCGGCTCTGAGTCGCCCCCCTGCCTTTGGGGGGCTGCAGGGGTGGCGGGAAGGCCAGCTGCGGGCTGTTTTCCTGGGCACAGGGACACAGCCATTCCCCAGGCCAGACAGGTACACAGGATTAATAAGGCCGACACGCTCTCCCAGGGGTGTGTGCTCTCCCGGGGGTGTGCAGCCGAGCTAGCAGCGCGGCCTGAACCATCAATCACTGGCCCCTAATAGCTCTGTACGTTGCTGCTCCCCCCGCCGAATTTAAAGCGAGGATCCAGGCCGCCGGCAGAAAGATGCCGCAGCCCTTAACCACCGTAATTATGAAGTCTTCGTGGAAAGAGATGCTTATCGTTAATGTTAAGTGAACAGAGCAGGAGACCAGATGCCCTGCCGGTGTGTGTGCAGCCGTGTCCGCAAATGCCTGCCTAGAAATAGGGCGGCCAGGAGAGCTGCCACTTCCATGGCAGGAACGGGAGGGGACAATCTGGGGCTTTGAACAATTCAAAACCGCAATTAGTAACATGGATGCATCATCCTTTTATTAAAAATTGTGTCTTTTTTTTTTTTTTGTCTGATTATAAAAGGAGTCAGCTCACTGTGGAATCAGTGGGAAGTGTGTGAGTACAAAGAAGAAAATTAAAATCCCTGTGAGTCCCACCCGGAGGCAGATCACCGGGGTGAATATTCTGCAGTGGTTTTGTTCCCACGGCTCTGTGCCTATCTGTTTGCTTTGGGTTGTTTTTACACTATGGAGATGATTCATTGTATTTTTAATACTTTTTTTTTTTTTCCTGCAGTACACGGGCTTCTCACTGTCATGGCCTCTCCCGTTGCGGAGCACAGGCTCCGGATGCGCAGGCTCAGCGGCCATGGCTCACGGGCCCAGCCGCTCCGCGGCACGTGGGATCCTCCCGGACTGGGGCACGAACCCGTGTCCCCCACATCGGCAGGTGGACTCTCAACCACTGCGCCACCAGGGAAGCCCCACTTTCCTGTTTTGTTCACTGCTGTGTCCGTGGAGCCTGACCCAGGGGCTGTGCGTATTTTGAAGTAAGCAACTTGTCTCAGGTGTGGGGCTGAACTGGTCATGAAAATTTTGTCCATTTGACCAGTAAATCCAATTTACGAGGGGAGAAAGGAGAATGGTTTACACACCTAAAATCATTATAGACCTGTGCCCCCCGAACCTAGCAAGATCGACCGCCTGTTCCACGCACACCTCAGGAGCCCCTCTGGCATGCAGGGTCAATGACAGGAGCCATGGAGGGGACCCGCCTCACCCCAGCCTCCACATTCCTAAGATGTAGAGACACCATTGGCGGCTTCAGGAAAAGCTGAGTGTCCCTGGGGTTTCCGGGGCATCCGGTGGAGCCCCTGGAGGAGGAAGCTCCCCTCCAGCTGTGGTTCTCTGTGGCTTAGAAAGGCAGGGACACACCTAAGGTTTGTGACGGCTCTGTCCTGGAAAGGCTTTCTGGGTCAGAGGTGACAGCTTAAGCAAAAGCGTGGAGGCCAGACCGCCCCTGGTCCAGCTGGTTCGGAATGCAGGTTGCTTTTTATCTGGTGCTTTCCATCTTGCGTGCCCGACTCCTTCTTTGAAGAAAAAAGACTTCTTGCTTTCCATGATTACTGCCCACTCTTCCTCCAAGATCCAGTGCCACTTCCTTCAGGAAGGCCTCCTTAGTTTCTCGGACTGAGCCAGCTCTCCGACTCCAGGCCTGCAGCACTTAGCACTACTGAGATGCCACTACATGATTGATTGGTTCACATGTGTTGCCCCCTCCCCCACTCCCACCAGTAGACCATCAGCCCCATGGCGCTGGGGCTGTTTTGCTCACTGTCGCCAGTGCCAAGCCCAGGGCCCACCCGCGGTGGCGCCCGGTGGTTGAAGAACAAAGCTCTCAGTCTCCACGACCACTTTAGGAGTAGAGGAGAGGGTTCAGGGGCCCAGGCACCTGCATCCCCTGCCCCTCGGGGCTCCAGCCTCTGCTCTCCCCTTGTCTCTCAGCTACTTTGTTGCAAAGTTCTGGGCACAGAGGGGAAGTTTCTAGGGACTCTGGCTTTTGTTTCTTTCTTTTTTTTCTGGTGACCTTTCCATGTAATTAAAAGGCAGCTATTCCAGGAGGCGAGGCAGCCGGAAGCAGAGACGCTGCTCTCTGTGTACGTGTGTGGAAATTTATTGTCTGGAGCACAGAATTCTGCTGGAGGCTGCTGTGCTAAAAACATCTGCTGCTTCACTTGGGGTGGGGGGGTGGTAAAGACCCCGCTCCAGAAAACTTCCCCCCTGCAGACCAGCAGGGTGCACGTCTGTGCTCACTGACCCTCGAGTGGCCCCACTATGGGGGATGGCACCTCTGCTTTTTTCGGGAGACTAGCTCTCCTGAAGACCCATCAGCCCAGTGATGTCATGGGGTCGGCCTCACCCGCGCGGCCCCTGGGTTGATGAGCCGTGCCCCGCCCCCGCCCCAGGATTCAGGTTTGCGGCCTTCGTCTGTCAGCACAGAGCCGGCACTGGGGGGCCCTGGGGGGCACAGCACAGTCCTGCCCTTTTCTTGGATCTGGAATCTAATGCTTGGGGCCCCTTCTTGGTTAGCCGTTTGAGGGGGACTCCTCTTGCACTAGAACTAGAGGCAATGTCAGGGAGATGCATGTCCAGCTTAGGGAAACGTGTTTCTAGACAGCCCAGGCCAGAGCACGGTGGGTGTAGCCCTCGCCTGGGAGGACCTGGTTCAAATCCCAGCACCCACTTCTTCGTTTGCCACATGACTCTGGATGAGAACCACCCCCTCCTCTGTCGGGGCCTAGCCTGCTCCCCACAAAGGTTGTGTGCACAGCACTCCCTCACTCCACTCTGGTCTAAGAATGCTGGGAAAGTTTATTTTCTGGACGGAAATCCTTCCTTGGCTGTGCCTTCCCTGAGCTGGGTCTGGGGCCCATCTCTTCCTTGTGGTTCAGGTCAGCACCTCCCTGTAATGGTACCCCTCCCTCGAGTTGCTGGGCCTCTGGGTGCAAGGTCTAGAGGTCCTGCGGCCCCAGAGCCCCCTGCCCGGCCAGGCCTCCACCCCTTGGCTCTCCGTAGCTGCAGCTGCTGAGGATAATGCAGGCCTGGCCTGGGCCCAGCTCCCCTGTGCCACGGAGAATTGCAATTTAGCAAGTTTGTCAAAATCCTGAGGCAGGAGCCCAGAGCCACATCTGTGACATCAAGGCATCCCAGCGGCATCGGGGGCCTTCCGTCCCCATCCGCCTCCTCGCCCTGGTCCACTTCCCACAGGCCTGGATTAGGCCCCAGCAGCTGGGCGGGGGCGGGGGCCAGGGGATCAGAGGGCGCCGGGCTGGGCGCCCAGGCCAGTGGGGCCCTGGGTCTCTCTGGCCCAGCCGTGCCGCGTGGTCCCTGGTAGGGTGCTGCACCCTGGACCTCAGGCATCCCATCTGTAAATGGGGGTGGAGTCCGCCTGCCCATCCATGGGGTCCAGGTGGTGGTAGCCACGCCCTGGCAAACCCACATACCAACAAAGAGGGGCTGGGGGAGGGCTCTGAGGGTCTCGGAAGAACTCAGGTCACTCAGGAAGGGGGTGAGAGGA
>NW_006783036.1:3853222-3871735 GCF_000442215.2 Lipotes vexillifer | reverse complement strand
CGGAAGAGCTCAGGTCACTCAGGAAGGGGGTGAGTGGAGATGGCATTGCAAGTGGGGCCTCAGGGCAGGAAGGGGCTGAAGCTGGAATGCGGTGGGTGAGTCTGGTGGTCAGGATCTTGCACTGGGCCTCAGGAGCTGGCAGAGCTGAGGCAGGAAAAAGAGAGAAGCTGGGGCCTCGGCAGACTGTGCAGGCCACTCCTCTGCCTCCTCTGCTTAGAAACTAAGAATGTGGTGTTTGTAGCAACCTATGTGGCCCCTTAAAGCATCTCTGATGTGTACCAGGCACTTGCATGGCCAGGAACAGCACAGGCCTCATGAACCACAAGGCTGAAGGGCCAAATCACTCCCTCCAGACTCCCTGAGGATCAGAGCCTCTGCAGACCAGATCACAGGGCACACACAGAATCCCAGAATCCCACACACAGATTTGCTTGCCTCCAGGGTTGGAGAGCTCACTACCTCATTGGGAGCCAATTCCTTCGTGGACTTCTCATCATTAGGAAAGAGCTTTCTAGAACTGCTCTTGGGCCCCAGTGCATCTGGCGGTGGCAACCTGAACCTCCTGACCTCTTTCCTCCAGACCAAGTCTCAAAGCTGCTTTTATCTCCTCCTTGCATGATACATTTCAGTGTCTTCCTCTGAACAGGAGTCATCTGTCAACTTCTCCCAGAACTGAGCATTAGTGCCCCAGCTGTAGTCTGCAGCAGACTCTCACCTCCCTAGCTGTGAAGACCATGCTCCTATTAATTAAACCCTAGGTGTCTTTTTCTGACCCGTCACACTGTTGAGTCTTGCACAGAGTGGGGTTGGTCATTCTGATGGTGATAATGCATGAAGCAGGGGGACAACATGTGCAGCTTGGGGAAACTGAGGCCCAGAGAAGAAGGGCCCTGCTCAGAGTTACACAGGGGCACCATCGGTAGGGCTGGGGGGAGAGCCAGACCTCCTGCCTGTCCTCTTAGGACACAGTTCCTTCATCTAGACAGAGAGAAGGGCCTCCATCCACCCTTCTCCCCCTCCCCCTTTCTCTACTCTCCTGCCCTCCCTTCCTGAGAACCTCCCAGCTAAGCCAGAGAAGGTGAGGCCCACGGCCTTCAGATGGTCATGATTATGCGTGGAGGGGTGAGCGCAGGGCAGGAGGGGACCCGGGCCCCATGTCCTGCTAACTGTTCCAGGGAATCAGCAGCGCCCAGGGGCTTGGGGGCCAAGGTCCTGCACAGTTGACCTCGCCTAGCTCATTCTGCAAACTCTGGGTGTTTCTGAGATCGCTGGGCCTGCACATTCCTTTCTGCTGAGGGAACTCCCGGCAAGTGTGGAGAGGCACCGGCCAGCTCCAGGAGGGTTTCTGGTGGGAAGGGAAAGGCAACTCGCGTTCGCTGGGCGCTAATGTGCACCAGGTGCCGATGCAAGGGAGGGGGGCGTCTCTCCTGTGCCACTCGGCTGTGTTCTCCTTGCCGAGGGGGGCAGTGACCTGACATGGGGGTGATGATGGCGCCTCCTTCCAGGACTGTTGACGAAAGACTTAGCTCACAGAAGGGCCCAGCTCAGAGCCCGGAGCCCGTGGGTGTCCACTGAGTCTCACTGTTACTGTCACCAGCCCCGTAGCAGATCTGGGATTTGAACCCGTGTCCACGAGCCAGGGCAGCGCCTCCATGGTAGGTGGTAAGGGCCACGCTGTTCCGGAGTGGCTGCCTTCCTGCATCGCCACCAGTCTGGTCCCCGACCTGAGGCTTCCAGTGGTCCTAGGGAAGCAGTGGGTGTGGGGCTATGGCCTCGGCCTCTGTCCCAGAGAACATTCCACAGTGGGAAGCTGCAGCCTGGGCTCCCCTCCCCTCCCCTGCCCCTGCCCCTGCCCCTGCCCCACCAGAGGCCGTGAGGGTGTCCTACGGGCAGGCCGCCACTGCCGCAGAGGGCTGGCCGGCAGCCCTTGAGTTTCCACCAACTAATAATTTTTACAAACCTCCAGCCTCGTAAAAAAGTGCACAGTGGCCTGAACAACCTTGGCCGGGAGCCTTGTGGGAAAGCGGAGGCACTGAGGCTGGGCACCAGTGATCCTGGCCAGAGGCCACCTCCTGCCTGTACTCGGGATCTTCCCCTCAGGCCTCGGACCCGGACCAGTCCACTGTGGCCCTTCGGATAAAGGCTGCCCCACTAAGTGGCTCAAGGAGCTCCTCCGTGCCGGCCACCCTGCCCCACCACCCCCATGGCCTCCCATCTGGAGGTCTTGGCCCACCGCCCTGAGCCGCCTGTAACCCACCCCTGTGCTCCCCTCCCGCTGGGCACAGGCCTTTGCATGTGCTGTTCCTTCTGCACAGAATGCCCTTCCCCTCCCTCCACAGGAATGCAGAGATAATGACATGTCTTTATCCAAGAGGGGCTCCTGTGCCTGGGGACCTCGGAGGAAGGGACATGTGTCTGCCTTGATGTTCTCCAAACAAAGGATGGGGTGTCCAGGAGAGAAGGAAGGCAGGGCAGGTGCTAGGGGTCCCGAAGCCTGAGCACGGTTCTGGGAGTCACTGGGGAGCTCCTCGTGGGAGGGGTTGGAGCTAGGCATGGGAGACCAGACAGGCGGGAGGACAGGGGAGTGGGTGGGCTGGAGGGAGGCTGCTGAGGCAGAATTTTGGAGACTAGAGATTACCTGGACCTGAGGGATGAGGGAGCTGGGTTAAGTGGAGGCTGGCAAGCATTTTCTGCTTTGGTCCCCGATCCCAGGAGATGGGATCCTGAGTCACAGGTGCTAGGTGTGTGATTCTGGGGTGCTTGATGGCGGCAGGGTCCATGAGGCAGGTGGGCCCCCGGGGGCGAGCTCAGGCTTGAGCAGCAGACGGGGTCTGGGATTCACGGGCACACAGGTGGGGCGTAAACGCTGGGGGAGGATAGTCTTGCGGGGGCGTGTCGCAGAGAGAGGGCTGGGCATCCAGGCTGACCCTTGAGGAAAGTCTGGGAGGGTTTCCAAAGAAGCAGGAGGAGACCCGGGTGGGTCCCAAAGCCAAGAGAAGACAGTGTTTTAACAGGAGCGAATGAGCAGCTGCAGGGGCTGGGGTCGGGGGACGGCAATGACCGGAGCCATGAGGGGCATCCATCAGACTAAGCACTCTGGGCTCATGGGCATCCTTGTGAGGGTGGAGGCAACAGGGGGTGGGAGCAGCTCTGTGAAGGGGGAGCACTCACCCTGGGACCCTGGCGCTCGGATGAGCAGCTGGGGTTGGAAGGTTCACTCGGGCCCCTTTTCCTGTCCCTCCATCTGCTGCCAGGGACTCTCCGGTGAGGGGCTCGAGTCTGCAAAGGACCTGGATCAGCTCCTGGGAGGCAGCTGAGGACGTGGAGGGGGGACACCGTCCTCCCCCGCAGGATGGGAGAGCAGCCACATGCTCGCCGGGCGTGGTGAAGACCCGCCTGTAGGTTTCCCTGCACCTGCGGGAGGTGGTCAGGGCCCCTTGGTAGTCACGCCGTAGTTCCAGGTGGGGATTCAGCGTCCCCGGCGCAGGAGGCCTCTCTGGGAGCCTGATTTACGGGCCCGCCCCTTGGTGCACCCGGATCTGACCCTTCTCCAAGTGCGTGTTCAATCCAATTAAAAGTGCCGGAGGTCAGAGGAAATGTCAATTACCTGAGTCTCTCGGCAGCTGTCCCCACACTCAATACACCCGAGAGGCTGGGAGCCACGTTCCTCCTCCCCCACCTACAGAGTGGCCGATGGGGAGGCCGACCCGGCCTCCAGGAGGGTCACTGGCCTCAGTGGCCCCATCTGTAAATGGGGACTCTGGGTATGGGAAAGCAGGACTGGAGGCCCATGTCCCCTGAATCTTGGTGGGAGGGTCTGTAGTGTGTTGCCTACTGCCAGGACTTCTGGGGTTCTTGTCCCAAGTAAGGGTCTTCCTGCGGCTGACCTTAAAGACAGGCCTACGGGACCCGGGCACAGCCAGCCCACAGGGAGGGAGCCAGGCCCACCTCCTGCCTTCTCTGCACGTCACTGCCCACCGTGCCTCAGTTTCTCCTCTGGAAACCTCTCTCCAGGGTCAGTGTGTGTGAGAGGCTCAACTCTGCTCCCAACTCAGACATATTTTTATAACCTGCTTCGTATTTGTACCTCTGTGTTCACAGCAGCACTATTCACAGCAGCCAGAAAGTGAAGCAACTCAATGTCCATCGACGTATGAACAGATAAACGAAACGTGGTCCCTCCATACGGTGGAATATTTTCAACCTTAGAAAGGAAGGAAATTCCAACACAGCCTACAACATGGATGAACCTTGAGGACGTGATGCTCAGTGAAATGAGCCAGACACAAAGGAGCAATGTTGTATGATTCTGCTTACATGACGTACATAGAACAGGCAAGCTCCTAGAGACAGGAAATGTAAAAGTGGTTTCCAGGGGCTCGGGGAGGGAGAGGATGGGGAATTACTGTTTACTGGGGACAGAACTCCAGGTTGGTTAGATGAAAACATTGTGGGATGCATGGTGGCGATGGCTGCACAGCCATGTGAACGTATGGAAAGCCACTGAAGCGTACACTTAAAAATGGTTAAGATGGCAAGTTTTATGATTTGTATATTGTACCACAACTGAGAAAAAAATCAAGATTTGTATTTCACGAAGCGTTTATTCAACCAGTGTGCCTCACAGCCCGGAGAGCGGGATTGCTCGCGTCACCAGCCCGCACGTCATTTTTCTTTTCTCCTTTTCCCCCTCCCTTCATGCTTGCCAGTAAAAACCACCTCCTTAGGGAACCGTCTGAGAATTAAGCCCGGATCTCCTGGCATCTAGCCCAGAGCTCCCGGGAAGGGACCGGATGAGCCCGGCTTGGGAAGAGACTGCAGAAGGTAGGGGTCTCGGCGACACCCTTCTAGCTGGAAAACTGCACAAAGCTCTCTGACAGCCGCCCACCTAGCCCGGGTCAGAGAAAGCCAGACAATTATTGGATGGACCAGAGTCGTGCAGCCTTGTCGGCCCCTGCAATATCAGATGCTTCGGAGACCTCCGCTGTCTCCCTGCTCAGCTGACAGCAGCCTTTAGAGAACAAGCAAGTCAGAGGATGGAATTAATTTCCTAAAATTGAATGTTATATCGAAAAGTCACCTCAGGATCTCTCGCCAGGGAGGAAGAAGAAATGGCCATTTGGTCCTTGCTCTCTTGATAGCTCGTTGCAGCTTGCACTCAAATCTTTAGTTTGGGGATGAAATGTATGAAATTGTCTTCTCTGTAGGGCAGAGATGATAGAATCTAGGCAATTTTATGTGGTTCTATCTATTCGAAATAACTATGAAAATACTGTACCAGAGAAAAAGGGAGAAAAATACCTCTGCTATCTATCTTCTGAGTAAGTGGTGTTACTGAGATTCACATCAGATTATTTTGCATCTACTGAATTAGCCAAATGCAGTCAACCCTTGAACAACACAAGAGTTATGGGCACCAACACTCCGTCCAAAATCTGCATATGACCTATAGTGGCCCCTTCGTATTATCCGTGGTTTCTCCATGTCCAAGGTTCTGCGTCTGAGGATTCGCCCGACCTCAGATCATGTAGTAAATAGTATTCACTGTCAAAAAAAATCTGCATATAAGTAGACCTGCGCAGTTCAAACCTGTGTTGTTTAATGGTCAACTGTGTATACCTTTAATTACAATCCCAGAGACAAACTCGTCCCAAGGGCGGGAGGGGGATGTGAAAATGACATGGCCCCTTTAGAGGCGCATGTGAAAATACGTACAAAGAGTTGTTATAAATGTGTTGAGGCCCAGTAGTCCAGCAATCCTACTTCTGGAAATGTGCTCCTAAGAAAACCCCCCTAAGAAACCCTCGTACACTGTTGGTAGGACTGTAAATTGGCACACCCTCTATGGAAAACGGTATGGAGGTTCCTTACAAAATGAAACCTAGAGCTACCATATGATCCAGCAATCCCACTCCTGGGTATATATCTGGAAAAAACAAAAACACTAATTTGAAAAGATATATGTACCCCAATGTTCACAGCAGCGCTGTTTACAGTAGCCAAGACATGAAAACAGCCTGAGTGCCCATCAACAGATGATTGGATTAAGAGGATGTGTTTTACACACACACACACACATACACACACACACACAATGGAATATTACTCAGCCACACACACACAAAAAGAAATACTGCCAATTGCAGCAACGTGGATGGACCTAGAGGATATTATGCTTAGTGAAATAAGTCAGACAGAGAAAGACAAATACTATATATCACTTATATGTGGAATGTAAAAAACAATACATATGCATATATATGCAAAACAGAAACACACTCACAGACATAGAAAATAAACTGTGGTTACCAAAGCAGGGAGGGACAAATTGGGGGTATGGGATTAACAGATACAAACTACTATATATAAAATAGATGAGCAACGAGGATTTACTGTACAGCACAGGGAATTATAGCCATTGTCTTGTAATAGCCTATAATGGGATATAATCTGCAAAAATAGTGAATCACTTTGCTGTACACCTGAAACTAACACAATATTGTAAATCAATTATATGTCAATTAAAAAAAAAAAACCACCCAAGAAAAGCAAAAAGGCATTTGCATGAAGATGTTCACTGCAGTGTGAGTCAGACTCTGAAAAACAGACCTAGACCTTTACTTCCAATGGCAGGGGGATAAGCAAGCTGGTAACGAGCCACAGGGAAGCAGAAGTTAGTGGCTCTTCCAAATCAGACCAGGGCGGTGCCCGAGCCCCCTGGTGGTGCCCGAGCCCCCTGGTGACCCTGGCGTGGGAAGGTTTTCCTCCAGAGTATGTTACTTGGGTTGGTGGCACTACAGTTAAAATATGTCAGTTTCACTACTCCAGAGTGGAAACTTCAGGGGTTAGACCTGTGTGTGTGTGTGTGTGTGTGTGTGTGTGCACTTTTTAAACTAGAAAATGGAGATGGCTAACGAAACATGACAAAATGAAAAAGCAGAGAGCAACCGTGGTCGTGCCTTTGCGGTGCGCAGAGAGCAGACAAGGCAGCCGAGCGCCGCGGAGCAGAGGGGGCGGGGTCAGGCCGGTGCTTTTTCCTCTTGTCAGCATTGACTTTCGTGCTTAAAGCTCATAACTTTTTTTTAAGGTGAAAAACCAAGAAAGCTGCCCCCCGTCTGTGCTCAGACTTGTGGGGTTGCCTCATACTTCCCACCCCTGCCAGATCTCCTCTGATCCCTCCTAGGACCTCCCAGAGCCTCAAGGGGACCAAACCCTGCTGCCCCCCTTCTACGTCAGCACACCCTCACCGCTGCCACGGCCCCATCAGGCATGTGGGGAGGGGAGGGTGGGAGCAGGCGGTGGCCAGCTGGAGGGGCCTGGGGCTCACCTCTGGGGTGCGGGGTTCACCCCCAACTGACTACACCTACTATCCACCCAACCCGTGCTAAAGGCATCTCCTCGCCCGCCCCCAGCTGCCCTCTCCAGGCCTGCAAGCTCCTTGCCGGGAGGGGCGGGTTGACTGTCCCCAGCTGGCAGCCACGTCCTCCTGGTCCTGGGGTCCCAGGTGCCCTCCCCTCTCCCAGGACGCCGTGAACCAGTCATCACCCTGGGTACTGGAGCACGGGTTGGGGGTCAGGGTTCAGGCAGGTGCTCTCTGGGGTCTCCTTCCTCCATCTGACATTCGAGACCTTTTTAATTCTAAGGGAGACCGATTAGCCCCAAGGGAGAAATGGAAGTGGCCTCTGTGTGGGCTGCTCCCCAGAGGCTGCCGAGGATGGGGAGTGAGGGAGTGAGACTTGGGAAGCTCTCTCTGCTGCTCTGCACCCTCCGTGGGGGGCCCAGGGAGGGATCCCCATGGCACCCCCCACCCCGACTCGCTGAGCGCATGGGCTCCGGGGAGGTGGCAGAGGCAGCTGTGCGTTTCGGGACTGCAAAGCAGGAGGTGAGACTGGGACACAGAATGGTTCAGGACCTGTCAGCTGCATACCTGCCTAAGCTCATTGTCAAACGTGAGGAATGAAGGGTCTCTCTCAGGCAGGCGCCGTCAGGTGGAGAGATTTTACTGTGGCCTCCAGTGACCTTGGCATGGCCAGCTCCCGTCGCTGCCTCAGTGAGTAGCTCCAGGAACTCCCCAGGAACAACATTTCTGGCTCCACTGGCCCCTCTCCAGGCTGGAGCCCTGAGGACACCTGGGGATGTCCCGGCCTCCTCTTCTGAATGGCACAGCACCATCAACTCGGCCTCCAGGGTGCCCTTGACCATCTGCCTCTCCCAGCCGCGCAGCCACGGCCCCGGTTCAGGCCACGTCCCTCCCACCCAGACCACCTTCCAGGTGGCCACCAAGCTCAGGTCTCACGTCTACTCTGAGCCTGGGCAAGCGACCTAGACCTCCATGCTGACCATGCCGCTGCCCTGCCCACAGCTCCCGGGACCCAGCAGCCTCCGGGTTCAGCCTGAGTCCACGGCCCTCTTGACTCGGCCCCATCCCCCTCTGGCTGCACCAGCGGCTCCTCCTGTGGTCCAAACATTCAGGCCTTCGCATCCCCCACCCGACCCTACCCTCCACTGCCCGGCTACCTGTATCCCTCGGGAAGCACAGCTCACCTGTCCTCTCCTCCAGGAAGCCTTCCCTGACCACCACCCTCATAGAACTCCCCATCCTCTGTCCTTGTGACCCCCACCTCCACCCCAGTCTAAATGGGTTTAGTTCCAAGCAGCAGCAAGGCAAGTGAAGGACAGATGAGTAGATGGCCGTGAATGAGTGAATGAATGAATGAATGACTATATGGATGTGTGAGCTTAGAGGTGCCTCTGCAAGGCCTGGGGGTGGGCGAGGGTGCAGCCCACCAGGCCATTCTCCCCACGGCCCCTCGTGACAATGTGGGCCTCTGTCTGACTCACTCCCTGATGCCCACCTCCCCTTCCCAGCAGAAAGCAGAACCGAGGTCTCTGGGGCTTGTGGCAGGCCCGTGGCTCCGGCCCTCTCCCTTTCCTCCTCTCAGTGTGGGCATCCTCCTACCTCCCCGGCTCGGGGTTGGGGGGGCGATTAATCACCCTGGAAGGCGAGGCCCAGTGGCTGGAGAGGAACGGCAGGGAGAGTGACCTGGTATTGCTTCCCCGGGGCCCTGAGGACACGCGGGGATGGGGGCTGCGTCCCTGGTGGGGTGCTAATCGCTGCAGGTGCCCCCTCCCCTGCTTCTGCAAGGTCCCCGTGAGCCTGTGCAGGGCCCCACCCGCAGGGCGGCCCGCATTAGTATTCCCTGCACGGGCGCCTGCAAAGAAATGACTCACACTCTGATTGACTAATTTGAAAGTAAGCTGTTTTTGCTGCAAGTGGGAAGGTTCAGTGAATCTTAAAAACTAAGCGATGGAGATTTTATTCCTCGTTCTAGACCTTTCCTTCTGCTGGGAAGGCGGCTCTGCCACCGCCTGTTTATGATAATAGAAATGTCTTTTGTTGGTTCACCTTCAGTGGGCGCGAGTGAGACTCAGAGTCTCAGCTTAGCTCCCACCTGCTTTGTGGCCTTGGCGAGTTACTTAACCTCCCCAGGATGCCAGGAACAGTGTATAATGAGGATAAATCTCCAGAGGAAGCACCACCGCACAAAATGTGCATTTTGTGGGGTGGGGATGAGGCCCAGGCCTGCAGAGCCAGGGTGAGGCTGTGGCACGTCTCCCTCCCCCTCCTGTGGGCTGGTGGGCTGCAAAGAGGGTGTGCATTTCCCCACGTGTGCAGGGCTTAGGGTAGCCTCCCATTTTACTGATGGGTAGCCTCTCATTTTACTGATGGGTAATTATCCTCCCATTTTACTAATGGGTGGCCAAGAGGCACAGAGAGGTTAGGTAATTCACCTGAGGTCACACAGCTTCTATGTGCAGAAGGTGGGATTATAACCTAGGCTGTCGGCTGCAGTCTGTCTTCCCAGTTTAGGTCACCCTGTTGAGCTAGAGAGGCGGACAGGGGCTGGACCTTTGGAGCTGAGGGATGACTTTTATCTTTGTCCTATGGCAGGTGGGGTGTGAGAAATCAGACCTGAACACACTGCAGGAAGCAGGAAGGCCCTGGAGGAGGTGACTGAGGAGTGGAGGTTGAGAGCAGAAGTTGGCTGGGCCTGGGCGGTGGCAGAGGAGGCAATGACATGGTCAAATTCAAGACACGCCTCCAAGGTGGACCCAGTGGAACCCTGGCATTCGTTAGGGAGAAGATGAGAGAAAAAGGGGTCAAGGGACTCTTGAGAGTCTGGTTGAACACCTCATCTTTAGGACACCGACCCCCTACCCTGAATTGCTCACACCCAGTGGGCCACCTGCCTCCCCTCCCTGGCTACCTTCATCAGACACACTGTCTATGTGTACTGTCCAAATGGGGCAGCCCTGGCGAGAGCGACAGCTGCCATCTCCTCCCACACCTTTCTGTCTGACCTCAGAATGGGGAGGCACAGAGACCGAAGAGGTCAGAGTATGAATTCTATGGACCCTGGGCTCTCAGGCCACCGAGTGCGATGCCCTCTGCTCGCTCCATGACTTTGGGAAAGTTTGTCAAACATTCCCTCCTCCAGGTCCCCACCTGCACATGGGAATCCTATTGACCGCTGATTATCATGTGATTCTTACTCTTTGCACTTCCTTAGCCCTTTCAGGGTTCACAGTCACACACTTCCTCCAGGGCTGAGTGAAGGGATGGGTGGGCTGAGCACTTGGGACAGGCACAGAGGAGGCATTTGATAAAGGTTTGCGGTGATGTTTGTTTTTTCTTACTCGCTGTGTGTCTCTGGACAAGCGGCTCAGCCTCTCTGAAATGAAGCTGTTTTGTCTGCAAAGCAGTGATGACATGGTCCCTGTTTCCCAGGAAGGAATTCGGGACGTCTTGACTAGGTGGCTCACGGAACACTCTTGGCGTGGTTCTGGCCCATTTTAAGGGCTCCATCAAGACTCGCTGTGATGATGATGAAGTGGCAGAGCTGGAACTGGCACCCGGCCTGGGCAGGCTCCCCTGCTTTGCAGCGCCAGCCTCTTCTGCGGCCACCTCACCTTCCCTGGGCAGCGCTTTTTACTCTGGCAGCACAAGGATGAGCAGAAAATTGAAAAACTTAATCAAACTAGCATATTACTTTCCTAGAGCCTCCCCCCACCTCTCCCCTCCACCGAAACACAAGCCAGAGATAACACCTTCCCAAATAGGTTTACTGAAGTTAACCCATTACAAGTGCGGACATGCCCGGAGATAAGAGAAGCCTGTGAGTTCTTAATATCCTGCCCGGCACGCAGAAGGAATAAATGAGGGACGGAGGCGAGACAGCCTAGCCTAGACTGCAAATACTCTGTAGTGTCCTTTGGCCATCCATCAGCCCGTGTGTCAGGCAGTGTCTCTGGCCCTGGGCTTGGGAAATATGGTCACCATATGATGGAGTCAACTGCGTCCTTTCAAAGACAGATCTGCTTAAAATTCATTAACATAGACAACTCCACCACAAGAAGCGATCAATTCCTTGAACTCTATAATCATGCTTCTCATAGGGATCTTTTTGCCTTAGTGTTGGTTAAGCTAATAAAGGCTGTTTGGGTCCACTGGAAAGAGAGGCACGAGAGGGCACAAGGCAAGGAGTCTAGCCTTGATGTTCTGCAGCCAGCTCGGACCCAATTAATTTCTGGTGCATTTGTCTCTGGAGTGAGTCATTCATCATATCAGCCAGAGCTGGGGGCCTGCTCAACCCCTGCTGGGCGCCGGGCTGGGGCCAAGGGTGCCGAGCAACCCAGAAATGGTCTTACTCACAGGAGCTGCAGTTAACCAAGGAGATCTGGGGACACTCTTGGTGATCTCATTCTGCACGTGGCCATAAATCCCATTCCCTCGCTGATGAGTCCTGAATTTATATCTGCAGCTGGGACCTCCCCACTGAACCCCAGATCCTGCTATCCCAAGGCCCACTCTGTATCTCCACCAGGATGTCCAATGAGCATCGTAAACCAGCCACGTCCGAGTGCAGCCAGACCCATCTCAAGTTCTTCCAGCGGCTCAGGCTGGAGATGGAGGGTCCCTCTGGGACTCTTCTCTGACTCTTATATCCCACTTCCAGCTCGTTGGGAAGCCCTCTGGGTCCTGCCTTTCGAGACCAGCCAGATTCCAGCCGTGTCTCCGGGCCCAAGCTGCCTGCCCACAGCACCTGGATGACCGTGGGAGATCCTACCTGGTCTCCCTGCTTCTGCCCGTGCCCCTCCCCCGATCTCAGCCTGACAGCTGGAGGAATCCTTTGCACATGTAAACCACAGGAGCCTTTCCTCTGCCCAAAGCTCACCAAAGGCTTCTGGGTTACCCACGTCTCTCTGAAGCCCTCCAAACTGCCTGTGCCTCCCTGGCCTGACCTGTTACTCTCCAACCGCCTCACTCCACTGCAGCCACCACAAACACCCGGCCACACTCCTACCCCAGTGCCTTTGCACTTCCGGCCCCCTATCTAGATGCTCTTCCTGGGTCTGTACCCAGAAGTGAGGCTTCCCTCGTCACCTTGTCTGAAATTGTACCTCTCCCTGAGCACTTTCCGCTAACCCCAGACGCCACCGGCGGAGTGTAAGAGCCACAGAGCGGAAGGGAGTGGTGGGGGTTTCCGTGTGGTCCCTGCCCTGGAACACTGTGGGCGCTCAGGAAGTACGCAGGGAATGAATGAATGAATGAGTGAATGATTGAAACTTGTCTCTCTCTCCAGAGGGCTGCTCCCTGCCCCCTCATCAGGGAATCAAGCTCTCGGCTCCATTTGGAGACTTCTGGTCGTGGCTCTTTCACTGTGGTGACATCCTTTCCCGCCTGACGAGTCGGACGCTGGCCCCCATCTGACCTGTCCCATCTGCTGTGTCTACCCCTCGTCATGCATGGTGTGGACTCTGGCTCAGTCAGCCACCCACTCTCCATGCCCTGGCTACATCAGCCCCCGCCCCATGATTCCCTTCTGGAACCTTCTATCCAACTATTCCCCTTCCGACCGCTGGTCTCTCTGGATCCTCCCTCCTCCCGGCTCTCCCTGGGAAACCTCAACTCACAATTAAAATCTCCTTCTCTCACAGTATGGAGGTTCCTTAAAAAACTAAAAATAGAACTACCATATGACCCAGCAATCCCACTACTGGGCATATACCCTGAGAAAACCATAATTCAAAAAGAGTCATGTACCAAGATGATCATTGCAGCTCTGTTTACAATTGCCAGGACATGGATGCAATCTAAGTGTCCATTAACAGATGAATGGACAAAGAAGATGTGGCACATATATACAATGGAATATTACTCAGCCATAAAAAGAAACAAAATTGAGTTATCTGTAGTGAGGTGGATGGACCTAGAGTCTGTCATACAGAGTGAAGTAAGTCAGAAAGAGAAAAACAAATACTATATGCTAACACATATATATGGAATCTAAAATGAAAACAGGTTCTGAAGAACATAGGGGCAGGACAGGAATAAAGACGCAGACGTAGAGAATGGACTTGAGGACACGGGGAGGGGGAAGGGTAAGCTGGGACGAAGTAAGAGAGTGGCATGGACATATATACACAACCAAATGTAAAACAGATAGCTAGTGGGAAGCAGCCGCATAGCACAGGGAGATCAGCTCGGTGCTTTGTGACCACCTAGAGGGGTTGGTTAGGGAGTGTGGGAGGGAGACGCAAGAGGGATGGGATATGGGGATATACATATATGTAGAGCTGATTCACTCTGTTATAAAGCAAAAACTAACACACCATTGTAAAGCAATGATACTCCAATAAAGATGTTAAAAAATAAATAAATAAAACAAAATCTCCTTCTCTCCCAACCTGCTCCAATAGCATCAGCCCCCACCGCATGGTCCAGATGGAAACCTGGGGACCCTGGGCGCCTCCCCACCCACGGCCCTGCTCCCCCTTTCCTCTGCCCCCTCCTCGGGACTCCCAGGCCACCGCTGCTTCTTAGCCACTGTCCATCCAGCCTGCGAACCCACCCCTCCCCTGGTACCAGGCGGGCGAGGGCAGGGCTGCAGCTTGTGGGTCGGAGCGGGCAACCGTGTGGCCCAGTGCTGGTGTTGCTGGGGTAATGAGGTACCACTTATGCATTCGACAAACCCCATTAAGAGGAGCAGGAGTACAGCGTGGCCTCGGGGCATGTGCAGCGGGCCTGGAAGCTTCCAGGCGGTGCGCGTCGCGTTCTCTGTTGATACAATTCAGTTCGATCCGCTTAACAAACATTTACTCAGTGCCTGCAGCCGCATGCAGAGCACCGGGCCAGGCCCTGAGGGAGGCTCCCCTCCGCCGCTGCCCCGCCTCTCCTGCTCCGCCTGTGGCTTTGTTTCTGCTCCCCCGCTTTCTCCGCCCGACCCTGTCCTCCCATCCCGGCCTTCCCTCCTGTCTCCTCTGCCCCTTGGAGGCGCAGCCTCTCAGTTCTCACACTCAGCCTCACACGGGGGCCTCTGATGGAGGGGGCAGCAGGAGGAACAGGCTTCCTTAGCGTCCACGTGACTGGTGGCCATGCTGTGATGTCCCAGGAAAGGGGCATCCAGGCCGGGAAACCACCTGGTCCAGGCACACAGAGGGGAGCTGGGGGGTGTCCAGGCGACTGGAACATGCAGGACCCAGAGAGCAGCAGTAACCACAACGATCCCGTCACCAGCCGCTGCCCCCAGCCCTACACTGTCCCAGTGCTTTGACAGTGCATGTCTGGGGCACATATGGGAAACAAGGCCAGGAACACATGTGGCTGAAGGTCGTGGGCCTGGAATGCGGGGCTAAGGATTGGAGGGAACTCCCGTTCATCTCTGCCTCCCGCCATGGGCCTGGCTCAAAGTCAGAATAATAAAAATGCAGATCAACCCAGACCTCAGGCTTACCACGCTCCAGGCACCCGTCCAGGCACCTTTGCATGGATTCAAACTCCAGAATGCTGCCAAGGATGGTGCCGCTATTTATCTGCATTTTACAGATGGAGAGATGGAGGCACAGAGAGGTTTAGTAACCTGGCCAAGGTCACACAGCTAGTGAGTGACAGAGCAGGGGTTCAAACCCTGGGAGATGACCCAAAGCTGTTTGTGATGTGTGTGAACAGGCTGGAATGGTCCCCACACGCCTCTGACAAGGGGGATGGTGACGAGTGGGGCTGGGGCAGGGACAGGATCTCTTCTTCTCAGCTTGCCCTTTGGCCCGATGATGGGGAGAAGCGAATTCTCTCAGCCATCTGTGTTCATTCATTTGTTCATCCACCCATTCACTCATTCACTCATTAAACGTAAAGTGAACCCCGAGCCCTGGGGACTCAGGGAGAACTTAGACGCCGCCCTGCCCTCACTCCTGTTGCCACCCAGACACAGGGCTCCAGGAAGCAGGTGGCGTGATGAGAGAGTGACCCTGGAGGCCTGTGGGCCATGAGGAGGAGGGGGTGGGCTGAGATGCAGGCAGGAAAATGAAGCCTCTCCTTTGTTCCGTGTGGGGGGAGGCTCAGAGCTAAGCTGCCCTGGCGGGGGTGGGGCCGGGTGCAGGGTGGAGGCTGGCGCAGACACCCTGTGGCCCACACTCACCTGCCTCTGACTTTGTTTTCCGTTGCCTCATCTTCCTCGCCCACTTCTAATTTATCCGGCTGCTCTGGTGTCACTTCCTAAGCCCTCCTAAAGCTTCTGCGGAATGAAGCGGGGATAAATAACATAACTGCCGCCAGCCTCGGCCCGGTGGGACCGCCGGATCTGCCCTCAATCCCAGGCACATCTGCCCAGAAGGTGACCAGGAAAACTTCGAAAGTAATTGTTCCGAGACTCGATTTTTCTATTACGGCCAGGAGACTGAAATTGTGTCCCTAGCCACAGCTCACCTCTTCTGTCACCCAAAGTTCTCCAAACCGAATATCAAAAAAAAAAAAAAAAAAAAAAAAAGTGTGTCCTGGAGGAAGTTAAGTTGTCGAACAAGAGTATTCAGCCTTGAAAAACTGGCCTCCATGTCCACTGGCTTTGTGAGTCACTCTTTATCATTAAGATGAACGGTGAATTCGTTCATCTTATCCATATTTTTGTCCTTTGTTTTATAGCACTTTTCCCTTCACTCTCTAAATAAAAATAGCCGCTTGACCCTGAGTTAGAGAGTGAGGGGGCCCTGCGACCCCCCAGCTCACATCTGGAACACATAGCAACTTTCAACGCTGTGGACGGTTTCTCTCCAGATTCTTCTGAAAGATGAGAGTTCTAAACTCTGACAGTTGGTAAAACTGGTCACCCGCCCGCCAACCCTTCCCAACAGTGTGGCTGTTGATAGATTCAGGGCAGCAAGGCCAAGGTGAGGGTTAGTCCAATGCCACCTGTACTCCCTTAGAAAGCTCTCGCTCTTGACAGTTCCGTCCCTAGTTATTTTACCATCAAGCGTCTCTCACATCAACACGTCTTCGTAAACACAGCCGCAAACCTAACATCCAGAGGTCAGAAGGAAGGGCCCGAATCACCAGCACCACTTTCACCTCACATCAAGAACCAGAGCGATGTCATGCCCCGACTGGTTAGTGGAGAGTTAGGTGGCATTAACCGGGGTGCCTTTTTCAGCTTCGGCCACCTCTCACCGACACATCAGCGGTGTCTGACGTTCAGGGCTTCTCTGCAAGTTCCCGTGTTGCACTGTCTCCCCCCACATCCCCACGCCGGGGAGATTGTGGAAATGACCTTGAAGGCAGAGGTCGGTCTTTGATCTGCCGAGGGATTGTGCTGGGACAGTGCTTTCCGCTGGGCTGAGCGGAGTCAGGCGCTCTTTAGTAGCGAAACCCTCTGGTGTTACTCCTTTCCAACGTGCATGACCGGCTTGTAAATATCACTGCCAGGGGCTGGTTTCTTGCAGTTTCTTATTCAAAAACTACCCAGGTTTTACCAAGTACTGGGTTCATTTCTTGGATGCTTCTAAACCAGCGTCCAAGAACACTCTCTGCTTTCAGGCGGCTGCGGCTGCCTGTGGACTTGGTTGTGTTTGGAGGGGAGGCTCTGGGAAGAGCTATAGCGCTTAGCCGGCACCGACTGTGTGCAGGCTCCTTCCCAGCGCCATGTAGGGAGGAATTCATCTAGTTCTCCCCAGCATCACATCAGCTGGGGACATTTTTTTTTTTTTTTATTGAGGTGAAATTCACATAACATAAACTGAACTCTTTGAATAATTCAATGGCATTTCGTACATTCACAATGTTGTGCACCATTGCCTCTACCCAACTCCAGAATGTTTTTATCACCCCAAAGGACACCCCATACCCATTAATCCATCAGTCCCTGTTTCCCCTGCTCCCACTCCCTGACAGCCACCCATCTACTCTCTGTCTCTGTGGATTTGCCTATTCTGGACATTTCATACAATTGAAATCGTACAATGTGTGGTCTTTTGTGCCTGGCTTCTTTCACTTAACATGTTTTCAAGTCCCATCCATGTTGTAGACTGTACCAGAACTTATGGCTGAGGAATAGTCCATTGAACAGATAGGCCACATTTTGTTATTCATCTCTCAATGGAAATTTGGGTTGTTTCCAGCTTTTGGCTACTGTGAAGAGTGCTGCTACGAGCACACTTGAGTGTGTATTAGTTTGGGGGCTATTCCTCATCATCCGCATTCTGCAGATGAGAAAACTGAGGTCCTGAGAGGTTCAGTGACTCGCCCTACCTGCATGGGACTGGAGAGTGATGGCTTCGGGGTCGCCGTGGAGAGGGGGTCATGGCCACGTAAGTTTGAATATCTTCATCATACGCATCATATTTCCCCTGCTTTCAAACTTTCCCTTCACGTTCCACTTTTAATCTGTGATCCTTGTTCCCAGTTGAAACACCATTTAAGACTTAGTGCACTTTATAATTCAAAAAGACGCATGTACCCCAATGTTCATAGCAGCACTGTTTACAATAGGCAAGACATGGAAGCAACCTAAATGTCCATTGATGGAGAAATGGGTAAAGAAGATGTGGTACATATACATAATGGAATATTACTCAGCCATAAAAAAGAATGCAATAATGCCATTTGCAGCAACATGGATGGACCTAGAGATTGTCATACTGAGTGAAGTAAGTCAGACAGAGAAAGACAAATATCACATGATATCGCTTATATGTGGAATCTAAAAAAATGGTACAAATGAACCTATTTACAAAGCAGAAATAGAGTCACAGATGTAGAAAACCAACTTATGGTTACCAGGGGGGAAAGGGAGGGAGGGATAAATTGGGAGATTGGGATGGACATATACACACTACTATATATAAAATAGATAACTAATAAGGACCTACTGTATAGCACAGGGAACTCTACTCAGTACTCTGTAATGACCTATATGGGAATAGAAGCTAAAAAAGAGTGGATATATGTATGTGTATAACTGATTCACTTTGCTGTACAGCAGAAACTAACACAACATTGTAAATCAACTCTACTCCCATAAGAATTAATTAAAGAAAAAAAAAACAAAACAGTGCACTTTGAAAGGTAAACCAAAGCTGTTTAGAGAATCTCAAATCCCATCTTGTCAGTTCTCCTGTATCATTGATGTGTCTCACTGGCAGGGGCAGAGGACTGACCCTCAGCAGGGATGTGTGGGTGGGTGC
>NW_006783036.1:3848891-3852709 GCF_000442215.2 Lipotes vexillifer | reverse complement strand
CAGAGGACTGACCCTCAGCGGGAATGTGTGTGTGAGTCCCAGAGGCCGATGCAGGTTGGGGGCTGGGGATGGGAGCCCCGCCGCCTGGGCCTCAGCAGTGTAGCGACGCCAGGGCGTCCACAGTCAGTCCTGGGGGCAGGGGCACTTCAGGCTCCTTCCTGGGTGGGCGAAGCCCCCGCCAGCAACAGCAGCTGGTGCTGCCTGTTGGAGGAAGGTCCAGTGAGGGTGGGGCTCCTCGGACTCTGAAAGATTCCCCCATTTCCTACTTGGGAAAATGAGGCACAGATAATGCAACTCGCCCAAGGCCACCCGGCCGCTCAGTGGCAGAACTGGGATGGGGGCAGCTGGGATGAGAATGGGGAGGGGGGCGTGTGGGAGCCAGGGGCTTGGGGGTACCCAAAGTCCAAAAGGCATGGGGTCTCCAAATGACAAACTCGTCTTTCAGAAACAACGTGAGCTGTGTAGACACATGCAGGATGTGACGAGACTGGTTCCCAGTCCGAGATGGCTGACTGGCCAGAGCTACAGCATCGCTTGATATCGAAAGCCCGGTCCCGGGTCCCACAGGAGCACCGACCTCTCCAATCCCTCCGGCCTTCAGCAGAGCATATGGCTGGGTGATGTGGAAAAGCAGGACAGCACCAGTTTTGTTGTGGTTGTGACTCAGCCCCTTAGAAGAGCCCCTTCTTCCCCCGGAGCCTTGGCGCGAGCGATGTTCTGGAAGGTACGTCCTCAGCCCCATCCTGCCCACCCTTCTGCCCGGGGGCAGGGCTGTGCTTCTCTCTCCCCTCTGGGCTGTGGAAGTTCAGAGAACCTAGGATCATGCAGAAAGCCTTTCCAGTCCCCGGAGGCCTATTTTGTTTCTTTAACAGCTTTATTGAGACAGAATTTGTGTATCATAGCAATTACCATTTTAAGTGCATAATTCAATAGTGTTCAGTAAATTTGCAGAGTTGTACAACCATCGCCAGAATCTAATTTTAGAACATTTCCATCACCGAAAAGAAACCCCGAGCCCTCCTAATTTTGTATCTTCACTGTTGGAGGCTTTCCTCTCCACTCTGAATAACGACGGACTCTCGGTGTGCACTGTACCCGCTACCAGGTCCTGTTCTGCAGGCTTTCTAAGGACACATTCAGTAACCGTCCTGGCAGCCATGCTGGGCCGGTCCTGTTATCATCCGCCACTCATGCCCACGGAAGCAGAGGCAGGGGAGTAGCTGAGTTCCCTCCTGTGTGGCTTGAATGGGGCCTCCCCCGAAAGCTGTGTCCACGTCTGAAACCTGAGAACCTGTGACTGTGGCCTCATTTGGGGAAAGGGTCTTTGCGGATGTAATGAAGTCCAGGATCTCGAGATGAGATTATCGGGGGGGGGTGCCCTAAATCCAATGGCAAGCGTGGGAGTAAAGGAGACCAACCAGATGAGAAAAGCAAAGGCTGTTCTTTCGGAGCCGCTCGAGCCGGGGGGTCAGCACCCCTGCTTACGACTGGGGAGCCTCACGGGCAGGCGGAGGGGGAGCTTCACGGCGGGAAAGGCAGGCTCCTGACCCCACGGGGCTGCTGGTCTGGGACGGTGGGAGCAGCTCGCTGGAGGAGGGGCTCCTAGGTGACCCGTTAGGGGGCGCACTTTGCTCTCTCTGTTGCGTCCCAAGTTGGAAGCGGGGACAAAAATTAGGGCAGCAGTGATTTATTGATCAAGTCCCGGCCATTTGGGGCCGATTGTTACAGCGTCATTGCTCCTGCCTCCTGCTGGTCTGACCTCCTGCAGGCTGGCTTCCTGGGCTGTTTACTGCAGGGGAGGGCTTGGACTCCCGGGCAGGCGGCTGCAGGCTGTGGGTCGGAGTTCTGTTTCTCCATATGATCTGATTATTGTCCCTTTGTGTATTTGGTCTCTCCACTGTCCTTATAGGAGACCCACAGACGAGAGACACAGAGCAGGAGACAGAGACTGGAGTGATGCAGCCACAAGCCAAGGAATGCCAGGAGCCGCCAGAAGCTGGAAGAGGCCAGGAAGGATCCTCCCCTGGAGCCTCCGGATGGAGCGTGGCCCTGCCGACACCTTGATGTTGGACTTCTGGCCTCCAGAACTGTGAGGGAAGACATATCTGCTGTTTTTAGCCACTGAGGTTTGTAGCAATTTGTCACGGTAGCCACAGGAAACAGATACACTTACCGAAGATTACACAGTTGGTGACTGCCCTGTGAAAGCAGGTGGATGGGGGGCAGGGAGGACAGTGGACGGGCGGGGGGACTCGGATTCCCTACAGGAACCGGGCAACGGGGCTTTTTGCTGGTGTGAAGTGGGAAACCTGGGGCCACGGGTCTCATTAATTCAATCTTCACTGAGATCCCCAGGGACCTCGGGCTCGTGGACTCTGAGTGTTGCCCTGGACTAAACATGTCCTTCAAGCAGTCCTTGGCCCTGTCAGAGGTCCCCCGGGAGACGCCCTCAGCCCATGTGCCCGCAGAAGCCCCTTGCACACTGTCAGCCCCCAAACGCCAGGACCACTCAGGCTTTCCACTGTGCTGATACACTAAGAGTTGAGGGAAAATGCAGCTGTCACACCTGTGTCACCATTGATGGCCTTGTTTTATTCTTCCCCTCACTTTGTTCCAGACGGCTTTAAAGTGGCTTAGGAAGCAATGACACCCACACAGCAATTTCACTTAGAGGGAGGCAGGGAAACTGGGCAGGGGGGGAAGGAGTGGGAGCTCAGAAGTGAGCTGTGCAGGCCTCCACGGGCAGGACACCGGGTGGGCACCAAGCTTCCAAGTAGCCAGAGGGAAGAGGGGCTCATGGGTAGTGTGAGATACCGGTAGAGAGAGGGCTAGGGCTGGACAATGGTGTAAGGCCACAGCGCCGCTTGGGACAAAAAAGCCTCAGGCTGGACAGCCTCTCTCTGCTGGGCTGTGGCCAAATCTGGCCTGGGGGAGGGGACAGATGGTCCATTTTTGTTTACCATTGTTTTTTTCCCTTGGAAAGCTCTCCCTGCTCCTCATGGAGCCCCACCTCGCCTGAGGGGTGAGGGTGTGACTTGAGAGGCCCATCAGAGTGGGTGAGGAGAGAGATGCACGGTTGTGCGGGGCGGGGGAGACTGTGAGCTATGGTGACAGTGTAAGTGGGAGGAGGCTGTCCCATCTATCTTCCAGGACTTCCCGGAGGTGGCCATCTGTTTCAAGAAGGAATGAAGCCAGGGCCCAAGGGAGAGCAGGGTTGAGCAGAAAGGAAAGGTGATGGGATAAAGATAGAGCCCCAGTGACATTCCTCTTGCTGCTGGATCCAGCCATGCCTGACATCCATCATCTTTCCCCAGACCTCCCAGTTAAGAGGGTCAACAAGGTCCTCATAAATTTCTTTTCCACAGATTTTGCTCTTGTAAGGAAACACTTGAGCTCCACAATATCTCATGTGAGAAGGTTGGGGGTGAGGAGGAAGTAGCCTTCAGTAATTCCTGTTTCTTTCCTTGATGGTCACTGGGCTGTGATGGGCCCCAGCTGTGCTCCCTGAACCTAGGATATGGTGCCCCTCATTGGCCTCACTCCATGGATAATGGGCTGACACTGGTGGTTTCCTTCTGGCATCAGGGCTGCGGAGGGTTCACTGTGGGCCGGGCACTACTTAGGTGTGTTTTGGGGAGGGGCCCAGAGTAAGGACGAAGACAGACAGGTCCTGACCCATGGGGCTCACAGACCACTGGGCAAGGGTCACAGAGACCCCGCAAGAACACCGTGTGCCCCTCTGCCCCCACCCCGAGTCAGGCCAGGGAGGCTAGCTAGTGCAGAAAATAAGAACATGATTTTTTTCCATAGAAAATATT
>NW_006783036.1:3837666-3848881 GCF_000442215.2 Lipotes vexillifer | reverse complement strand
TCAGCAGGACACAGAGGAGGAGAGAATCTAGATATTTCTGAAGCATTAATGTTTTGTTTTTAGTTATCTTTGGTCCCTCCCCCAAAGCAGGATTCCTCAACCTTGGTTCTCTTGACATCTGGGGCTGGATCACCATTTGCTGTGGGGCTGCCCTGTGCGCTGTAAGGCATTTAGCAGCATCCCTGGCATCTACCCACCGGATGCCAGTAACATCCTTCCCCACTCCCAGTTATGACAAACAAAAATGCCTCTAGGCAGTGCCAAGTGTCCCCAGAAGGGGGACAAATTCGCCTGGTTGAGCGCCTCTGTCCTAGGGACTCCTGCATTCACAGCTCAGACACTGGACCATACAGTAGAAAAGGAGGAAGAAAGAAGTTAATTTGTGTGTGTGTATGTGACTCTTTTATTGTAGTGAAATATACATAATACAAACTTTACCATCTTGACCATTTTAAAGTGTACTATATTCAGTGGCATTAAGTACTTTCAGGTGTTATACAACCAACACAATTACCCATTTCCAGAACTTTGTCATCCTCCCAACCAGAAGCCCTGTCCCCATTAAACACTAACTCCCTCCCCTGCAGCCCCTGGCAACCACCATTCTACTTTCTGTCTCTATGAATTTGACTATTCTAGGGACTTCATTGAAGTGGAATCATATAATATTTATCGTTTTGTGCCTGGCTTCCTTCAGTTAGTATAATGTCCTCAAGGTTGTAGCACGTGTCAGAATTTCATTCCTTTTTAAGGCTGAATAATATTCCATTGTATAGATAGACTACATCTTTTTTTTTTTAATTTATTTATTTTGTTTTATTTATTTTTGGCTGCAGTGGGTCTTTGTTGCTGTGCACGGGTTTTCTATAGCTGCAGCGAGCCGGGGCTACTCTTCGTTGCGGTGCGCGGGCATCTCATTGCAGTGGCTTCTCTTGTTGCGGAGCACAGGCTCTAGGCGCACGGGCTTCAGTAGTTGTGGCACGTGGGATCAGTAGTTGTGGCTTGCGGGCTCAAGAACACAGGTTCAGTAGTTGTGGTGCATGGGCTTACTTGCCCCATGGCATGTGGGATCTTCCGGGACCAGGGCTCGAACCTGTGTCCCCTGCATTGGCAGGCAGATTCTTCACCACTGCGCCACCAGGGAAGCCCCATATAGACTACATCTTGTTTATCCATTCGTCCATCAAAGGCCATTGGGTGCTTCTCCCTTTGGACTGTTGTAAACAATGCTGCTGTGAACAGGGGTGGAAAAATATCTTTTCTTCAAGTCCCTGCTTTCAGTTCTTTTGGGTATATACTCAGAAGTGGAATTACTAGATCATATGGTAATTCTATGTTTAGATTTTTGAGGAACCGTTGTACCGTTCAGAAGTTCATTCTTGACTTTTGAATTTCAAAATAGACTTTGGAGGTTCACTTGTAGAGGCGGAAGGAGAGCTGGGGGCAGGTATGTCATGGGTCTTTAAGATCTCGTCCCCCACCCTCCCCACCCCCCCACCCCCGGGCCAGAGCTGCTCATTCTGTCAGCCCCCTCCCCCCACAGAAGTTCCCAACCTTGGGAATGGGATGGGGGATGAGGGGGGGTGGCACTGACCTGAGGGCAAGTTTTGCCACCCACAGGGTGGGTCCTCAGAAGGGCTGAGTTGTAGAGAAATAAAGTTATCCTTCTTGTGTGCCTGAGCTTGTGGCCTGAGATCTGTACTGTTACACTGGGCTCCAAAGTTCTCCACCGCGGAGCGTGACTACAGTATTTTTAGCCTGGAAATATTTGCAGGATGGGAGTTTTCCAACACCTACATGGGCCATAAAATAATTTCCATAAAGCGGCCGTGGAACACCTCTCTTGGAGCCCTGTGAGTGCCTGCGAGCCCTCCAAGATCAACACGGCCCCCGAGGCCACCAAGGCCCCGAACAAGGGGGGCTGCTGTAAGGGGCCAGACGGGTGCCATAGGGAGCCCTGTGCGGGCCACCTGGAACAAGGCTGCAGTCTCAGGCCTTCCCTCTGCAGTCCTGTTCCCCGGGGCTGGGCGGTGGCAGGACCAGGTGTTTGGGAGGAGCTGATAAAGGCCGCCTGTCTGTCCATTTGGGCCCATGTTGGCCATGGAGGGACTTCAGTGGCCCCGGCCTCAGGGATCTGGTCTCTGCAATCGTGAGTCACTCACAAGGGTGGGGCCGGCACAGTCCAGCAGCTTTCTCAGAACCTCTGGTGACGAAAGTGGCGAGCTGCCCAGTTTACAGAGGAGGAATCTGTGCTCTGAGGGCACAAAGCCAAGTCGGCAGGAACCTCAGAACTGCCCCAACCCAGCCCCTGCCCTCACCAGCTCTGCGCCGGGGCTTGGCGTCCTCTTTGCTTATTTCTGGGTCGATTTCTCTCAGCTGCGAAAAGAGCCCAGGGGAGGCTGGGGTGGAGGCCGGGGAGGGGTGGGCGGCAGCTCCTGAAGACCCTGGGGATTTGGCCTCTCAGGCAGGTGTTTGATGAGGCTGGGCTCTTCACCCCCATCCCCCAAAGCAGGGTGACTTTGAAGGGAGGGGCCTCTGCCCCACTGACTGGCCTGTGTGTCCTGGGGAGAGGCCCTTAACCTCTCTGAGCCTTTGTGCCCCTGGACACATGGGGACTGCTGTGCGGCAGGGCGGTTGTAAGATGAAAGGGGACGATGCAGGAGAGCCTGGTACTGGGTGAGTCTGCAGTAAGCATTGGGTGTGGGGGGCTCTGGGGAGGTGCCAACATCAAGCTGTGAGTCTGGTGTAGGGTTGACAGTCGGGGAGGGAGTCAGCGTGGGTCTCCGAGGGAAGGAGGACCCTGGCAGTTTTCTGGAGCCTGACTCCACCACGGGGAGGGGACCAGGGTCAGGGGGTGGACAGGGGATTCCAGACCTGAGCTGATGCCCCCCGGCGGCCCTCCGGTGGCCCCTTCTGATGCCACCGTGCAGTGCCAAGGGACGCGGGAGCCGGCGGCCGAGCACACGTCCTACCTGCAGCCCAGGGGTGCGGGAGCTGAAGGGCAGGCAGTGCCGGCTGGAAGCAGCGTCCCTTTTGATCCGACAGAGCAGATTCACCCCACATGGGCACTGACCGCAGCGCAAGTGCCAAGCACCCTCAAGCAGACTCGAGATGCAGAGGCCAGCCTGTGGTGAGATGCAAGTGGTTGATCTGAATGGATTTCAGGGGGCCGGTGTCCGCGGCTGGGCTTTCCTCACCACAGGGCGAACCAACATGGTGGGTTGAATCTACCTCAGGGGGCTGGGCTGAGACCCCAGGGCACCCGAGGTGCAGGCCAGCTTTCTGCCAGTCCTGGGGCTCAGGTGCCCACACAGTCCCTGGCACCCTCCCTGGCAGAGAGTGGGGGAGGAGGCTTCAAAATGCTGTTTGCGGAGCTGATCGAGGTGTGACTTCCCCAGCTTTCCAGAATTCCCCGGCGGCCTGGGGGAACAGAGGCAGCACGGGGTGGGAATCTCTTTCCTCTGATGTAAAATGGAGACCAAGAGAGGTAGGGACTTCGCACCTGGCGGGTTCCTTCCTCCTTCCCGGGAAGTGGGAACAAATCCCTGCCCTGCCTGCCGATGGGATGGCTGTGGGTATCTGATGAGCTACGAAGCTCTGCTGGTGGTAACGTGCTAAATAAATGAGCAAATCACTTGATAAATGATGAGTGCTTGGAGAAAAATAAAGCAAGGAAGTTGACAGATCACTGAGAGGGTAAATCTGACCAAGACCTGGAATAAGTAAAGGAGTGAGCCGCGTGGCGATCGGGTAAAGTACACTTGCCAGAAGAATGAGCCCGTGCAAGGGCCCGGTAGTAGGGGCTTAGGCTGGTGTCCGAGGGGGCTTAGGCTGGTGTCTGAGCACCAGCAGGGGTGCCAGTGCGGCTGGAGACGAGAGAGGGAGGAGAGAAGGGCTGTCAGGTGACAGGTGGGGGCTTGGGGGCAGGTGGGGGAAGAGCCAGATTACATGGGGCCCTGGTTAATGCCCCCGAGGTGCTCTGGCTTTCACAGGCTTGTCCTGCAGGGGAGAAGTTGGGAGTCTGTTGCTGTGATGCAGGCGACAGATGCTGGAGGCTCAGGTGGGTGGTGGCATAGAGAGGGTGAGAAGTGACTGGATTCTGGACATATTTTGAAAATAAAACCAGCAGCACTTGCTGATGGCTTGGATGTGGGTGTGAGAGGAGGGCCGCCAGGATGCCTCCGGGCTTTGCGTCCAGAGCAATTGGAGCACGAGGTGGGAGCTCACCTCGTGGGCCCATGAAGGTGATGAGGGGGTGGTGGAGACACGGGGATGGCCAAGCTGGACCAAGCTCACCTCCAGCTTCCCGGGCGATGGTGGCACTTCCTGTGGGCACCCAGAGGGCAGCTGGGAGCCTTCCAGACCCGGTAAAGCCGTGGGACCCATCTCACGTAACATGTTGGCTGACAAAGCTCGAGACCGTCTCCCCTCTCCATGAGAGTGTGCGTGCACTGTCACACACACTCACACACACACACTCACACACTCACATTTGGGTCCTAAATGTATAAATATTGACAAGGTTCCTGGCGTCTTCCTCTTTATAATCATCTCTATCTTTTACGTTTTCTAAAATGAATACATATTGCACCAACCCCGAGAAAAGCCCTATTGTTTTCCTTTAAAAGATTTCTATCATCTTAGATACAGAGATTCTGCTTTTGAAAGGAATTCATCTGAAGTGTGAGAGTGCCGTTAGGTCCAATGACACCGTGACAGAACTGTCTCTACTAATCAATGGTAAAATGTTCAATCCTAAATGTCTCCAATAAAAAATTACCAGCCAACTGTGCTGCAAACCGCACAATGAACTATTATGTAGCCATGGATACTTTCTCTCTGTTGAATTTGTATAAACAGAGAGAAATATTTCTGTATGGGAACCATCAAGAAACAAGATTACAGATGAAGTCGGATTCCTGGCATGCGAAACCAGCCTGAGAGAAAATGAACAGAAAAAAGACTGGAAGGAAATGCTTCGGTGTCAATGTTTTCTGCGTAGAGAAACCATGCTTTTTTTTTCTTCTTGATTTTCAGCCTTTTCTAAAATGGTCTTTAAGCAGCATATATTCCTTTCAGGAAGAAAAACAACTCCAAGTTACTTTCATTTTAAAACTCCTACTCCATCTTCAAAGCCCATTAAAAGATGTCTTGATCCCCACACCTGCAAGGCGTCTTGTCCTATCCGTTTTGCAGGTACACAGGGAGTCAAGAGGTGTCTGGATTCATCCTTCCTGCCCTCACAGAGCTTCGGGCCACAGGAGCAGCCAGTGGAACCAGAGATGACTGCCACCACTGGGGCTGCTTCCGAGTGCCATGGGCACGTGGGGCACAGCCCGAGGACGCGGCAGGGGCTGTGGGAGCTGGGAGTGCCCCTGGCAGGGCCCAGGCCTCTCTGCCCTCACCTGGTCACCTGGTCTGGAGCCTCCCTGAGGTAGAGCGCGCGTCAGTTACTGGCCGAGGCCTCTGGGTGGCTCCACCTGCCCTAGGCTGGGAGGCTGTCCCTACCCTGCCTCTTACCACTCCCAGCGGGCTCCTTCCCGGAATGTGGAATGTCTGTCCTCCCTGCCGGCGACAGCTGAGGGCCTGAGAGCAACAGGGCTGAGGGGGCCTAGAAACATCTCTCTTCTTATTCTATTCAAGGTGGCCCTGTGGGGCATCAAGTGACCCCTGTGCACCCCAAATCCCTGCATGCTGGGAAATAGGCTGGAAATATGCTCCGCTTCTGTGCAGAGAAGTTCAGAGATCTGGGACATGTCACCAGGGGCAGGTGGGGGGGCGGTGGCTGGACAAAGGTAGAGAAATCCAGCTCACTTTGGGCGTGGGCAGGGTGGATCCCAGGCCGGGCCGTGGGCTTCTCTCTCCCTCCTCCCCCCCGCCCCCCCGCATCCCTGTTGCACACTTTGGGGTGGCCCCTGGCTTCTCCCCTCTCTGTCCTCCCACACATCTGCTGACCGTTGGGACCGACCTGGGAACCCCTCCTCTGTGCCCCTCCAGCCAGTGTGGCCAGACCTGAGGTGGTCATGACGCCAAGGGAGCCGTTTGGCTGGACTTTGCGCGGCCTGATGGGAAGTTTTATTGACCAGGCCCTGCAGTCTGGGTTTTGTCTAACGCAGCTGTCCGTGCGTGCTCCCAGGAGGGGTGAGAACATCTAGCCACCTGGCTGAGCTTGCTGGGAACGGACGTCAGGAACAGTAACTGGAAGGCCTGGGCCTCCACAGGGGCCTGGCAGGGGGAGAACAGCTCCACGGGGCCCCGGGGCGCCTTCCCGCTTCACACAATTGCCAAACTCCGTGACCCGTGAGACAAAGACTTCTCTTGTCACTGTCCCCATCCTGGGCCTCGGGGTCACCACTGGCTGGGTCTGTCGCCCTCCAATCCCAACCCCCGGTGTCCGCAGGGGCCCATGGGCCCACGCTGGTCTTGCTGGTCCTGGGACTGGTTTCCCCCAGGTCCATTACTTCCCCGACTCTGCTTTGCAGGACAGAGGGGTGGACCCCTTGAGGCTTTTATTTCCCAAGCTCCAAGATCGGCTCCCCCCCCCCCCGCCCCGCCCCTGCTCCCCAGCCTCCACCGTCTCTACCACCACCAAGGCCGATAGGGATGGGCGACTGGGAGAAAATAATCCAATGCATTGTCATCTTAATGCTTGCGCAATGAGGTGTGAAATTCTGTGTTTCCAAAATTTGTTATCAGCTGTGCGCTCCGTCCTCCCGAGCGGGGCCGCATTGAGGAAATTCGAGAGAAGCCGTGTGGCTTCTGTGACATGAGTTATGACATGCCTGTGGCTCCACGGCTGGGAGAACTCGGGCCCGGGAGGGATTTATCACTCCAGGGAGAGCCTTCAACAGGCTTCATTAGGCTGAAAATGATAATGAATATCTTCCCCTAACCTGTTTTCATTAATTATGGCTTCCCTCTTATCTTTTTGCCACACGGACCACCCTTTTAAGAAATATACACACACCAGCGAAAGAAAGAAACGGGGCGGCTGGCAGGGAGAGCAAGCATCCCCTTCGCCCCGCCCCCTCCTCCTCCAGCAGGGGGCGCCGCGGGCTCGCCGAGAGCGGGGTGCTGGCCAGGACAGGGCAGGTGTGGGGACCTCCAGGGGGACGCTGGCAGTGGCCAGCTAGACGTGCAGGGAGGAGAGCCAAGCCTTCTGGAAACTTCCAGGCCCTCACCACCTCCTGGATGGCCCCCCAGCCATGACTGATGGTCAGGCAAAGGCGGGCCCTCCCCAGCCATATCTTCCCCCTTTACTAGCTGAAAAGCAGGGCCGTGGGAGCTCAGGCCTTTGGCGGGGGGGGGGGCTGCCCTGCGAGGGAGCGAGAGTTGGGGGCAAGGCCCAGAAGTTACTCCGACTTCTAATTCGGGGCATCTGCCTCTGGGTCTCTGACTGACGGACGAGGCTCCCAAAATAGCTGGGCACAGCGGTGCCCTGGCCTTCCCTGGCGCAAGTTTGTCCCGCTGCCGGGAAGGCCTCCCCCTCCCCTGCATCTGGCAAACTCATTGGTACGCTTCGAGGCCCATCCCCAAGGTCACTTCCACTGGGAAGCCTTCCAAAGGCTCTCAGGCCTGCCTGGGCCACCCGGGCACTCTCGTAGTGCTGCCGGTGGGAGAGGGTCCCGGGCTGGCCCAGCCCTGGGCTCCCCATCCAGCTCAGGACTGTGCCCTTCTGGGGGCTCTGGGTCAGCTGTGCCCTCCTGTCCCTCTAGGCACCACTGGCGACCAGCTGTCCCCGGGCACTTACTTTGGGCACAGCAGACCTAGGTCGTTGGTCCTAATGTCGTTTCCATCTTGCGGGTCAGGACTCAGAGGCTCAGAGGGGTGTAAGCTGCTCGCCCAGGTCCCACAGTCTCTCAGTCTGTCTGTCGGTGCTCTTCTCTACAACCCTGCCCTCCCTTTACGAAATTCCAGCTTCCTCCAGTAACCGGGAGCTTGCTCCCAGGGCTTCGCTGGAGGAAGACTCGCCCGGTCGAGACCTGTACGCGAGTTCCCTGTTCAGCCACTCTGGGGTCCCCGGGAGAAGGCGCAGATCTGGCACTTGTGACTCTGGGCCCAGAGTTGATGCTTTGTGAGGTGAACATGCTGGGCCACCCTTCCCCAGGGGCCTGTGGAGAGCCGGTCAGGCTGGCGTTTGTGCTGCGTCTCCCCCAGACTGGCGGCTGCAAGGTGGGCTTGTGTTTTGACCAGTGACAAGGTTGAGGAAGGACACTCAGGTGGAGGGATGAGCGTGAACTGAGGCCCAGAGGGGGGACCTCGTGGGGGTGTGGGAAGCGGGCAGCAGGCTGCAGTCCGCATGGCTATGACATCAGGAGAGGCAGGCTGGCCCTGGCAGGGGACAGAGGGCTGGGAGACCCTCGCTCTCAGCCTCGTTTGCCTCAGGTGAAAGGGAAGGAGGGAGGCATGACAAAGGTGTTCGAAATGGGCAGCAACTGTGGGACAGGAGTGTGGACCAGGATCTAGATGGTCTTTGGGTTTTTTTGTTTGTTTGTTTGTTTTTTTGCGGTCCGGGGGCCTCTCACTGCTGTGGCCTCTCCCGTTGCGGAGCACAGGCTCCGGACGCTCAGGCTCAGCGGCCACGGCTCACGGGCCCAGCCGCTCTGCAGCATGTGGGATCTTCCCGGACCGGGACACGAACCCGTGTCCCCTGCATCGGCAGGCGGACTCTCAACCACTGCGCCACCAGGGAAGCCCGGTCTTTGGGTTTTGTCATGACCATCCCCCGGGTACGGAGGGGGAAACCGAGGCCTGGGCGGAGGTGCGGTGATGGCTCTCTGTGCTGCTCTGGTCCAGAACACCCAAGTGTCTGCACAGGCTGCTCCCCGACAGCCTGTGGACTCCCGGTGGCCCGTCCGCAGCCTGCCGCCCCTGCCCTTGGGCCTGGGGACCATGTGAAGGAACGCAGTGGCATCTGGGCCGCCTTGCTGGGCCCCTTGGTCACGGTCTTCAGACTTGCTAATTAATTGGTAACTACATACCCCGAGAAATGTGCCCGTCTTGATTACACGCTCAGCTTTCCAGCACTCCGGTTTGCCTCTTTCCCGGCAAGGCTCGGAGAAAAAACCCAGCAGCTTCCCTTCTCTCGAGGAAGAGTCACCCGCAGATGTTTTTACAAAGTCGGGGCCAGGGAACATACGAATAAATGCCACGATTCATGTTTGCAAACCCCTCCCTGCCAGCTTCTGTCTTGACGAGCAAGGGGGGGCTGGGGTGGAGGCAGGCAGATGTGGAAGCCGGGAACTGGGCCAAGCGCTTTGTTCAGACAGCGTTCCCCATCACAGGCAGAACTAAGCAGCGTGCAGAACTGGGGAAGCTCCGTGACCATCGGGGGCTCCGGGGTGCCTACAGGCCAGCCCACTGGCCAGTCATCGCCTGGCCGCCCCCAAGCAGGTGGCCAGGCTCTGAGGAGGGGGGGCGCCTGTCAGGAAGGCTCTCCCGCCCTTGAGAGAGGCTCAGTTACCCCAAAGGTCAACGGGCACATTCCTAATTACTGTAATAACAATTAGTAGGAGTGGTGATAGCCCAGTCCGGGCGCTCTGCTCCCAGCTCTCCCTCCAAGCCCAGCCCCACGGCCTTGCCGGAGCCCGAGACGGGCCCTCGGGGCAGGGGTCCTTAGCTCCATCTTACGGATGTGGCCCCTGAGGTCGGTGGGCTTCCAGAGCCCCGTTCCAAGGCACCAGTCGGGCAGTGGTGGGTGGGACCGCGTGCTGACATTCCACCTGCTAACTTTGGAAGTGCACGGTGGGGTGGTCATCAGTCCGGGGGGCAGGTAGATACTTTCTGGGTTGGGGGGGGTGATCCCTGAGGTCACATATAGAGGGTGATCGCCTGCTCTGGTTTTCTGCAAAACCAACCCTGGTCTCTCTGACATTTATTGAGCGCCTACTGTTTGCCTCTGTGGGACACTCCTCCCCCACAGACTCCCACAGAGGGGAGGGGCACTCTTATCCTTCGGGAGCACCCCTAGCAGCCAGAGACCCTCCTGTTCCCGAGCGTGCATCTCCCTGGCAGGGCTAGGAGCAGGAAAAGGCCAGGTGCTGTGACCTGGAGGCCCAGGAGGTTGGGAGGTGGGGGGAAAGCAGGAGAAGGAGGGATGCCTCCCCACATCCCATGGGGAGCAGAGCACGGACAGGTCCAGCGGGATCTGCATGGGGCCACCAAAGCGGCTGAGCTCAGAGGAAGGATGGTAGGCTGCCTGGTGGCGAGCTGGCTGGCTGACTCCCCCCAGGCCTATGACAATGATAAAGGAGTGTGGCCGTCAGGGGCTGAGCAACTGGCCACAGAGCTGTGAGCCACTGCCCCTGGGGGGATGGGGACAGACCCACCTCTGGCCTGACCCTGGGAGAGAGATGTGCATCTGTGAGGGGGCTGCCTGGAGGAGGTGGCGGGGTCTGAGATGGAGCCAGGCTGCAGGGAGGTGTGTGTAGTGGGGGCCCCCTGCTGTAGCACATACCGTGCCCACCCCCGGGGGGCCTGTTGGCTCCTTGGCCCCAGGCTTCTGGGGCCTGGGTGCACTGCGCCCTGTGTTTGCAGAGTGGAGCTGCCCCGGGAGGGCAGGGTTCTCCCAGGGCTGGAACGAACCACAGAGGCTTCCCTCGGCAGCCCCAGAGCCGTGTTTTAATTAGTCAAGTTCTCAAATCATTTACCGCTCCCCACACACGGAGGGTTTATTAAAAGCCGTGCCAAGTTAAAAATACTGGTGACAGGGATGTGCAGGCCCAGGGAGCCGCCGAGACAGGCACCCCGACCGCGAGGAAGCTGGAGCAGCTCCTCCCGGGGGAATCCCTGCCCACGTCCTGCCCGTCGCCCAGCTGGAGGGAGACGGGGCGGCCACTGCAGCTGTGCCAGCCCTGCTTGTCCATGCTGAGCGCAAGTGGGAGAGCAGCCCTGCGCCCCTGGGTGCTGAGGGGCCATGGACAGGGGCTCCATGTGGCCTCCACCCTGCTGCACCCCTTCCCTCCCCTCCCGGACATTTGCAGCCCGCATAGAAGCCTCAGGTCGGCACAAGTGCAAGGAGCCTGGCTGGGTGTTCACGGAAAGCCCCCCGGAAGAGGTGGCACTCAGCATGGGGTGGCCCCGAGGGGCGGGCATGGGGTGGACGTTTCAGGAACAGCCCAGCAGGAGCCAGGGCTCAGGGTCAAAGAGGTGGGTGGGCTTCCCTGGTGGCGCAGTGATTGAGAGTCCGCCTGCCGATGCAGGGGACACGGGGTCG
>NW_006783036.1:3832095-3837126 GCF_000442215.2 Lipotes vexillifer | reverse complement strand
AAAAAAAAAGAGGTGGGTGTTTGGTGTGTCCTGCTCACAGACAGGACTTGGAGCCCAGGATGAGGCATTGGCCTTCATGCACAGGCTCAGGGGCAGTGACAGTATCGGGGAGAAGCCCTGTGGCAAAGCCCTCAGCACCCTCCCCAGGAATAGGCCATCTTGCGTGGGCCTCCCAGAGTCAACACGTCCATGGATGGGGGGACACAGAGCCTAAAGCCACCCCCACCCCCACCTTTCAGAGGGAGCGAAGAGGAGGGTGTCCAGGACTCCTCTGGGGGCAGCAGATGACTGACTCTTGGCCTGAACTAATTTGTCAGCATTGTCATGCATTAATGCCTCCAAAGATGGGCACTCTGCCACATGCCCTGGTCACCAGGCCTCAGTTTACCCACGTGACAAGAGAGAGAATTTTCCTATTGGACACTCCACAGTGACATCCATCAGTCCATCCATCAATCCATTCATCATTCATCCATCCATCCACCAACCCATCCATCCATCCATCCATCATCCATCATGTATTCACTCAACAAACACACCTTGGACTCTTACTACATGGCTGGGGCACAAAGGAGAATCAGCCGTCCCCCCCCACCCCCCCAACCTCGCACTATACGAAGTGGCTCACTAGCATCTAAAGCTGAACGTGACAAACACCGGGTTCTGGGGAGTAAATAAAATCCATGTGAAACCACTTTGAAAGTTAAAAGCACAATTGTTAATTAACGCAGGCGCTCCACCTGTAAAGACAGTTGTCGAGCGCTTTCCCTTTACCCATGGTGTATTGCCGGGAGGGAAATCATGGAGCACTTACTATGGCCCAGACGGCGGCGGCTGGATACCGTAATTTAATTACGGCGAGTCTACCATTAGTGGAGGTGTCAGTTCAAATCCTCCTCTCCCTACCAGGCCAGGAACTCGCAGAGGGGAGAGACCGTGTTCTCATTCAATTAATCAATTATGCCCTCACTCCACATCTGCAGCCTCTCTGCCTGTAATGTAAACACGCTCTAGTCTCTCCCATCTTTAAATGCAGACACACACACACACACACACACACACACACACACACACACACACAAAACCTTTTGCAAAGTGAAGCCCTTTCCCATTTCACCCTCTCTTTCTTCCCGCTCACAGCTATGGTTTATGGCCTCCAATGCCTCACTGCCTACTCACGCCCTCTGCAGCCTGCCCCATCCTGCCCCATCACCTCACCCATCCCAGTGGCTAGCTCTCCACCTTGGCCTTAATTGATGTCCCTGCCTCACTGGGAACCAATGGCCACCCCCTTCCTCACTTGCTTGTCTCTCTTGGCATTGGGGATTCCTCTGTATTTCCAAAGATGAGGGATTTGAGACTGTTTATGGGTGTCAAGGAGGGAGGGGGGGAATGTGTGAAAGGAGCTGGAAATTCAGAGCCAGGAGGGGGAATGGGGTAACTGGATGAGAGGAGGCCTGTCGCTGGTCCCCGCCTGCCTTTTGGCAGCTTCCTCTGCTTCCCCCGTTGCTGAAAGGCTGCTGTGTCACAGGGCTCCGTTCCCCGCCGAATCTCTTGACTCCCCTTCTCCATGGGTCACCCCTCCACTTTCCATCACCACCGTCTGCAGCTCCCAGCCCCGGGCTCCCTCCTGGAGCTGCCCTGCTAGCAGCTCAGACTCGCAGCTCAGCTTAGCCCACAGGGACCGTCCCCTTTCCCTCCCACCTCCCCCAACCTGGTCCACGGCTCCTCCAACCACCCAGGCAGCAGGGTATGTGCACAGGTGAGAAGTCAGAGCTGGGGAACGTCAAGTGGGAAAACTGAGGCCTGAGAGGGGAAAGACTTTGCCCAAGATCACCTTGGCCCTACCCGAATCCTGACACCTGGCCCCAAGCCGTGACTCTGCCAACGCGGGGCTCTTGCTGATTTCAGCCCCCCTTGCCCCCAGCCCAGCGCGTAGCTCAGCTCACGTGGTGTTTCGGGTGCTCCCCGAATTCATAGCCCACTGCGACCCTCCCGGTACAGAAGGCCATCATTTGGGCGCTGCTCCAAGCCGGTACACACCCCAGAGCAGTGAGGGCCAGGATTCCAGCCAAGAGACCTGGGTTCAAATCCCAGCTCTGCCCCAAAGAGGCTTCTCCAGCCTCAGTTTCCCTGACTGGGAAGGAGGCAGTTGGGCTCGGCCATGCCCCGGGTTGTGAGGGCTCTTTTCCTTTTGTCCTTCTGCCCCTGCTCTGTGCACCTGGAGGCCCACCTGAACTTCTATGTCAGTGGCTCCAGGCCTCTGCTCCCAGCTGGGTGAGCCCCCAGGGCCTCAGCACATCAATGGATGGGAGGGGTCATCCTGGACCACTTGGCTCAAGCCCCACCCTCTCCACCAAGCTCTCTGCGCTTCCAGCTCAGGTGACAGTGCACCCCCTAACCCCCTAGGCCCACAGGGTGACTGGGCCTGCTGTTATCCCTCCAGTTCCCTCACACCCTGCCCACATCTCTGTAAATAGCCCTTTATTAAACTCCCCCTGAATCTACCATCTTGTATGCACCATCTGTTTCCTGCTGGGACCCTGCCCGAATCCTGCAGCCCTCCCCAGCCCTCCGGTTTGTATCTCCTTGTTAACTCAAGCTGCCAAGTGGGGAAGGGCGAGGCTGGGCCCAGATCCCCAGGGATGGATCCAGGTGCTGGATCAGGGAACGGCATGACCTCAGGGCACGTGGGCCTGGAAGGCAGCGAGCAAGGAACCCGGATGGCAACTGACCTTTGCCGCCATCATTAGCACCCTCATTTCAGAGGCGGGGCAGGATGGGGCCCTGAGCACCTATTGGGGACCTAGTGGGGGTTTCCATCCAGAGCCTCCCTTCCCTGCCCAACTCTTCCACGGAGCGGTTATAGCCTCACAGGGAATAAAGAGCGTCCCAGGGGGCCCGAACCAGCTTCCCAAGCTCACCCACCACCCACACGCTCACCCACCCGCCCTCTGTGCCCTTGCCCTTCTCCTGTCACCCCCTCTTATGAAGAGAAAATACTCAGAAAACAACCAATGCAGGACTGTTCCTCGTATCTTCTCTAGTTAGCAGGGAAGAAAACCCAACATGGCCAGGGTGAGAATGAACCAGCGGGGGCCCCTCCATGGTGTGCACAGATCAATCGGGGCCCCTTTGCTGGCGTGGCCAGTGAAGGCTGTTGCCCTCCGCTCATGGAGGGAAGGCAGAATTAAGTAAAATACAATCAGAAATAACTGGCTCATTGGAGAGAGGCAGGAAAAAGGTGCTGAAAAGAAACTTGTCTACAGGATGGAGGCAAATCTTTGCAGGGAAGAGGGGCTCCCTTTTAAAATGGTTTTAAAAGACCATTTCTGATCCCCAAGGTGTCCCCCATCCCTGCCAAATGCATCCTCATCTGTGCCTTGATAAGATGGTGCAATTCAATTCCACAAACTCTTAATGAGAACCTACTGTGTGCCTAATTCTGAGTGTGCAGCCCTGGAGGAGCTAAAATGGGTTGCTAAGAGGTGGGAGTCCTACCTCTCTCCCTCCCTCCGTCCCTCCCTCCCTCCCTACCAACCCTGGAGAGTTGGAGTTTGGAGGACTGGTGACTGATGCAAGCCTTGGTAAGAGAGGCTGGGAACTTGGACCAGGGTGGTGGCAGCTGGGATGGGGGTATGGGAGTGGATGGGAGAGCCTTTGGGGAGGTACAGCCCCCTGGACTTGGGGTCTGTGTGTTCCTGGACGGGTAAGGCCGAGGGAGATGGTAACTGCAGGTTGGCGGTGGCCTTCAAGGAGGCCTGGGGATGACAAATGGAGATGAGCATTTCAGAGAGTCCTTGAGGGCAGATGCTCCAAGGCAGTGGGTCTCCTACCTGGGCACCAGCTTTGGAGTAAAAAAGCCAGAGAGAGCTGGACCCCATCATGCAGATGGCTGGGCAGGCCAGAGACAGGGCAGGGAGAAGGAAGGAAAGAGAATGATGGTGGGGAGAGAGTGCGGCCGTCCCTGGAACAAGTCTTGTTTCCCTAAAATCGTCCCAGCTAGAATCTTATTCTCATGACATGATTTCTTCTCTGTTTTGAGTCTGTGGGCTTTCTGGTCAGATTTCAGATGCACCCCTTTAAACAAGGGAACCTGGAGGTTCCTCAAAACACTTTTTACAATCAACTTTTAGAGTCATCCTGGTGGGGCACCAGGCGCCAACATTCTGGTCCTGTTCATTCAATACCTGGCTGTGTGACCTTGGGAGAATGGCTCAGCCTCTCTGGGCCCCAGGCTCAAGCTCTATGGCTAATGGGGGAGCCCCTACAGGTGGAGAGGGAGGAGGAACAGACATTTCTGCGCAGGTATCAAATTAAGACTCATCTTGGAAGACCATGCTTGAGTTTGGGGATAGCGAGAAACCCCATGTGTGTTGGGTGGGGTGAGCTGGGTCAGCTCAGGCTGGGTGTCCCCTGCCCCCCATCCCTAGCTGGAGCTTGGCTGCAGGCAGCTAGGTAGGGCCTGTGAGGCGCAGAGCGTCACCATAGGAACAGGCTTGTGGAGAGCGGCACACAGGAGCCAGGCGCTGGGGGAGGTGGGCAGGGGGGCAGGTGACAGTGGGGGCCCTGGCTGAGGTTTCACTGCAGCTGCTCCCTACATTCTACATTCTTAATAAAAGAACTGGGGGGTCCTGGTGGGGAAAGAACAAGGTGAGGTTATCGCTTCAACCTTGGGGGCCGCCCTTCAGGAAGGCCAGTTTGAGGGGGTCAACAACCCCTAGAACGCAGCGGTCAGGGGTGGCCAGAAGGTGCTGGGTGGACACGGCCACGGCCCAGGCCAGTTGCTAGGACGCAGGATCTTTGCAAGGGGCCTATGGTTACCCCTGAGAACACTTGGTGCCTCATTCATTTATTCATTAACTCACTTAATCCACAAACACCCTGTGGGTAGCCCTGCAGGCTGCTGGCTGAGGGGCGCAAGGCTGAGCAAGGCGCTTCTGGTCCTGCTGAGGTCAGGCACACGTGCAAAATCCATTAACACCAGGCGGGGGAGATGTGCTTAGGGTGGATGGTGCTGCTGGGTGGGTG
>NW_006783036.1:3825292-3831625 GCF_000442215.2 Lipotes vexillifer | reverse complement strand
GAGGCCACAGGCTCACTGGTTTCCAGTCCTGGGTGGGTTGGAGGCGGGGAGGGGGCAAGAGCTGGGAGGACCTGGCAGGTGGTGGCGAAGGCCTCGGAGAAGGAGGGGATAGGACAAATAGGTGATGCCCTGACCTCCTGCCTGGCTGTCCCAGGGCCCTGCTTGGGCACAGGACAGTGTCTTTCTTTTGCCAGAGATCCCTAACGCCTGGGATGCAGAAGGACACCAAAAACATTCTTTGAATATAATGGAATGCAAATGCTCATGCTTTCTTACAAGTAAGAGAATAAATATAGTACGGGACCATCTTAAATTCCTCGAGAGCTGTGTGTGTTCACATCCTTAAACTTGACAGGTGTGGCAGGCCGAGCCATGATGCACAGCCTCTCTTTCCTAGACCCGGACTCTTGGAGATGGAAAGAGGCTGTGATTCTGCCATAATCACCACCCCCCCCACACAAACTCCTAAACTGGGGCCAGGATGGGGGTCCTCCTTCTTGGGGCTCAGGGCTTGAGAAGACGTTTTCTTCTCTGGCTAAAGGAGGCCCCCTGTTTGCACTGATCACCGGGCGCTTTGTTGGTGCCTGTGAAGGGCACTCCAAGCTGGACCCTCCTGGGAAGGTGTGTGGGTGGACACAGCAGGGACCACTGGGGGCGGCTCAGTCCAGTTCCCAAGATTTGGCACAAGTCTGGGCAAGAAAAGGCAGGAGTCCTTTTCTTGTTCATGGGTTTCTTGTTTCTTGTTCTTGGGTCAACCCTGGTATGAGAAAAGGGGGGTTTTTGTCCCCTGGACTGCTTGCCAGGGTAGGGGAGGCTGAAGAACATTCAAGAATAGGTCAGAAGGATTTATATCCAAAATGCTGAAAGTTTTGTAGTGGTCTCTCTCCAGCCTAACCCTGTCCCAGTCACAATGAACAACCCACACTCTTTAGCCATCACGCACATGCACACCCAGAGGTCCTCCCATAATGGCACACCCTGGAGAATTTTGCATCCTCACACACTCCTCCCCACCCCCACCCCCCCAGAGAAGAGCTCAACCCGCTTCCCCACGTGTGCACGGCTCTCCCAGCACGCACACCCTTGCAGGTTAGAGGCCTCTAAACCCTCTGTCTCCCCTGCCCCTTCAACTCTTGGCGGTGAGGGACCACCTTGGGGTCTATCACTGTATACACTCCACCCCCAGCAGAGCCCCAGGTACACAGTAGGAGCTCAGCCAGTGCTGAATGGGTAAATGGCCACGTTTAAAGAGGTAACGCCTCTGTTTTACGGAAAATTAACTTCTGGGAATTTCTGACGAATGAAGAATTACTGTACTTTTTGCCAAAGCCTGCATCGACAGACAGGCTAAGTGATGAAAAGACTCCTTTTTCCTCTGGTCTTGATTTGCTCCCTCCTGGGCGGGGGTGAGTTTACCTATAGAGTATGGGGGTGGGATGGGGAGTTGTCATTAAACCTTCTGGGGACCCCAAGAGCCCCCCACGCGCACAGCGTGACTCAGTGGCGCCCTTTAAAAGGATAATTTGATTGATGACGTAGACAATTAGACTTGTGAACTTGACATCCATGTCGATTCCAATGGCAAGAAAGGAAGCGAGAAAAATCTATTTTTGAATCCTACCATCCATGATGAGAAATTGGCTCTGCTCAGGGGAGAGGTGCGACCTGGCATAGGTCAACACTAAATATGGACCCAGACCAAGACGCCTCCTGTATTCTTCCCTCCCTGGAGCTTCTGGCGGGGCCTGGGGGAGCTGTGCTCCCTCCCCTGTGTCACATGCAGGCCTGCGCAGGGGGGCTCGGGGAAATGGGCCGGCTCTGTGCTCCCCCGCAGCCCCACGGAGAGCCCTGCAGTGGGCCTGGCGCTGTCACGCGCCTCTCCAGACCCCGCGCACGAGGCCGGGAGCTGAGCGTGCGCCTCCTCGGCTGAGCGCAGTCCCACTTCAGACTGAAGAGGCTTCTCTCTGATTGAACTTGAAACCAAACCGTCATGTTCTCGAGCCCAAATGTACCCGGGTGTGTCTCTCATTTCTCTCCATCCTCCGCCCCCAAGCCCCCTCCCCTTGGCAGAAAAAAAATAAATATAATTTCTCTCCCCAAAGATGAACTTTAGCTTTGGAAAAGAATCGTAATCGCAGCAGCTGTGTGGCTCTTTGGTGTCTGTGAGAAGCCCTCGAAGCCTCCAAGGTGGCTGGTCTGCGCCCTCACCCAAGGAGGGGAGAGCAGGGTCCTGGGGCTGTCCTCGGTGTCTTCCCACTTGTCCTCCCTGCCCTGCTCTCTCTTACCCCGCGGTTGGCTGAGCAGAGAGCCCAGAGCTTGGAATCCCCGCAGACTCGGATGTGAATCCCAGCTCTTCTACTTATTAGCTGCACACCTGTCTCGGGGTCTTCAAGCCTCAGTGTGCTCATCTCTGAAGTGGGCCTTGCAATCCTGACCCAGCCCAGCTGTGAGGAGGCCCCGCTGAGATTTGGCTAAAGCCGAATTTAAGTCCCAGGCGCGGGGTGGGGGTGTGTGGGGGTGTCAGGGAAAGGCAGGAAGGCAGCCCCGGTTTGCCTGTAAACCCCTAGCCTGTGGCCTGGTGGTGGAGAGACCACTGCCCCACTGTCTCTAGGATATTTCAGCTCTAGGGCTCTAACCAGGTGCCCTGAATTTTGGGCACTGGGCTCGCCTAGTTACAGGAGCCGTCCCTTTGGGAAGAGCTGCATCTCCGGCAGGGCCAGGCAGCTGTGCCCTTTCCTGGAGGGAGGATGGAGAATGCACAGTGTTTGGGGGGGCAGAGGGGAAGAGGGGACAAAGGCTCCTGAGTGAGCCTTCATCGGGCCTCAGTTTCCCCAGCTGTACAATGTCCCACTAGGACTGGACCAGTCGGGGTGCAGAACTGGATGCCCCAGCTGCCTTGCCCCTGCTGTGCACGCCCAGGATTAGCTGGTCTCTGAGGCCCCTCCAGCTGGACGCTGCTGGGCTTGCCTGATCAGTGATTCTGTCTTTAATCAAGGGCAAAGTGGTCTGGTGCAGTCTGGGGGCCATGTTAGTGTTTGGAGAGGGGGGAGGGGGAGAGGAGGAGGGGGCGTGGAAAAGGGCTGGAGATAACATCTCTTCGCTTCGCTTAGAAAACTTTCACCCATCACCAGCTTCCTTGCTGCCCCCTGGGAGACTGAAGCCCAGCCTCTGTTCCTGCTTACCAGAGGACCACTGGCTTTCTGGGGAGGGGGGAGTAGTAGGCAGAGCAGAAGGATAGAGTTCAGCTCGGTTGGCAGGTCTAATCCCTGCTACCTGTGTAGACCGCCTGCCACGCCAGGCTGTGATGACCGGTGGGTCAAGCATTTCCCGAGGGCGGGGCTATTTGCCTCTTCTGTGAGCTCAGAGGCCTGTACTTCAGACAGGAGGGGAGTGAGGGGAGGGGAGGGATGCACAGATAGAGGAGGGGCTGCCCTGTGTGCCTCAGCCCCCAGGGCCCGCTTGCAAACAGCAGACAGAGTCGACTTCTCCCCAAGGGACCCGATTGGCATTTTCGTTCTTCTGTGCAGCCTTGAAGCCTGTGATAGTCACCAACCACCCTCCCCATGGCTTCTCAGCTACCCTTTCTCAGTGTCTGCTTGCTGAAAAGAAATCTCAGGTCTCCTGAATTTACAAACGCTTTGAGACTAGAGCAAACCAACAGAAAGCTCTAGGCTTATAGATACCGTCAGGCAGGAACCCCTCTCCCTGCAGCGGCCCTGCAGGGGGCTCTGCTAGAGGGCTCCATCCACAGGACACTGTCCCCACCCCCTCCGCTGCCAGCTCTCTCTGGCCACCTGGGGCGCAGGCCCGCTGGCAGCTCTTGGAGGAAGGGCAGGAAGGGGCCAGGCCTTGTAAGTACCTTGGTTTCCTACTTAGGAAAACCCGAGTTCCTTTTGGGGACAGGTGTGGCATCCCCGTTTATAGACAAGGAAACTGGGCTCTGAGTGGAAGTGGTCGGGGCTCAGCAGGCAGGGGATGGAGCTGGGATTAACAAGCAGGTACCAACTGGCCAAGGGAGTGCCCTTTCAGCCTAAGCTCCTGACATTTAGGCTTGGAAGCTGTTGAGGGAGACTGCCCTCCCAAGGCCTCCCTCCCTTTCCAAAACTGGAGAGGGCAGCGGTGGGAAGGGACCCAGGTAGGGAAGGGAGGGGTCTAGATGGGGCACACTCCATGGCTGCGGGGGGAGGGGGGTCCTTGGTGCTCCGTGCTGTCCCCACGGGGCACCTCGTGACTTGGTCTGGAGGACAGGGGTGGGCCCTCACCTCAGGCCGCTCGGTCCTGATATCCCCGCTTCTCCTTAGCGTCTGGCTGGGAACGCAGCCCTCCCTATCTGCCCGCTGCCTAGGATAATTTTGGAGGCTGAGGTCAGGGTCCTCGGAGGGAGGGGGCATCAGAGAAGCCGTGCGATCTCCATGCAGTGGACAGTTGGACCTCCAGCCACTCCCACCGGAGCCCAGAGGACTTGGGCAAGAGGCCTTCCATCTCTGGACTCAGTTTCGTCACTTGAGGAGAGTTTGTGGAAGAGGATGGGGTAACGGAAAGGCAGGCACGTGGGGTCCCAGCTGGTCGGGGCGGCTACTGTGTGACTGCTGCACTCCAGCCTGTCACCAAAGCCGTTCCCAACGCACCCAGACCCCGCTTCTGGGTCTTCGGCAGACGACAGGGAAGAGGCGTCGTCCACAAGGGGGTCGGGGGGCTTCCCTCCAGCCTCCAAGAGTCCACCCAGAGGAGGTCCTGCTTCTGGGTTGCAGACTTAGGGCCTCAGGGCCAGCAGGGTGGGAAGTGCGGGCTCCCCCTAGCCTGACTTCCCAAACCCATCCCAAGGACAGCAAGTCTGTCCTCAAACCTGCCAGGGCACTGTGAGACGGCCCAAAGGCCAAGGCCTCCCAGCCCAGGTTCATAGTGGCAGAGATCACCCGCAACCCCAGCGCTGTGGGAAGGGTAGGCCAAGAAATGGGTGGGCGTCCACTCCCAGTCCTGTGGCATCTGTATGCAAACTAATCAATGCAAATGAAGCATACACAAAAGATCCTTCTACTGTCAGGACCTCCTGGTACCCTCCCCAGAGGTTAAGCACCTTTGATTCCCTTTCTGCCACCTGCCACCGCCTACCAGGTCCTTCCCCATTTCCCTAAACCTCCCTGATAGGGAGAGGGGTGGGGGGAGACAGCCCAGCAGACTGTGGGGCTCTAAGTTCAGGCTGGGGGCTTCTACCAGGAGTTTTTTGGAGGGGGAGGGTCTGTGGCAGGGTCACCATCCCCCAGCCGCACTTCCCTGAGACCCGGGGCCAGAAGCCTCCCGGTGGTTCTGGAATATGTGCTGAGTGCCGGGTGTGCAACTGTGCACGTCAGTGTGAGCATACTTGTGAGCTTGCCCACATGTGTCAGTGCGGGCAAAGATGGATGTGTTGGGGTCTGCGTGTGTGTGTGCGCGCGCGCGCGCCCGTATGCGCTGGGTGACCGTATATGCGTGTTTTGATAAGCGTGTAACCAGGAGCCTGAGATTTGTGAGTTTCAGGGACTGGGTATGTGTGTGTGTGAATATCAGATGTGTGAGAGCCTTCCGGCAGGCCTAGGGCCTGACTGCGTGTGTGTGGGTGTATGTGACTGAACACGTGCCCGGGTGTCTGTATGTTTACAAGGGTATTCGCATGTTCAGGTGTGCACGTGGCTGTGCACGTGCCTCTGTGTGGATGGCCGGGCACATGTTGACGGATGTCCAGGGTTTCATAACTGTTATGTCCTCAGCCCCTCTGCGTGCCTATGACTGAGCCTGTGGCGCTCCCGACTATTTCTAGGACGTGTGCGTGTGTTGCAGCGTGTGTTTGTGGCGTAGAGTGTGTCGGGGTTGCCTTGTGCTGCTACGAGTGTGTCTGCATTTCCCTGCGTCTTTATGGCTACGAGTGTGGGTGCCTAAGCCTCCTCATAAGTGTTTTTCCCGGTGCGTGTGCGACAGTGTGCGTTTTCCCCGTCTCTAGAGTGTGCGTTTGGGTTTTTCTGGGTGCGTGAGCCATGGCATGCGTGCTTGGGACCTTGGCGATAAGTGTTTTGGTGTTTCTGTGCGTGTTTCTGTATTCCGAGCGTATCCTCGCGTCTTCCTGGGGTCTGCGGCCCAGCCCGTGTTTGGCTCATGCGACTTGTCCTAAGCGGGCCCGTGTGTGCGCGCCCGTGTGCCGTCCTGTGGGGGGAACGTGTGCCAAAGGCGCGCGGGGTACCGGTGCCCGTCTAGCCAAGAGTGCCCCGCGTGCGCGAGCCGGTTTCCGGGACGCCGCAGTGGTGGGGGGCGGCCCCGCGAGGGGCGGGGGGCACCGGGACTGGCCGGGGGCGGCCCCGT
>NW_006783036.1:3822505-3825235 GCF_000442215.2 Lipotes vexillifer | reverse complement strand
GGTACGAAAAGGGCGGCGCGCGCGGCGGCGGCGGCAGCTCGGCGGCGGCAGCGGAGAGCGCAGCGCGCAGCCCGGTGCAGCCCTGGCTTTCCCCTCGCCGCGCGCCCGCGCCCCCTTCCGCGTCCGCAACCAGAAGCCCAGCGCGGCGCCCGGAGCCGGACCCGCGCCCGCGCCGCTCCCGGGACCGCGACCCCGGCCGCCCCGCGATGACCGCGACCGCAGCCCTCCTGCCCGTCCTCTTGCTCCTGCTGGCCTTCGGCCGCAGTGCCCATGGTGAGCCCCCCGGCGGTCTGGCTCGCGCCCCCTCTGGGGAAGCCTGCGACGCCCCCCCCGGCCACCGTGCCCCGCGCGCCCCGTCCCACGCGCCCCGACTTCCGCCCGTCCCGCCTAATCCTAAGCCCCGCGCCGCGCCTGCCTGGTCCTCCCTGCCACCTTCGCATGCCAAGCCCGGCCCTGGGGTCCCCGGGGGCGGGGGAGCTGTGGGACCCCGGCCCCTTCCCGCCCCGCAGAAGTGGCGCTCGCAGGGTGTCGGTGTGCAGAGAGGAGGTATGGAGAAACGAGGTGATGCGGGGGAGCCCTCTGTGAAAATGCTCTGGGGTTCAACTTTGGGGGGTTCCTGCGTGTGCGTTCGGGAACAGGCCTGTGGGGGGGTAACTTTGCCGTCGTCGCCTCAAATTGCCAGCTGGGAGCCCAGCCCGAGCCCCTCCTGCGTGGCGTTTGTCTAGGTGAGGGGCTGCGACACTCCTGTCTGTGGCGGCCATATGTCTCTGACAGCGAGAGAGTTGCCCCCTTCCCGCAGGGTCTCCCAGCCCGCTGCACCAGTGGTGACGGGGGTCCTGTCGGAAAAGCTGGCGGGAGTTACAGGCACTGCACACAGTAGGTGCCTACTAAAGTGTCAGAATCTCTAAGTAGTGTCAGAAGTATGGTCTTTTCCGCAAAACCCTTGTTCGTCTTTTTAGTATGAAGAGCCTGGTGTGGGGAAAATTGAGAGTTTGACCTGGGTGCCTGGCTTAACTGGGATTAACCTTTAAAAAACTCCAGACGCCTTACCTGTGAGCTCTCCAGGTGAACCTGTCTGGGCTTCCCCGGAGCTGAATACCTCAAAATCTGGCCCCGCCCCCCCTTGCCTTTAGCTCACTTGGCAAAAGTGAGGGTTTGGCCGAGTGCCCAGGGGTCAAAATCTTTCCGTTCTCGTTCACTGTCTCCTCATTCCTGCATTTAGGATTTGGCCCCTGTAATTTCTTTGAGGGACACTGGGTGTCTGACCTGGTCCTAGGAGCTAGGCAGTGGGCTGTGGTCACTCCATAACCAGGGACATGCAGAGATTTTTCTCCTAAGTGGGTTGGGATGAAGTGCCTACTGTGTGCCCAGTGGGTAGGGCCACAGAGGGTCGGAGGCTGCCTCCTGGGAGGCCGTCGGTGGCCTCTGCCACAGCCTGTAGGGCCTCGTGGGGTGAATGGTGTAACCTTTCTTGTGCCTCAGGAGCTGAATGCTTCCCGGCCTGCCACCCGCAAAATGGATTCTGCGAGGATGACAATGTTTGCAGGTAATGGAGCGGCTCCCCAGAGGCAGCGTGTTGGAGGGCCAGGGCAGAATTCTGGGGAGTCATGATGTCAGGCAGAAAAAACGGGGAGGGCTTGGCCCCTGGACTGCAGCAAACAGCTTCCTCGCCCCCGCAGGAAACCAGTGACGTGGGGTGGGGGTGAGGGGGACAAGAGGACAGGGAGGCGGGGGATGCTGGGAGCGGTGGCGGGGACAGGACGGCTTTCTCAGAGGGGTGGGTGGCGGGAGAGCCTCTTGCAGGTGACACCACTGCAGGCCACTGCGGCAAAACGCAGCTCTTCCTCTGGCTCTCAGGGACCCCTCTGCCTGCTCCCCAGATGGTCTCCTGTTTAAGCTTTTCCATTCAGGTGACTGGTATTGGTTTCCTGGGACCCACCGGCCTGGCACTGGGCAGAGACCCGCGAGGGCTCTTGGTTCCACAGAAAGCAACCGGAGCCCCTTCTCCATCCCTGCCCCCCCTCATACGTCCCCACCTTTCTTCCCTAACCCCCGCAGGTGCCAGCCTGGCTGGCAGGGTCCCCTGTGTGACCAGTGCGTGACCTTTCCCGGCTGTGTTAATGGACTCTGTGTGGAGCCCTGGCAGTGCATTTGCAAGGACGGCTGGGATGGACATCTCTGCGACCTAGGTTGGCACCTGTCCTGCCCACCCCGGCCCCGGCCCCCTGCCCCCAGCCACCTCCTCCCAGCCCCGTGGCTGCCGCCCCTCCCCCTCTCGCCTTAGCCCAACACACCCAGCGCTCTGTATGGTAATGTTCTGTTTATACACTTCCTGCTGGTGCTGGGAGCCTCCTCACAGGTAGGGACTTAATTTTGCTCCCTTCTGCACTGCCAGCACCCAGCACCAGGGAAGGCACTGGGGTAGGGGGGCTGCCAGTTGAATAAAGAGTCACAAACACGCCACACGAAGCTGAGAGGGTGGGGACCACAGCCTCGAGAAATCTGTTCGGGGCACTGAAGCTCTGAGAGGGGAAAGGACTCAGGGGGTCGCAGAGCCAAGACTCCATGAAATTCACCCGCCAGGCTGTTCAGCAGCAAGCAGACAGACGTGGGGAGGGGTGCTGGGTGCTGAGTGCTGGGGGCAGCGGGAGCTGAGTCAGGGCCACTGGGACAGGGCCGGGGGCTGTGCTGGGAGAGGTCAAGTGTAAGGGGAGGCGGGGGGGGGGGGGG
>NW_006783036.1:3813135-3822471 GCF_000442215.2 Lipotes vexillifer | reverse complement strand
GGGGGGGGGGGGGGTGGTCGGGAAAGGCTGAAAAGTAGCTAAAGTGCAGATTGTTTGGTGTCATCTGTTGATTTTGTTAACTTACACAATCTTTGCCCTCCATTACCCTGAGCAATTGAGAGTTGGCTGTCGCTGCATCTTCAGGCTGCAAAATGTTCATCCGAGCCCATTCTCATTTGGCAAAACCTGCCCTGAAGCCCAGGCAAACTAAGGTCCTCGAGAAAACTCCCAGCAGTGTAGGCAGCTGCCGCGGGGTCTCTGTCCCTCGGTCCCGACAGCAGCATCAGTAAAGACGAGTGGTACCAGTAGGGAAACTGAGGCTTCGGGAAGCAAAGGGGTCTGCTCAGGACACCTAAGAAGTTGGGGGAACAGCCAGCTACAAAACCCCTCCCTCCGCCCCAGAAATGGGTTCATTCTCATCTGAGGCTGTTTCTAACACCCTCCCGTTAAGGAAAACCTAAGAGCACGTTGTTACCACCCCTGCCTCGCGTAGCCAGGGCAGTGGGCTTTCAAAATCCCCCATCACGTCGTCTCGGGACTTTAAAGTCTCCCCAGCCAATATGATGCAGGCTTTTCCCCACAGCTGACTCACGCTCTGGCCAACAGAGCTTGGGCTCTGCACCCTTAAAGTACCTCTGAGCTGTTTTAGGGACCCAAGGGGTCCCAGAAAAGCCACCATTTGGGATCAGGGCTTTTAGCCTGGAGCCCACTCTTTCTGATATCTAATCCAGGACGCCCCCCATGGAGTTCTCCAGACAAAAGGTCCCTTCCCCACTGGGTTGACGAAAGCTTGGGACGGCTGGGTCCAGAGGAAACAGCCCTCCGGGTAATCGCCGGCCCTCTCCCTTTTCACTGTGTCTCTGAGGCTGTCTTCGCCACAGCTGCTGCCCCGGCAGGCAGGCAGAGACCCCCGGGCAGCTTTCTCCTGGTGGCGGCTTAATCCACCCGACTTCGGGGTCAGAGGCCCAGGAGAGGAGTAGGTGGGCTGATCCTCGGCTCACGAGGCTGGACGCCGTGGGAGAGGAGTGGGGTGGTCGCCAGCTTTTCAGCTTAAATGTAAGATTCCCATTGACAGGCGAGCCCGGAGCAGGGAATTAGGAGCTTTGCCACGGAGGCACTGCGTGCTAACGCCTGGCGCCTTCCCGTAATGATAAATCCTGCTTACGTTTCCTCGCACCAAGCTGGGCTCCCAAGGAACGCCTCGTGTGCTCTGGATAAACCATCAGCTTGGCGTGCAGGCTTTTCCTTACTGATTGATTGCCATCTACTCCATGAGGGTGCGGGGCTCTTGAAAAGAGGGAATAAATCTGCACGTGTGTGGCCTCAGCCCTGGGGACCCGAACCCAGGCTGCCTTCATTCGCTGCGTCTCTGGTTGGCCCTGGCTTTCTGTTTGGCCGACGCGGCAGCTCGGGTGGTAGAAAAACAAAGCCGAAGGGGCTCTCAGAGATGGGCCAGGGAGAGCCCCCCCCCCTTTTCTAAGTGGGGAAAGTGAGGCACAGAGTCGGGGCGGTGGGGGGAGGAGGGAGCTGAACTCGGCAGCCGGCTGGAAATGGGCACAGAAAGGGTCTCTCCCTGGCCAGGCCTGGGGGCTGGGGTCTCCACTGTCAGAGAGCCCCTGACCCAGGCCCCTTTGTTCAGCCCGTCCCTGCCTTGCTGAGCCCCGAATAATGAAGTGTGCGTGACGGGAGGTGTAAAACGGTGGTGGAAACACACCAGTGTTCATGGAAACCCGTGCTCACAGGCGAGCACTCGATAGAAGGCAATTGCGTTGCTTTCAAAAGATGCAGCCTTTTAATCCTGGACCCCCTTCGTTCAGAGAGACCACCGAGAGGTGGAGGCGGTGCTGGGGCGAAACCAGGTCTCTTGATTCCCGACAGGGAGCTTTACATCTCACTTCCCCCCTGCTTCTCTTTGATGGAGGAGTGTGAAGGGCAGCTGACGTTGCTAACAAACAGTTGGGCTGCACTAGCCCCCCCGCACCCGAACGGCAAGGACCCCCTTCAAACACAAGAGACTTGTCTGGGAGGCAGCCGTTAGGGAATCTCAGCCCAGCACAGTTTTTGGGGGAGGGAAGGGGTCTGCGGTGAAGGTCAATGTGGCTGGACCGAAGAGGTGACCTGGTGCCAGCAAAAGGGCACAGCTGGCCTGTTGAATATTAGTGAGTGGCCGTGACTTTCTGTCTCTGTGACCCTTGAGCTCCCTGAGCTGTTTACTTATATCAGGGTTCGGGGTATCGCTACACCCTCTTCCTCAGGACCCCGCTGGGTGACCCTTGGCAGTGGACACAAGCAGAGACATCTCGGCAGCTCACACGGGGTCGCCCTCGACCAGATGGAGGGGGCTCTTCCTGTCCCCACCCAGGATGCTCTCCGTCCAGCATCTGTGTCCTCCTCATCTCCCTGGTTCTCTGTCCCCACAGACGTTCGGGCTTGCGCCTCGACCCCCTGTGCCAACAACGGAACCTGTGTGAACCTCGATAACGGCCAGTACGAGTGTTCCTGTGCCCCTGGATTCTCAGGAAAGGACTGTCAGAAGAAGGGGGGGCCCTGCGTGATGAATGGGTAAGTATTCTCTCGGGGCTCTGTGTGCTCTGACACATGCCGCTTTAGATTCCTGTTTCACACCCACTAAAGACCCTTTCAGCCTAACCCAGTCGGACCTGTCGCCTGACAAAAGACCGAGTAAGTGCTCATCCTGCACCCTGTGGGGGGCTGCCCTGGATCAGGGCATGTATGGGGGAGTGTGTCATTTACATAATTTTTTCAAACAATCCTGAAGGCGATTTCATATTCCCCTGACGTTCCCAAGTCCTGACGTGTGTGAATGAGAGTAGATTGGGACTGTGAACCAGAGCTCGAGCTGCATAATTTTCTAAAGGCGACATAACAAGAGATCAGAGTTCGGCAGCGCCTGAGGCTGTTTGTGAAACCCGCTCACCGCGTTTTAGGGGCGGGTTTGGGGGAGCTGGTGGGCTCTGCTTTTGGGTTTTCTGGGATGTCTTAGGAGGTGGGGAGAGGGGGCTGCAGCCAGCACGGGGCCCCGGAAGGCGGGGTGTTCGGCCCTCAGCTCCCCTCGTGGGGAGGGGGCTCTGGGGCTCTGGGCAGCGCGCCTAGCAGATGGAACGGCCCCTGGCCTCTCTGGTGTCTCTGAGCGGGTTTCCCAGCAGCTCAGCCATTTCCGGCCCTTATCTGCTCAGTGCACGGAGCCAGTCCCACCCTCCGAGGGGTTTTAAACAGAGACCAGGGGAGATCTCGAGAGAGGCGAGAATTCAAAGTAGACTCCAGGCCTGGGCCAGTAGCTGTGGGTAGGGGCGCCCCCATCCCCTGAGGAAACCAAAGCGTAAATGCATTCCAGGGGTGGAGCAGAGAGCCCCGAGCCGCAAGGACCAGGAACCAGCATTCTTGCAGCATCTCAAGATCAGTATCCTGGGCGGGCTCAGAGGAGAGGGGTGACCACCGAACTCCATTTCTGCTTGCTGGTGGGAAGGGGAAATACGGAGCGAGACCTTTAAAATATTTTGCTTTTCTCTCTAACAGACTGGAGCCAGTCTGTCAAAATAGAGCCCAAGGTCCTTGAAATTCCTTCAGAGCCCCGGCTCCTATGCCACCCTCATCCCTGAAGCAGCAATGCTGATTTCTTGCGCTGGGAGCCCCTTTCTTCCCTGGAGTTTTGGCATTTATCAGATGACAAAGGGTCTGCTCGTTTAAAAGCACTTACATCAAATGCTCTGTGTGCTCTGCTTTGAGCAAACAGCTTCGGTCTGCAAGCTGCACTTGGGTGAATGGGCCACTATTAAACAGCCGGGCACAGACACCGCTCCAGCCGGTGCAGACAGAGCGCGTATTTCTTTTACTCTGAGAGTCCCTAAGGGTTTCCTGTACAATAGCCCGCAGGCTCACTCCGCTGAACATAAAAATAATAATAAGGGGTTGGGGATGGTGGAGGTGGGAGACACTGAGGGATGCCTTGCTTTGCTCGGCCTCCACGGCCTGGGGGAGCTGACGGGGGCAGCTGGCTGCAGCCCTGGGGTGTCACTAACTTTGCCTCTCTCAGCCTCAGTTTCCCCACCTGTGCAGTGACTAACCGTCAGGCCTCTGGTCAGAGAGGTGACCTAAGAGGTGGGAGAGGAGATGGGCATCCTGACTCGGGAGGTCAGGCATGTTCCAGGCTGGCAGCATGATGGGGGTGAGGCACACACCCCACTCGTGGGGGGGGCCTCCCACCTCGGATGGCCCTGGAGCCCCTCGCAGGCAGGGGTCACGGTGCCCGGCGCTCCCCGGGGCCCCCCTGGCTGGCTCTCACGCCCTCACCTCGTGCGTTCTGAGCACCTGCCCTCTTGTCGGGCCCCAGGAGGTTTGCCACGTGGCACGAGGGGGAGCGGAGCGTCTGTCCCCACTCCCAGCACCACTGTCCTAGCGCAGTGCCCGAGGGCCCTTTACCGTGTCCCCCTGTTGTGTTGCAGTTCGCCCTGCCAGCACGGAGGCAGCTGCGTGGACGATGAGGGCCGGGCCTCCCATGCCTCCTGCCTGTGCCCCCCTGGCTTCTCAGGCAATTTCTGCGAGATCGTGACCAACAGCTGCACGCCCAACCCGTGCGAGAACCAGGGCATCTGCACCGACATCGGGGGCGACTTCCGCTGCCGTTGCCCCGCCGGCTTCATGGACAAGACCTGCAGTCGCCCCGTGTCCACCTGCGCCAACGAGCCGTGCCTCAACGGGGGCACCTGCCTGCAGCACTCCCAGGTGAGGTTCGGGTGTCTGTGCAAGCCCGAGTTCACGGGCCCCATCTGCGGCCGGAAGCGCGCGGCGGGCCCCCAGCAGGTCACCCGTCTGCCCAGTGGTTACGGGCTGACGTACCGCCTGACCCCCGGGGTGCACGAGCTGCCGGTGCCGCAGCCCGAGCACCGCATCCTCAAGGTGTCCATGAAGGAGCTCAACAAGAGCACTCCGCTCCTCTCCGAGGGTCAGGCCATCTGCTTCACCATCCTGGGCGTGCTCACCAGCCTGGTGGTCCTGGGCACCATGGGCATCGTCTTCCTCAACAAGTGCGAGGCCTGGGTGTCCAACCTGCGTTACAACCACATGCTGCGCAAGAAGAACAACCTGCTGCTTCACTACAACAGCGGGGAGGACCTGGCCGTCAACATCGTCCTCCCCGAGAAGATCGACATGACCACCTTCAGCAAGGAGGCTGGCGACGAGGACATCTAAGCAGCACTCCCACCGGCCCCTCTCTGTTCTCGGGGTCCCGCAGAGCTCACTATATGCGGTCTGTTCTCATCTTTGTGGTGGAGTTTGCTCTCCTTTGTGTCAAATCCGGTGAACGCTATGCTTCCCTCTATTATCTTTGTGTTGCAGTGTGACAAACGCAATGCCAGAATCCGCTTTCTCTCTTCTTAATGCATGATACAAAAAAAATAATGGTAATAATAATGTCATCTTTAAACGAGTAAGAGAAATAAGTATGTTATTCTAGACTCTAAACCTAAAATCAAAAAGACCAAAAAAAAACATGGCAACAGAACCAGGGCTCTGTGCCGACGTCCCTCTCCGAGGGGTCTCGGCCACAGGGTCCTCGTGAAACCGTTACGAGTGCTGGCATGACCAACCACTGTGAAAAGGGCTAAAATCTCTTTCGTTCGTTAATTCTCACACGCCACTTCCAACTCGCACTCACATCAACGCCGCAAGCCCTTCAGTCTTTCCGATTGAGTTGAGGTCCAGCAGAGTGCAGCGGCCGTGTGTCAGGCAGAGAGAGCCCCGGGTTGGCTGCTGGCGGGGGCCGGGACCTGATCCCAGCCCTGCCACTAACTCGCTTGTGTGATCCTTGGCGAGTCCCCTTCTCACCCCGGGCTGCCCTTTCAGCCCCTTTCCAAGCAGGGGCTTGAACACAGTGACCACCAAGGCCCTCTCTTGCTCTCAAACTCTGAATTAGGAACGAGGGGGTGATGAACCAAAACAGTCCCTGACCCTAAAAAATTAGGATCTGATGAAGACTAATCTCATCCTGGGATCCGAAGGTTTTGGCCTATCCTGGACGTACACTTGACGTATTGCAATGGATTTTAACTGCATTTCTCAAAGTGGGGAGCCTCCTGGCCCACTGCCCATCTGGAAACGATCGCCCCCTTTGAGTCACGATATGCGGTCAGGGGCTGCCCCTTTGGCAGTGCCTCCGCCACCTGCCTATCTACCCACCTCCCCAAAGGCCCAACAACTGTATACCTGCCTCCTACCCTGTAGGTTAGAGATGTCCCCCGGGAATGTAAATGCACCTTGAACCACAAGTGCCCCTGGCGAATCTGAGCAGCAACACAGCCCTCACCAAGGTTTTCACAGGGTTTAGTGGAAATTGTCGCTTGTGGGGCGTTTTCTAGTTCTGTGGCCACAGTGGTACCAGACCTGGCCTACACAGCACGGATTTCATTTGTGTTGCTGAATTAATAACCCTCAGATCCCCAAAGACCTAGCCAGCTTCTTAATGATAGATTTTGACTTTTTTTTAAAAAAAGAGCATCTATCTTTTTTGCAAAAAAATAGAAGGAAATGGGACAGAGCTCTGTTTAGCTTTCCAGCTCTTAGAGTTGGGCAGCTAAACAGCCCTTGGGTGCCAGTTAGGAATATTTTGCTTCTTAAATTATTTGGACAAGAATCTATATTCTTAGCTTTATGGAGTATTACTACCTGCTGCGTTTACCTTGCTAAGCCATCATCACCTATGTCATCTCAGTCATTCAGATCACCCACATGCGTCACCGCCATCACGTGACCACCGACCTCATCTCCCTCAGCCACCGGTTTACCGTCCCAAGTCCCTTGTCATCCTGATTCAGAGCCCGACCCTCATCTCCCCGAAGCTCTTCCCAACGTCTCACCCGAGACATTGTCCCCACCACTATAGGCCCTTTATCATCCCCAGCCCAAGACCCCCACTACCCTCGTCACCTTGTCCCTGATCACCCTGCACCCCGCAGTCCCGTCGCCCCCCCAGGTGACCCCCCCTCCCACCATCACCCCAAACCCCTAAAAGCTCCCCAACCTTCTCCACCCTCCTCCCCACAGTTCACCCTCAATCCCCAAACCCTGTCACCCTCACTCGCCACCCTTGTCACCACTGCCAGCCCCCCCGCACAGATCCCCAGCTCTCTTTGCCACCCCCCTGCCCTCCCCTCCCTGGCGCCCACCCCCGACCTCCGATAACCCTCACCCCAACCCCTTCCTCCTTCCCCCCTTCCAGGTCATTGGAGTCACCATCTCATCTCATCTTGAGTTCATTTTAAGAAATAAAATTTTAAAAAGACAAAAAAAAAGAACTGTTGGCACCGTCGGGCGGGTGTCTGGCACCCCGCCCGGCCTCTCGCGTGAGACCCCGATCGAGTCTGCTGACGGTTCTGATCCTGTTTTCCCCCAACGCCAAATTCTAAGATGGGACCCAATGATCAAATTCTCTCCTTCACGTTTTTGGTCTCCGTGCTGTAGAGAACAGCCACGTCCCGTGATGACAAGGAAAAGACCGCCCACTGTCTATCCTTGACCACGTCCTCATTGGTTCATCCGTTCGTCCATCATCCATTTGATCAGGAAGCATTTCTAAGCACCTGCTGAGTGCAAGGCGGTGCGCAGGGAGCTGAGGGCACGCAGGATGCGGGACTGCCTGGGAGGGTTGTGGACGCACAGGGGTCCCCAGGGAGCCTAGCACAGTGCAGGTAAATTAACGTGGGAGCGGAGAGTCCTGAACAGACGCCTCCCTTACAGCCTGACCATCTCACTTGCCCACGTGACAAATTCTCTCTTACCAGCACTTGAGGCCTCCCCACCCAAATTCCACGTGCCCACCGCACACATCCTGCGAGATCAGAACAGGGTCAGCAGCCTTGCCACGGTCTTCACGTCACGCAGAAATGGTCCATTCCATCCTCTATGGGGTAACCAGATTCTGCTGAGAGTGTCGGGATCCTTGACTGCCCATCCACACCTAGGGTGTGTTTGGAGTAGTGTGTAGTTTACGCCAATAACGGGGAAGCTTAAAGACAGCCATCAGAGACATGGTCACCAATTCGGTCCCCAAACTGAGAGAGGAGCAGGCGGTATGATCTTGTGACCAAAAAATTTCAAACATGTCAGTGATGAGCTCTTTTTAGCTTTCCCGTCTCTGCAACCAGACATGCAAAAAAATTTTTGTTTATTGAAAAAATAAACAAAAACCAAGGGCTACCTCATGCGTTGCTTTGGTTTGTTGTACGCGCCTGGCTGCACACACGTCCCTCCCTGCTGGCGGTCTCTGACCTGGGCAAGAAGGGTCAGGGGCCCACACTTCGGAGGGCCTTGCTCTGGCCCGATCCAGTTCTTCCCATGCAGCAGAGGAGGCCATAGGCCTCCCAGACCACACTCTGGGGCTGGGAGCACAGGCATTTCCTGCCCATTGGTCCCACCTCCAGGGCCTGCAGGGCCTCTTTCCTCTGTCTCCAATGGGTGGCTGTCTGTGGGTGGTGGGGATGGAGCTGGGGCGTGAGGGTGAGGGGTTCCGCATGGGAGCACTTGAGGACCCTTGAAGCAGAGCTGGGGGCCAGCTCTCCCCAGGTACCAGATTCCAGACCAGAACTGCAGGGCGTCCGAGAATTCCATGCTCACCTCTGGCCTTCCGGGATTTAGGGAAAGTGGGATTGCCCAGGTGAGGGAGCAGAACAGATTTTGTTTGATACTAAATTAGGGGGACTTGGAATCTTTTCATCGTTGGCACATCAGGAATATGGACCCTGTGTATACTCCTGACTTGGGCCCTCCCTGCTCATGACCGGACGGACCTGCCTCTCTTCTGGCCCCAGGCCGCAGGCCACAAGCATGTCCACTCAGCTCAGTAAAACCACCCATGGAGTGTCCACCCGAGAAGGGTCAGCCAGAGGCCCACCGAGAGCAAAGGAGCCTCAGTCAAGTCCTTTATCCTTGCTGGCCTGGCAGCCCTGGGGTGGGGTCTCCTTTCCATGTCCTCTCTGGGGCTGTCCTCTGCCAGGTCACTGCCACTGTCCACCCAGCTGCCCCTCCAGGCCCCAGGCCGCCTGAGTCCTCCCCTCTCGGACCCACCTCTTCTCTCCATGCTGCTCCGGTCCCCTGTCTGGCCACCCCCCCAACTTAGCTGGGAAGGTGGGTGGTGGGTGTCTCATCAATGCAGGAACACACAAGAGGGATGGCCAGGGCGATACAACCTCAGGGATGGATGCTGTTCCAGAAACTATAAAAAAAAAAATAGGATGGCAAAGCTGAGGTTATAAACATGGAAACTTCTATGAAAAGAATTTTATATTAATGATCACAATTCCTCAATATGGCCAGCAGGAA
>NW_006783036.1:3782352-3813033 GCF_000442215.2 Lipotes vexillifer | reverse complement strand
AGCAGGAATAGCACTGGGAGAAGACCCCAAAGTGGCCCAGCTCTGTTACCTGACTTGGGGTGCAGAACATTTGACCCTTTGATGGAACAGGGGAGGCCCAGGCTAGATACAGTTCCAGAGCAAAAAAAAAAAAAGCAGATCTTTCGATTCTTTTTTCAAAGCTAGGAGAACCCCAAGGCTAAAACCTGACCAAGTTAACCATCCTAAGCAGAGAAACAAAATCTTTGATACAATAACAAATCAAAACAGGCAAATGTTTTTTAAAAACTCATGATCAAGTAGAGCATTTTCTGGGAAAGCAAGTCTAATTTCGTTTTAATAAATGTACTCGTAGACAGTGAGCCCTGGAGTGTCCAGGAGGGAGGCAACCATGACGGATAACTGGGGTGGCTGTTGGTCAAGCTGAGGGTCAGGCAGGTGACCTGGGAGGAGAGGCCAACCAGCCTGCGGGACCTGCCCCCTCCCACGGGGCAGCGGTGGCTGATGGGCTGGGTCAGCAGGGGTGAGGGGGCGCTGGGGTGCCCTGGGGGGAAGGGAATGGGCTGCTGCAGTGTGTGGGGTGTGGGCTCAGCGCTGGGTGGCGCCGGCCACAAGGACCCAAGGATGGGGAAGGCTCAGTGGTGGGGCGGGTAGGGGTGAGGCTGGTGCCTCAGGAGGGATTGTTGCCGTGAGGGGCCCTTGCAGGGTACACAGAGCTCGGGGAGCAGGCCAATGAAAATACCCAGTAGACTCCAAGTGGAGGAATAAACAGGAGCTGCGCACGGAGGGAGCCAATGGATGGGGGCTTCCCGAAGGAGAGGGAGGAAGTGGGCTCCGTGGGCCCAGTCCAGGCTCCCAGCACTGAGCGGCCTGCATGGCTTCAGGTTCCACCACCCTCTGGCCCCTGGGTCTGGGGAATGTCCGCTAAGCCAACTACAGATGATAACACACTTGTGATCTGCGGCCCTGGGGCTTTCTTCTCTTTAGTGACTCTCTCCTACTGCTGAAGAAGAAAGCTTGGGACTCATATCACTCATCCAAGAACCTCGTGGAGCTCAGAGGAGGAAGGAGGGGGAAGGCCAGCCCCAGGCCCCAGCTTGGGGGAGGAAATTCCCAGCTAATTCGGAACCACTGAGGGCTCTGCCCTGCTGAGAAGCATGTGTGGCTCCAGGCTCTGCTGCCCTGTGACTGTGGCAAAGATGCAAGCGTAAGAGTGGATCAAATTTCAACCCAAAATATAGGCCAAAAGAAAATAATAAAATAAACAGTTCAGTAGATGCCAGAGGGAATTTGATAAAATACATCTCTGATTTTTAAAAAAATTAAGCAAACTAGGAAAAAGTGCGTATCTCCTCAATGTCATTAAGAACTTCTGTCTTAATCAATGTTCGGTATCCTACTGATCAAGAAAACCCAAGGGCAGGGAAAGCTGTGTTTTATACAGCAGGAAGAGGCCCTGGCTTTCGGGTCAGAGGGGCCTGGCTTTACACTTGGCTCTGTCCCTCGGGCCACCTACTATCTATATGTCTATTTCCTCATCTGCAAAGGAGCAGTGTCTCAGTCAGCTCTGGCCACCAGAACAAAATACCATAAATACCATAGACCTGGTGCTTTAAACAACAGACATTTATCGTTTATTTCTCACGGTTCTGGGACTGGGAAGAGATCAGGGTGTCAGCATGATAGGGTTCTGGTGAAGGCTTGCAGATGGTCATGTTCTTGCTGTATCCTCACATGGGAGAGAAAGGGAGAGAGAGACAGAGAGACAGAGAGAGAAAGAAGAGCAAGACCCAACTCTTTGGTGTCTTCTTAGGAGGCCACTAATCCCATCCTGAGGACCCTCATGACCTAATTACCACCCAAAGGCCCCAACTCCACATACCATTATACTGGGGGGTTAGAGCTTCAATATAGGAATTTGCAGAGAAAGGGGACATAATTCAGTCCATAGCGAGCAGGTAAGGGGAACAATTAGTGCTACTATTATTCTAGAACTTCTAGCCAAAGTAATAAAACAAGAAAAAGTAAAACATAGAAAGGAGATTAAATGTTTATTAAAGGTGACATCATTGTCTACCTCAAAAGCTCCGGAGAATGACCCAAAGATGACCGGAGACATTAGCAAGATAGTACACACACTCTACATCTATAAAAGCCTATATACCAATAACATCCTGTTGAAAACATATACTGGGGGAAATTCCCTGGTGATCCAGTGGTCAGGACTCCGCACTTTCACTGCTGAGAGCCCGGGTTTGATCCCTGGTCAGAGAACTAAGATCCCACAAGCTGCACCATGCAGCCAAAAAGTAGCTGCAGCACCTGGAACTTGTTAGAAATGCACGGCCCCAGGTCCACCCCAGACATACAAAACCAGAAACTTCACGGTCATACCCTGCAGTCTGTGCTTTAACAAGCCCTTCAGATGACAGCAAACCCTTCTGATGCCAGCTAAAGACTGAGAACTTTTGTCCTGCAACCTCATTCATTCATTCAGAAAAAATATATATATATATGTGTGTGTGTGTGTGTGTGTGTGTATATATATATATATATATATATATATATATATATATATATATATACTGGTCTGAGTAGTTAAGTCCAATATTATAAGCATACTAATTATCCCCCAGATTAATTTATAAGTTGAATGCTATTTATTGGCATTAGATCATTAGACAATATGATTTTAAGGTTTATCTTTTAAAAAGTGAAGTGGTAAGAATAATTTAAAAAATAGTGAAGGGGCAAGATGCACCATCAGATATTAAAACCGAAAGCCGTAAAAGTAAAAATAGTGTGTCTTGCATGAAGCAGACACATAATATTGGTTTTCTGAATAGGGGAATAAAGAAATGCAAGCATGAGTGATAGCTTTGAAAGAATCTAATCTCCAGCCTCACCTCCTTATAGCTTTGAAAGAATCTAATCTCCAGCCTCACCTCCTTATTTACAAATGTGGAAAGAGACCAAAAGAATAACTAGCCTGAAGTTTTTCAACTTTGCCCCCCAGGAGACATTCGGTAATGTCTGGAGACATTCTTCACTGTCAAAACTGGACGGGCGCTGCTGTCACCTAATGGGTAAAGATCAGGGATGCTGCTAAACAGTCTACAAAGCCCAAGATAGCCTCCACAACAAGTATTATTCGGCCCCAAATATTAATGATGCCCAAGTTTAGAAACCCCGGCCTAAGACGGTAGGGCAGGAAAGGAAATAACACGAATAGCCCATGACTAAGTCTATGCAGTTAACACTGTGCGAAGTAAATTATTCCACACCCCCCAGCTTTACTGAGATATAACTGACACATAATATTGTGTAAGTTTAAGGTGTACAACGTGATAATTTGATACACGTATATATTGCAAAATGATGACCACAGTAGGGTTAGTTAACACATCCTTCTCACCCAATTACCATTTTTGGTTGTTGTCGTAGTGGGAACATTTACGATCTAGTCTTTTAGCAAATCGCAAGTATACAATACAGTACTGTCGACTATAGTCACCATCTGTGCGTTAGATCCCCAGAAATTATTCGTCTTATCATTGGAAGCTTGTCCCCTTTGGCCAATATCTCCTCATCTCTCCCACCCGGCCAGCCCCTGGCAGCCACCAATCAAATCTCTGTTTCTATGAGGCCAGGTTTTTTAGGTTTCACATATACAAGTCATACAGTATCTGTCTTTCTCTTATTTCACTTAGCCGAATGCCCTTCAGATTCATCTATGTTTTCACGAAAGGGAGGATTTACTTCTTTTTATGGCTGAATAATATTCCATCGTGTATGTGTGTGTGTATGTATACATTTTCTTTATCCATTCATCCACTGATGGACTCAGGTTGTTTCCATGTGTTGGCTGCTGTACATAATCCCACCATGAACCTAGGGGGGCAGATATCTCTTTCAGAGAGTGATTTCATTTCCTTTGGATAGATACACAGACATGGGATTGCTGGATCATGTAGTAGTTCTATTTTTAATTTTTTGAGAAACCTCCAGGTGGTTTTGCATAGCGGCTGCACCAATTTACATCCCCACCCGCAGTGCACAAGTGTCCCCTTTTCTCCACATCCTCACAAGCGCTTGTTATCTCTTGTCTTTTGGATAATATGTGCTTAGTACAGCATCATCTTCTGTAATTCACTCAACAACCCAAGAGGTAGACAATATTATCTTCTAGTGCTACAGATAATGAAACTCAGGCTCAAAGGAGGGAAAACATGTGCCCAAGATCATCGGGCTAGAAAGTGGTTGAGCTAAACCCAGCATCAACATCTTCAAATATTTATGCCAATTCTCTTTCTGCTATCTGATCCTTTCTTCTAGTTTTTAAAATAATGTATTCCCAATTTTCTTAATATTAGTAAATGTGCTTCTCTTGGAGTTTCTGGGAGACAGGAACCTCAGTCTGTCATTCCTAAAGCTCATCGGGAAGAATCTTGAGTAGAATGAGCTTCCAGCCTTTGCCATTTCAGGGTGGAGCAACTCTGCTTACCTCCCGGTCCGCCTACTCTCCGACTATGAAATAACTCACTCTGCCTGTGATGCCTCCCCCTGATCCCCGGCCCCGCTACCTAGTGGCATCCCCAGATGTCACTCTGCCAAGTTGTGGATAAGAATGGAATCAGGACCGTTTGCTGTCATTATTATCATCAATCATAATAATACCTAACTATTCTTAAGGCTAAGGTACTGCACTCCTTTTATTGGAGCATAGTTGATTTATAATGTTGTGTTAGTTTCAGGTATACAACAAAGTGATTCAGTTATGTATATAGATATAGATATATATCCATTCTTTTTCAGTTTCTTTTCCCATATAGGTTATTACAAAGTACTGAGTAGAGTTCCCTGTGCTATTATACAGTAGATCCTAGTTAGTTATCCATTTTACATATAGTAGTGTGTATATGTTAATCCCAACCTCCTAATCTATCACCTCCCCCGCAACTTTCCCTTTGCTAACCGTAAGTTTGATTTCTTACGGTTTACAGAAGAGATCTGTTTCTCTTCTGTAAATAAGTTCATTTGTATCATTTTTACTTTTTATTTTATTTATTTTTTCTTTTTTGCGGTACGCGGGCCTCTCACTGCTGTGGCCTCTCCCGTTGCGGAGCACAGGCTCCGGACGCGCAGGCTCAGCGGCCGTGGCTCACGGGCCCAGCCGCTCCGCGGCATGTGGGATCTTCCCCGACCGGGGCACGAACCCGTGTCCCCTGCATTGGCAGGCGGACTCTCAACCACTGCGCCGCCAGGGAAGCCCTTTTTGTATCATTTTTTAAAAATTAGATTCCACATATCAGCGATATCATACGGCATGTGTCTTTCTCTGTCTGACTTCACTTTTGCTGATCAACTCTAGGTCCATCCATGTTGCTGCAAAAGCCCTTCATTTGTGTCTTAGACTTTTCAGGGATTCCTGAACACTGACTCTGAATTAATACTAATTCCTATGGACCCAAAGCACCACTGTGGTCCACCAGTCAGAGTAGGGGCTTTTGGAAGTCAAGTGATTAGTGAAGCTTTATTCAGGTCTGTCTCATAGTGGGCCTGGTGGGTCCCTGAGCCCTCCCTGTGGCCATCTCCCCATCTGCAATTCGTAATTGGAATAGACACGCTCAACAACCGTCAGAACACCCAGGTTGATTCTCTGATCCATGGAGTGGGGGCTATGATAGTAGGAAAGGCCAAGTGGAAGCCACTAGAAATGCTTCTTTCTATGAAAATCATACACCAAAAGTAATACTGTATTCTTGGAGGGATTGCTGAGATCATTGCCACCATAAAAGATGTGAAAGATGCCGGGGTGGTGATTCCTACAATATTCTCATTCAATCCACCTATTTAGTCTGAGAAGAAATAGATGGGATCTTGGAGAATGACAGTATATTATTATAAACTAATCAGGTGGTGATTCCGATTTGCAGCTGCTTTTCTAGCTGTGGTTTCACTGCTGGAGCAAATCCACACACTGCCTGCTGACACCTAGGATGTAGCCGGTGCGCGAGTGCACGCTTCTTTCTTTATACCTGTTAGTAAAATCAACAAGCCGGCAAGGCCAGCAATACATTACCACCGTCCTTCCTCCGGGCATGTCAGTTCTCCAGCCCTTTCGTAATCTACTCCCCAGGGATTTTGTTTGTCTTTCCCTTCCCAGGACACCTTGCTGATCCATCACATTGATGATATTCCACTGATTGGACCTGGTGAGCAGGACAAAATGCAGATAAGATGCCTGCATGCCAGAGGGTGGGAAATAAATCCCACAAAAATTCAGGGGTCCTCCACCTTGGTGAAAATTCTAGATGCTCAATGATTTGGGGGCATGTTGATATATTCTTTCCAAGGTGAAGGATAAGTTGCTTCATCTGCTGCCTCCTATCAATATGAAAGGAACACAACTTGTAGTGAAACTCTTTGGATTTTGGAGGCAACATATATCCATTCTGACCCCTTTATTGAAAGACCTGAAAATCTGCTGGTTTTGAGTGGGGCCCACAACAAAAGCCCGGGCTGCCATCCGAGCTGCTCTGCCTTTGGCGCCACAAGATCCAGCGGGTCCAGTGGTGCTGGAAGTGTCAGTGGCAGAGAAGATGCTATTTGGAGCCTTTCTCAGCCCCTCCTAAGTGAACCACAGTGCAGACCATTGAAATACTGGAGCCATTTCCTACCATCCTCCGTGGGTAACTGCTCTCCACTTGAGAGTAGTTGAGAAACAGTTTTTTATTTGCTGCTGGGCTTTCACAGAGATTGAACTCTTGACCATGGGCAACCAAGCTACCCATTGGGGACTAGGTGTATTCTGACCCCCTAAGCCTTATTTAGGCCCACACAGCAGCACTCCATCATCAAATAGAAGTGGTGTCTATAAGTTCAGGTTCAAGCAAGACCTTAAGGCAAAAGTGAGTCATAAGGGGAAGTGACCCAGATACCCATGGCCCCTATTCTTTGCTATATCACCTTCTTTCTGTCAATGTGTATTTATGGAGTTCCCATAAATGGGGAGTTCCCATAAACTTCCAGCTAAGTGAGGAAGAAAAATTTCCATCCTGGTTTATAGACGGCTCTGCATGATATAAAGGTACCATCCCAAACAGGACAGCTACAGAACTATAGCCCTACCCTGGGACAGCCCTGAAGGCCAGTGATGAGTGGGACTCCTACCAATGGGCAGAATTTCGATTTTTCATTTTATCTAGCCAAATCGGCACAGAGCATGAAGATATTTGTGCCTCATGGGAATGGTCACCAAGGTCTTCAAAGGTTGGCCTCAGTAGAGGGAGGTTTCATTAACCAAGTAGCTAGGATGGCCTGTTTTGTGGATATTGGACAGTTTTCTTTCTCTGCCACACATTGTCCCAGAGGCTCAGGAACAAAGCAGCCACGTTGGAAGGGACGGAAGTTGTGCATGGTCTCAGCATCCTTTACTTCCACTCTCCAAGGCAAGTCATCTCTAGCCACTGCTGAGGGCTCAATTTGTCAACATCAGAGATCAGCACTGAGTCCTGATACAGCATCATTCCCCAAGGGGTCATCTAGCTACCTGGGCACAGATTGCTTACATTGGACCCCTTCCATCAGGGAAGGGGGAAATGTTCTGTTCTTACTGGAACAGATATTGACTCTGGATATGCATTTGCCTTTCCTGCCCTCAACGCTTCTGCCAAAACGAGCATCCATGGATCTACAGAATGCTTCCATCATTGACACGACAATGATTCTATTGAGCGGGTGTTGAGACCGCCATCTGGCCACTTGAATTCCCTATGGCCCTGAATCAACAAGCAAAGAAGGGGGTTACTGTACTGGCTGGGGCGATTGGTGCTGACTATCAGGGAGAAATTGGGTTGCCACTACACGCTGGGGGAAAGGAGGGGTATGTCTGGAATGCAGAAAGTCTCCTAGGGGCTTCTTATTACTCCCAGGTCCTATGATTAAAATCAATGGAAAACTTTAATGACCTAATTCATGCAGAACCTCCAATGGCCCAGACTCTTCACGAATAAATGCTCGGGCCACTCTGCAAGGCAAACATCCGTGAGTAGCTGAGAGGCTTGCTAAAGGCGAAGGGAATATGAAATGGTGTGGGAAGAAAATAGTTATAAATATCAATACCAGCTACAACGGTGGGGCCAGTTCTAGGAATGACTGTAGGAATTATGAGTAGTTCTTCCTTCTTTTGAATATGTCTGTGTATCTATATGCCCGATATTCTTGTTTTCTCCCATTCTCTCATCTCCGTTTCATTTAGCCTAAGATGGGGCAAAAGTCATTAATGTTCTATCTCAGTATTTAAGTTATGGGATTTAAGAAGAGGCACGTCCCCAAGTCCTGGCCGGACGTGTGTGTTTAGCTCCATGGGAAAGGTCTGGGATTCTGCACGATGCTCATATCAGCAGCTTCACAGGCAAGGAGGACTGACCTCGGTCTGTTTATCCTTGTGGGGTTCCAGCTCTGCTTATTGATTCCAGCTTGCTCTTCATCCCCGACCCCCCTCACATTCCTCTTATCTTCCACTCTGCCTGCCCTGCGTTCCTCAAACTCCAGCAAAGACAACAGACTCTGCACAGGCTGCTTACCAGCTCCCCCAGCTGCGCAAGGTCAGAGCCCCCTCTCTCTCTGCCCCCTCCCTCGGAGCTGTTCAACTCCTAGGATCGAACCCCGACTAACACAGCTCCCAAGCCACGCCTCTCGACTTCTGTGTGATCCGAACCCACTCTTGGAGTGGGCATCGGAGGAGACCAGTGCAACAAAACACACGTGAAAGAGTTTTTTTTACCTTCATTTAGTTGGTCCATGTGTCCCAGACCCCTCTAAGGGCAGTGCCCGGTGCGGAGGATCATACCCCACTCAGTCCACAGTCTGAAGTTATCTCCAGCTCAGGCCTCCTAGAGCTTATTGTCAAAGTCCCCAGAGGTCCCAGTTTTATGCAATCATGATTTTTCATCATTTTAGACATTGATGTCCAAAAACGGTTCAGTTACCCGTTCATAGAATAGTTGCCCTCATTTTTATCACCTGTCTTTTAGGCTTTGGTTTTGTTTTGTTTTGTTTTTCGCCACCCCTCTCTCCCTACCAGCTGCGAGGAAAAAGGAGAAGGGAGAACTGATTCATGATAAATGCTGGGCTTAATTGTGTATGATTAAATCAAGAGTGAAATGGCAATTGTTGCAGGTTGGATTCCCCTGGAAACATACTCTAAGTGGAGATTCCTGTATGAGAGATTTGTTGAGAAACATTCTTGAGATCAGCACCCGTGGTGGGCGGTCGGGGGGGGCGTGGGGAACAAGGAACCAGGTGTGGATCGTGGCGTGGGGTAACCGCGCAGGACTCAGATAACCATGTGTGGGGTTTGGGAGCTGGGATGGCCCTTCAGAGTTGGCCCACATTGGGACTTCCCTGGCGGTCCAGGACTCTTTCATTGCCAGGGCCCGGGTTCGATCCCTTGTCCGGGAACCAGGATCCCAAAAGCCGTGTGGGCTAAAAAAAAAAAAGTTGTCCCACATTGGAGGAAGGGAGTTAGGGTTAGGCCTTTATACCTCCGTACTGACCAGTCATTGGATGTGGATTGCCTCAGAAAAAGGGCTTTGACCTTGGGTAAGGAGGTCCTCTGCAGCCAAGGGCCATAGTAGAGGTAGGAGGTGGGACTCAGCCGAGAGCTGTGGGCCATGACCCTCCCAGCCCCCAAGGGCAGCCAGTACAGTCCAGCCCCGGCGCCCCTGGATCCCACTTGCTTCATGTAGCAGTTCCGAGAGCAACTCCTCCAGGACTTAGGGGCCTCATTTCCCGAGGGAAACCTCACAAGAGGAGCATTATGGGATGAACTTTCTCCCCCTGCAACTGCAGCTGATCTTGAGGCCACGCATGACACTCAGTGTCTTTAACTTTTCCCACCCAGTCTAGATTCCTCTCATCATTCCAGGTATGTAGTGCCTGTCACGGTCTAGGTGGCCCACAGGGAGCGGTACCCAACCCTCAGCCCCGTGGGATCTGAAACCTTGGTCACCGTGCACTGCTCAGGCCGTGGTTCTGTACTGGTCCATTTACCACCAAACCAGGCAGAGGTGTTCTTAGAGGGGCCCAGAAAATAACCTGGGTGCTAAATCTGTTCCTTCCTGTTCCCATCATTTCACTGAAACCCCATCTCCTCCTGATAATCAACGTCAATTTCTCCTGCCGAATGGTGGCTCTGTTCCTTGTTCACTGGTCTCTGTGCGTAAAGAGCTGGACATGACTGGGCAGCAACTGAATTCGAAGTTTAGTGAGGGCAGTAGTAGAAGGAGGACCCTAGCAAATCCTGTCTCTCGAGAAGCAATGATAAGATTGGACGATATTGTCAAAAACAACCATTTCAGAAACTCTGGAAATTAACCAAAGACATATAACAAATTGAAAGATTTATTCAAGAAATGCTACTTAACCCTGGTTGACAATGATGGGATCCATGCCACTCTAACATGGGGCTGCTCCCATCTCCCCAAATGGATGTGGCAAGACCAGCAGTCACCAGGATGTGTGAAGACCAGCAGTCTCGCTGCTGTTGGATAGCGTTGATTTAATTTGGAGCTCCAGAGAAAAGCCCCTTCTCTGGGGGCACTGTCAAAAGCAATTGCTGTCTCTCCAGAAAACAATCAAGAAAGGCCAATATCACAGCTGCCCAGGGCTGTAATACTGATTTAGAAAAGCGGCAGACCAGCCAAAATTTTAACAGATCTGGGGGATGGGACAGCCATAGGAGGTTTTGTTAAGGCCCCCCACATTCCTGGGGATCTGGAAGGCTGTGCACATGTGTGTATTCAGGAAAGATGGGAGAGGGTCTGGTTATCTACTTGGCTCTGGCTGACCGTGCACAAGCAGGCAGGGAAAGCCAGGACAGGCTTGTAAGTTGCCTGGGCTTTGAACGTGTGCCTGACCACAACAAGAGTGGGGAAACCTTACTGGCTCAGGGTGTTTAAGCAAAACCTACAACCAGCTGTTGGCTGACTATGAAGCTATGCTTACCCAGATCAGTTTACAGGAAGTCAGGTTAACAATGAAGCCAAGAACATTTCTTTTTAACAAAGCATAGATATTAGTGTTTATACACTGGAGGGGAGACAGTCTCTAAATAATTCATCCAGGCTATTCACTAAACAAACAAATAAATTCAGCAACAACCCCTGGGGGAGGCAAATCAGGATCCAGCTTTCTTATAATAAATTATCCAAAATGTCTAGTTTCTAACAAAAATTGTGAAACATACAGAGAGAAATACGCAGTCACACACAGGAAAGAAGCAGCTGGTAGTTGTCTCTGAGGGAGCCTAGGTGTTGGACTTGGTAGGCAAAAACCTAAAACCAGCTATTATGAATATGTTCAAAGATCTAAAGGAAACTGTTTTTTAAAGAATTACACAGTGAAGGAAACTATCAACAAAACAAAAAGGCAACCTACCGAATGAGAGGAGATATTTGCAAATGATATATCCAATAAGGGGTTAATAGCCAAAATACACAAAGAACTCATACAACTCAACATAAAATCACAAGCAAGCTGATTAAAAATTAGGCAGAGGACCTGAATAGACATTTTTCCAAAGAAGACATACGGATGGCCAATAGGTACATGAAAAGATGTTCAACATCTCTAATCACCAGGGGAATGCAAACGAAAACCATAATGAGATATCACCTCACACCTGTCAGAATGGCTATTATTAAAATAACAAGTTTGGCAAGGATGTGGAGAAAAGAGAACTCTCGTACCCTGTTGGTGGGAATGTAAATTGGTGCAGCCACTATGGAGAACAGTATGGAGGTTCCTCAAAAAATCAAAAATAGAACCACAGATAACCAATGAGGACCTACCGTATAGCACAGAGAACTATACTCAATTTCTTGTAATAAACCGTAATGGAAAAAAATATACATATTATATTATTATAATTATATATATAATATATATAACTGAATCACTTTGTTGTACAGCAGAAACTAACACAACATTGTAAATCAACTATATTTCAATAAAATTAAAAAACAAAATAGAACTACCATATGCTCCAGAAATTCCACTTCTGGTTATTTTCCCAAAGAAAACGAAAACACTAATTAGAAAAGATATATGCACCCCAATGTTCATTGCAGTATTATTCACAATAGCTAAGATATGGAAGCAACCTAAGTGCTTGTCGACAGATGAATGGATTACTCAGCTATAAAAAAAAAGAATGAAATCTTGTTTTTTTGTGATGACATGGGTGGATCTAGAGGGTATTATGCCTAGTGAAATAAGTCAGACAGAAAAAGACAAGTGCTGTATGATATCATTTATAATTGGAATCTAAAAAACAAATGAACAAACAAAACAGAAATAGAGTCACAAATACAGAGAAGAAACAGGTGGTTGCTAGAGGGGAGGAGGGGCAGAGGATGAATGAAATAGGTGAGGGAAATCAACAGGTACAAACTTTCAGTTACAAAATAAATGAGTCATGGGGATGAAATGTGCAGCCTGGGGAATATAGTCAAGATTAATGTAATATCTTTGTATGCTGGGGACTTCCCTGGTGGTGCAGTGGTTGAGAATCTGCCTGCCCACCCAGGGGACACGGGTTCTAGCCCTGGTCCGGGAAGATCCCACATGCCGCAGAGCAACTAAGCCCGTGCGCCACAACTACTGAACCTGTGCTCTAGAACCCGTGCGCCACAACCGCTGAAGCCCACGCACCTAGAGCCCGTGCTCCGCAAAGAGAAGCCACCGCAATGAGAAGCCCGCGCACCGTAACCAAGAGTAGCCCGCACTCGCTGCAACTAAAGAAAGCCCACGTGCGGCAACAAAGACCCAACGCAGCCAAAAATAAAATAAATAAATTAAATAGATTAAAAAAAAAAAAGAACCAGATAGAAATTCTGGAGTTGAAAAGTATAACTGAAATAAAACATTCATTGGAGGAGCTCAAGGGCAGATTTGACCTGGAAGAAGAAAGACTCAGCAACTTGAAGATAAAGCAATAGAAACTAACGAATGGAAGGAAAAAGGAATGTGCACCGTGAACAGAGCTTCAAGATCTCGTGTGACCATCAGTGAATGGCAAGGAAATTTTTTCTGAAGAAATAAGAGCTGAAAATTTCCTCAAATTTGGTTTTAAAAAAACCTATCAGTATATGCCTGCAATAAACTCAACAAATGTCAAAGGATAAACCAAAAAAATTTCCCACCTACACGTACCATAGTCAAAGGTTATGACTATCACATATGTCATCAAAGACAAAGTCTTGAAAGCACCAGCAGTAAAATGACTCATCGTGTACAGGAAAACCACAATCGGATTATCTTTAGAAATAATGGAAACCAGAAGGCAGTAAGATGACATCGTCAAAGTGCTAAAAGGAAAAACAGTTGAGTTTTCTACATCTAGAAAAATTAACCTTCAAACATGACGTGAAATAAAGACACACCCAGATAAGCCAAGGCTGAAAGAATTCATTGCTAGCAGACCTACCGTATAAAAAATACTGAAGGATGTTCTTCAGGCTAAGAAGAAATGATACCAGATGGTAACGTGAACCTACATGAAGAAATAAAGAGCACCCATAAAGGTGATGATGTAGGTAAATATGAAAGATATGATCGGGACTTCCCTGGTGGCGCAGTGGTTAAGAATCCTCCTGCCAAGGCAGGGGGCACGGGTTCCAGCCCTGGCCTGGGAAGATCCCACTTGCCGCGGAGCAACTAAGCCCGTTCGCCACAACTACTGAGCCTGCGCTCTAGAGACCGAGAGCCACAGCTACTGAGCCCTCGTGCCACAACTACTGAAGTCTGCACACCTAGAGCTCATGCTCCGCAACAAGAGAAGCCATGGCCACAATGAGAAGCCCACGCACTGCCACGAAGAGTAGCCCCCGCTTGCTGCAACTAGAGAAAGCCAGCGGGCAGCAAGACCCAGCGCAGCCAAAAATAAATAAATAAATAAAAATTATGATCAATGTTTTGTTTTTTTGGCATCAGGGAGATCAGCTCGGTGCTTTGTGACCACCTAGAGGGGTGGGATAGGGAGGGAGGGAGATGCAAGAGGGAAGAGATATGGAGATATATGTACGTGTATAGCTGATTCACTTTGTTATACAGCAGAAACTAACACACCACTGTAAAGCAATTATACTCCAATAAAAATGTTAAAAAAAAAGAAGATGTGATATATATATACAATGGAATATTACTCAGCCATTAAAAAGAATGAAATAATGTCATTTGCAGCAACATGGATCGACATAGAGATTGTCATACTGAGTGAAGTAAGTCAGAAAGACAAATATCATATGATATCAATTATATGCGGAATCTTAAAAAAATGATCAATATATTTTATTTATTTTGTTTTTTATTTTTTTGCGTTACACGGGCCTCTCACCATTGTGGCCTCTCCCGCTGCGGAGCACAGGCTCCGGCTGCGCAGGCTCAGCGGCCATGGCTCACGGGCCCAGCCGCTCCGCGGCATGTGGGATCCTCCCAGACCGGGGCACGAACCCGTGTCCCCGGCATCGGCAGGCGGACTCCCAACCACTACGCCACCAGGGAAGCCCCGATCAGTATATTTTAAATCTTTTCTTCTCTTAACTGATGTAGAACACAACTGCATACAATGATAATTATAAAACTGTATTGTTGGGCTAATACAAAGTTGTATGTTTGTATGGCAATATTAGCACGAAGGAAAGGGAAGGGAAGGGAGATACACTGGAGCCAAATTTCTATATCCCATTGGAATTTAGTTAGTATTAATCCTAAATAAATTGTTTTAAGTTAAGATGCATATTGTAGGACTTCCCTGGTGGTGCAGCGGTTAAGAATCTGACTGCCGATGCAGGGGACACGGGTTCGATCCGTGGTCCGGGAAGATCCCACATGCTGCAGAGCAACTAAGCCCGTGAGCCACAACTACAGAGCCCACGTGCTGCAACTACTGAAGCCTGTGCTCCTAGAGCCCTTGCTCCACAACGAGAGAAGCCACCGTAATGGGAAGGCTGCGCACAGAAACGAAGAGTAGCCCCCAACCGCAGCAGCTAGAGAAAACCTGCGTGCCACAACAAAGACCCAACGCAGCCAAAAATAAATAAATAAATAAATAAATTAAAAAAAAGATGCATATTGTAATCCCCAGAAAAATCACTAGGAAACTAATTTTTAAAATATTGTTTTAAAAAATGAATGACAATAGTACAATAGGAAATATCCATTTAACACAAAAGAATGAAATAACAGAGGAATAGATGAATGAAAAAGGCATGAGACATATAGAAAACAAATAGCAAAAGAGCAGATGTATGTTGAACCATACATTACATTCAGTACAAAAGTAATCATTACATTCAGTATAAATAAAGACTCAAAAAGCAGAGATTGTCAGACTGTTAAAAAACAACAACAACCAGGATCCGATTTTATGCTCTTTACAGTAAATGTGCTTCAGATTCAAAGACAGAAATAGATTGAAAGTAAAAGTATAGAAAAGATATACAGGCACACCTCGTTTTATTGTGCTTCCTTTGATCGCTTCGCACTTTGCAGATACTGAGATTTTTACAAATTGAAAGTTTGTGGCAACCCTGAACTGTGAAAGTCTATCAGCATCATTTTTTAACAGCATTTGCTCACTTCATGTCTTTGTGTCACATTTTGGTAATTCTCACAATATTTCAAACTTTTTCATTATTATTATCATATCGGTGATCAGTGATCCCTGATGTTACTCCTATGACTCACTGAAGGCTCAGATGATGGTTAGTATTTTTCAGCAATAAAGAATTTAAAAAATAATTTTTTGTACTTTTTTTTGAAATAGGAGTTATCTTTTTTTTTTTTTTAATATTTACTTATTTGGCGGTGCCGGGTCTTAGTTGCAGCACATGGGATCTTTGTTTGCCGTGTGCGGGATCTTCAGTTGCAGCATGCAGTATCTTTTCTTAGTTGTGGCATGTGGGATCAAGCTCCCTGACCAGGAATCGAACTGGGGCCCCCTTCACTGGGAGCGTGGAGTCTCAACCACTGGACCACCAGGGAAGTCCCTGTACATTTTTAAAGACATAATGCTGTTGCATACTCACAGACTACAGGATAGTGTAAACATAATTTTTATATGCACTGGGAAACCAAAAAATTCATGTGACTCACTTTATTGTAACATTCACTTTATTGTGGTGGTCTGGGACCAAACCCACAATATCTCTGAGGTCTGCCTGTACCAAGAAAACAGTAACCATAAGAGAATAGGAGTAGCTACATTATTAGAAAAATAGACCTCTAAGAAAAAAAAAAAAAAAAAGTTACTAGAGACAAAGAAGGGATGTTTTATAATGATAAAAGGATCAATTAATCAAGAGGATGTAATGATCCTAAACTTGTATGTGCCTCATAACAGAGTTTCAAAATACATGAAACGAAAGCTGGTATATATGCCAATTGTCCACTTACAGCGGACAATTTCAATACCCCTTTTAAAATAATTAATAGGACAAGTAGACAGAAAATCAGCAAGGATATAGAAGCCTTGAACTACACTATCAATTGGCTTAACCTTGGACTTCTCTGGTGGTGCAGTGGTTAGGAATCATCCTACCAATGCAGGGGACACAAGTTCAATCCCTGGTCTGGGAAGATCCCCTGTGCCACGGAGCAACTAAGCCCATGTGCCACAACTACTGAGCTAGCGCTCTAGAGCCTGCGGGCCACAACTACTGAGCCTGTGTGCCTAGAGCCCATGCTCCGCAACAAGAAAAGCCACTGCAATGAGAAGCCTGTGTACCGCAATGAAGAGCAGCCCCCAGGGCTCACCGTAACTAGAGAAAGCCTGCACGCAGCAACAAAGACCCAACACAGTCAAGAAATAAATAAATAAATAAAATTAAACTTTTAAAAATTGGCTTAACCTGACATCTATAGAACCTCTACCCAGCAATAATAGAATACACATTCTTTGCATTGTACATGGGATATTCTTGAAAAATAGGTATCTAGAAGATAGGCCATAACACATTTTAGTAAATTTTTTAAAGCTGAACTCATACAAAGTATGTTCTCCAGTCACAACAAAATTAAATTAGAAAACAACAGAAGGAAATTTGGGAAATCCAAAGTATTTTGAAGTGAATGAAAACAAAATCACAATATATCAAAATCTATCAGATGCAGCCAAAGGGGTGCTTAAAGGAGAAGGTATAGCTTAAATGCCTGTGTTAGAGAAAAAGAAAGATCTTAGATCATTGATCTGATGTTTTGCCTTAAGAATCTAGAACAAGAAGAGCAAACCAAACCCAAGGCAAGCAGAAAGAAGGAAATGATAAAGATTAGAATGGAAGTAAAAATTGTAGAAAAGAAGTAAACAACAGAAAAAATCAATGAAAACAAAAGTTGGTTCTTTGAAAAGGCTATCCAAATAGGCAAACCTTTAGCTAATTTGATCAAGAAAAAACAGAGAGAATACACAGATCACAAAAATCATTACTGCAGCTGGGATATGACTTCTGATCCTACAGAGTTTAAAAGGGTTATAAGGGAATACTCTGAACAACTCTATGCTGACAAGTTAGGCAACTGAGGAAATGGATAAATTCCTAAAAAGACACAAATCACCAAAATTCACTCCAGAAAAAATAGAAAATCTGAATATGCCTATAATAAGCAAAAAATATATACTAGTAATTAAAATCCTTCCCACAAAGGAATTCCCAGACAGCTTTCACTGGTGAATTCTATCAAACGTTTAAAGAAGAAATAGCATTAATATTCTATGAACTCTTCCAGAAAACAGAGGAGGGAGGAGCACTTCTCAACTCATTCTTGAGGTCACTATTACCCTGGTACCAAAGCCAGACAAAGACATCACAAGAAAATAAAATTACAGACCAACAACCCTCATGAATATAGATGCAACAATCTTCAACCAAATATTAGCAAAGTGAATTCAGCAACATATAAAGAGAATTACATACTATGGCCAAATGAGATTTATCCCAGGAATGCAAGGCTGGATTAACATTCCCAAATCAATTAACGTAATGCACTCTATTCATAGGATAAGAAACAAAACCCATGTGACCAACTCGATAGATACAGAAAAAGCGCTTAACAAAATTCAACATGCATTCATGATAAAAACAAAAACAAAAACCCCCAACAGACTTGGAGTAGACAGAAACGTCATCAACCGGATAAAGGGCATCTACCCAACTCCTATATGTAGGGTCACATGTAAACGGTGAACGAATAAGTGCTTTCTCTCTAAGATCAGGAAAAAAGACAAAGATTCTCTTACCACTTCTATTCAGTGTTCTACTGGAAGCTTTGGAGCGTGCAGTCAGATATAATAAAGAAATAAAAGACGTCCAGATCTAAAAGGAGGAAGTAAAACTGTCTTTATTCCATTTGACATGTTCTTATATGTAGAACCCTCTACTATAGTAAACAAATTCAGCTAAGATATAGGGTACAAGATCAACATACACAAATCATTTGCATTTTTATATATTGGCAATGAGCAATCTGAAAATGAAATTAAGAAAACAATTCCATTTAGTAGCATTCAAAAGAATAAAACACTTAGGAATAAATTTCATAAAAGGAGTATGAGAAGTGTACTGAAAACTACAAAACGTTGCTGAGGGAAATTAGAGAATATTTAAATAAATGGAGACATTTCATGTTCACGGATTAGAAGAATCGATATTGTTAAGAAGGCTGTTCTCCCTGAATTGATTTATTGAGTCAACACCACCCCTATCAAAATCCCAGCAGGCTGTTTCATAGTAATTGACAAGCAGATCTTAAAGTTTATCTAGAAATGAAAAAATCCAGAATAGCCAAGACAAATTTTGAAAAAGAACAAAGTGGGAGGACTTTTTCACTACCCGATTCCAAAATTTGCTATGAAGTTTCGGTAATTGAGACAGTGTTAAACCAGCATAAGGGTGGATGTATGGATCAATGGAACAGAGCTGAGAGCCCAGTGATAAGTTCTTACATTTACAGTCAATTGTGTTTTGATAAAGATGCCAAGACCATTCAGTGGAGAAAGGATAAGCTTTTCAACAAAGAGTGCTGGGACAATTGAATAGCCACATGCAGAAAGATGAACTTGGATCGTCACACCACACACAAAAATTAACTCCAAAGGGGCTGCAGACACAAATGTAAGTGCTCAAGCTATAAAACTTTTAGAGGAACTTGTAGTAGAAAATCTTCATAACCTTGGGTGAGGCAAAGCTTTCCTAGATTCAACATCCGACGCACAATCTAACAAAGAAAAAATTGATAAATTGGACTTAATCAAAATGAAAACTTTTGCACCTCAAAGTCATTATTAGGAAAATGAGAAGACAAGCTGTAGATTGAAAGAAAATATTTGCAAATCATATATCTGATAAAGGACTTGTATCCACAATATAGAGAGAACCCAACGAAAAGACAAACATTCAATTAAGAAATGGGCAAAAGCTTTGAACAGACGTTTCACCAAAGAAGATAAACAAATGGCTAATAAATACTCGAAAAGATGCTCAACATCATTAGTCATCAGGGAAATGCAAATTAAAACCACAGTGAGATTCCACTTTACACATACACCAGAATGGCTGTAATTATAAAGATGGAAAATAACAAATGTTAGAGAGAGAAATGGGCTCCCTTATACATGGCTGATAGAAATATAAAATGGTACAGCTACTTTGGAAAATGGTTTGGCATTTTCTTTTCTTAAAAAGTGAGCCATAAATTTACTAAATGACCCAACAATTCCACACCTAGGTATCTACCCAAGGGAAATATAAACACAAGTCCACGCAAAACTGGCATGTAAATATTCATAACAGTTTGATACCTAACAGCCAACAAGTAGAAACAACCCAGATGTCCGTTAACTGATGAGTGGATAAACAAAATGCAGCTTATCTGTACAATGGAATACTATTCATCAATAAAAAGGAATGAACTACTGATGCATGTTACAATGTGGATGAACTTCAAAAACGTATTAGGCAGAGGAAGCCAGACACAAAAGATTACCTACTGTATAATTTTGTTTATATGAATTGTTCAGAAAAGGTGAATCTATAGAGACAGAAAGTAGAGTCGTGGTGGTCTGGGCTGTGGGTTGCAATGGAAATTAACTGTAAATGGGAGTGAAGGATCTTACTGAGATGATGGAGCTGGTCTAAAACTGGATTACGGTGCTGGTTGCACAATGAAGAAAATTTTTTGAAAATCATTGAGATGCATACTTAAATGGGTGAATTTTAATGAAGCAATGATGCTGTTAAAATAAAGTTTATTGGGACTCTTTCTGTGTCCCTGGCAGAAGGATCCCCCTTTGAGAACCAGGGCCTCCATAATCACAGGGCCCTGAGTTGTAGGATGGATCACAAATTCCCCAAATGGGCCACAGGTAGTGATGAGAAGCAGGGCCGTTCCTACTTCTGTCCTTGGTTCCTGGACTCATATATGTTTCCTACTGGGGGCAGAACACCATATAACGGTCATCCGTTTAGAGTCTATGTGCCCTGGAGCACAGCCATCTTCAAGCTAGCATCTCAGCTGTGCCTTCAACATGCCATCCCACCATCTGTGTCCGGCAGCTTTTGGATGGCCCGGTCCATGACAGGATTGTGTTCAGTTGGCCATACCTCCTTTGCTAGGATTTCATGTGGGCTCCCGAGTTGATGGATCAAACACTCTCTAAACCTTCAGATGGGGTTGGGGGGGTGTTGGCTGAGGTTTGGGGGCCAGGAAAGGCAAATTCCTTCCTGGATGTGATGTTTAATTCCATGTGTCAACTCGGAGGGTGTTTTGGATGAGGTCAATATTTAAATAGGTAAATTCCAGGTGAAAAAGATTGTTCTCCACAATGTGGGTGGGACGCATCTAATCAGTTGAAGGCTTGAATTGAATGAAAAGTTGGGTTCCTGGGGCAAGAGGAAATTCCCAGCAGACTGCCTTCAGACTTTATCTCTCCATCAGATTGCTGGGATCTCCAGGCTGCCAGCCTTGGGACTGGAACTGCCCCATCAGATGTCCTAGGTCTCGAGCCAGCCGGTCCACACTGAAAATGTGGATGTGCACGTGAGCCAATTCCTTATAATAAAACTCTTTCTGCAGATACACATATCCTATTGGTTCTGTTTCTCTGGAGAAGCCTGATATATACACTGGATGTGTCCCTTCCCAAGATGAATGGCTGCCTTTTCCAGGGTAGAAGGGTCCAACATAATTAGTTTGCCACCATGTGGCTTGCGGTCTCCTCAAAGGATGTGTCGTATCGGGAGCTCTGTGTTGGACTCTGTTGCTGGCAGGTTGGACATTCAGCCTTGGTCAGTGGGAGGCCATGCTGCTGGGCCCATGGCTGCTCTGGTGGTGTGCCCTGTCCAACATGGAGGCTGGCTGGCATCAGCCCAACCCAGTCATCTTGTCCCCCTGGGTATGTCTTTCCTCTTCTGTTGGAGATGCTTTCAGGTGGTGTCCACTTGTAACCCAGAGGTCTTCCTCCATCGTGCCTTCTCCTAAAGCCTGCTCACTTGCCTTATCCTCAGACCTACTCTTTCCTCATCTTCCAGTCGTTCTCTTTCTTGGTCCCCATGGAGCCAGTCAAACCACTGGTCACTGCTCAAGAATCCATAGGTGTCTTAACCTCTCCATACTTATGGATTCTCTTCTTTCCATCCAAAGTGGATGGCGGGGTACACCACCAGAAGCTCTATCAGTGGGAAGATGTCCCCTAATAGACTGCGGGTCGGTCATAAAAGGCTGTACTAGCCTCCACCTTGTGCTCTCTCCTTGGGACACTTGCTCTGGAACCCTGAGCCATCATGTAAGAAATCCAGCTACTACTCTCTGTGGACAGACCACATGGGGAGACACATTAAGATACAGAGAGAGGACGAAGGAGCACAGACTCTTCTGGCCCCCAGCTGGTTGCCTTTCCAGCCCAGGTGCCAGACATGTCAGTGAGAGAGCTTGCAGGTGATTCCAGCCCCCAGCCCCGGCCCCGATGCACTGGATCTGCCTAGGTGGAGAATTCAGCCTCTTTGAAAGCTTGGCAATCTTTATCATAAGGTCCTGGGCCAGATCCTCCGCTCTTTCTGCCCTCCAGCTTCAAGAGATGAGAGTCTCTAATTTGTATGGTGCTAAGGAGACCCTCTGGTTATCCTAATTATCCATTAATTAGTGATTAACCACCCTCAGGCTTTTCTTGTCTTCCTCTAGTGCTACAGCCGCCCCCAGCAACAGCCGTGAATTCCGTAAGCAGTAGGATGAGTGGTTCTTCCCATACCTGACGTATTGTACTCTCCTGGGCATTCCTTTCTTCTGGTCTTAATTGCACCTCCACCTCATGCCAGGGGCCATCAACGCTCCCCTATCACCAGTGATAGAGTCCTCATTGCCAGCCATCTGGTGGCTGAGCCAGCTCCAAAATCCCATTTCAGAGATATTTGGACCACTCCTGGTACCATCTGTTGCTACAGGTCAGTTTCCCTGGCATTTAGTCTCTGAGATGAAGGATTTGATTGGGGAGAGTCCTTGGGACCATCCTATGGGACGGGGCGGTAGGGTGGGGGGGCTGAAAAAAGTGGGATGTGGCAGAAGTCGAGCTGCAGTGCAGTCACAGAAAAGACCTCAGTCAATCCCCCAGGGGTCCCTGGTGCTGGGATAGCTTGTCAGAGTTGTCCCAAGTTAGGGGAAGGATGCCAAGCCTTTTTTGTTTAAATTTTATTTATTAGTTTTGGCTGCGTTGGGTTTTCGTTGCTGCTCACGGCCTTTCTCTAGTTGCAGCAAGTGGTGGCTTCTCTTGTTGCGGAGCACGGGCTTTAGGCGCGCAGGCTTCAGTGGTTGTAGCACACGGGCTCTAGAGCGCAGGCTCAGTAGTTGTGGCTGGCGCATGGGCTTAGTTGCTCCGCGGCATGTGGGATCTTCCCGGACCAGGGCTAGAACCTGTGTCCCCTGTGTCAGCAGGTAGGTTCTTAACCACTGCACCACCAGGGAAATCCCATGGCAGGTCTCTTTGGATGAAGGCAACCCCCTGAGAGGACTCAGGGAAGAGCTGTATGCCAAAAACCCTCTGAGCAGCTGGGGAATGAGCGCTCCTGGGGCGCTCCTGGACCGCTAGAGCGGTCCTGGGGTGGTGAAGAGTAAATCTGGGCAGTGTACCCAGCATCTACATCAATGGTGAGCTTTCTCTATGCATCTTTCTTTTTAAAAGATTTTTTTGATGTGGACCATTTTTAAAGTCTTTATTGCGTTTCTTACAATACTGCTTCTGTTTTATGTTTTGGTCTTTTGGCCTTGAGGCATGTGGGATCTTAGCTCCCTGACCAGGGATCGAACCCACACCCCCCGCATTGGAAGGGCGAAGTCAACCCCTGGACCACCAGGGAAGTCCCCTGTCTCTGTGCAACTGATGTTGGGTGAAAACCCAAACTTGGACTCTAGGATAGAGACCTAAGGTACCTTTGGGTAACTTCCTGGAAATCCTAGAAGAAACCATCATAAGACCACCATCTTGGTAATCAGTCTTTGCAGGCTCTATGTGCCATGTTCTGAAAGATTGAAGTTTGCAGTGGTAAAGGCTGTGACTTATTTTCAATGCTGGGAAAAACAAAAGTCTCAAAGCCCCACATTCATGAGTACCTAAGGCAAAAAGAAATAAGGGTGTTCTTTTAAAAAATAACACTGTACTCATTGCATTTACCAAACTCTATATTCATTCAGTTTTTATTAGTCAACACTTGTATGCATGTAGGCAGTTCCAGATATTGTACTATGAGTTGAAAATATGCTTCCTGGGAGGATGTATGACAACCAAACATTCTTGCTTTGGGGAACCGCTCAGTGAGGTTTTAGTGGGGCTGATAACCATGAATCTCTGCTCTCTCTCCACCTGGGCGATCATAGAATGGGACCCGCCCAGAAATGGTTCAAGGGGTGGGCACGTGTCCTAAACCGGGACAACCCATGACCTTCCCTTGTGTTTGTATACGGGAGCAGGGAGAAACAGAGCCGTTCTACTGGAGGTGTGAACGTGGTGTAATCCGCGTGTTGGATTCTTAGAGGAGGTGTCTATAGTAGGAGGAAGAAATGAGGGAGACCAGGAGAGGAAGAGAGGTGAGAAGAAAGAGTGGGGAGAGAGGAAGGAAGGGAGGGAGGAAAGAAATCGTGTTTGAGCCCCTAGATTTCACAGCTCTGTAAATTCTGAAAATTCTTTCTTTCCTAAGCTAGTTTTAGTTGCGTCTCTGTTGCCGGTGTTCCAGGGCGTCCTGACTGATCTCAGTAGGTCTGGGGCTGTCCCAGCTGTGGGCTCCATGCATGGCACACTCTTTCCAGTTCACCAAGAACTCGGGGGCACAGGAACCCTTTGCCCTGTGGGGTTGGGACTCTGGTGCCTTTGTCTCCTTTTACAGAGGAGGACACAGGTTCTGTGAGATTTTTAAAAATGTGATGGATGGAAAAATGTGTTGTAAGTTGAACAATACTGTCCCCGTGGGACCTTTTATTGCTACTGACAGTGAATCCCTAAGGTCATGTGCAAAATTAGACCCCTCGCTCACGACAACTTCTGTGCCCTCGGCTCCTTAGGATTGGGGTTTTAATCTCCAGAGTCCAAGGGCTCAGCGTGGAGCAGGTACTCGTGTGAAGCTTTCCGACTGATCCGAGCAGTTGAGATGCAGTCGCCGGCCTGGGCAGCCTGCAGTCTAGCTGTGTCCCCAGTGGGCAGATGTGGATAGAGAAAGGAGGATGCTGCATGCTCGGGCAGCAGCTGGGAGGCCAGGTGGACCCAGGGCTGCCTCTTGCACACTGTGTCACCATGAGCCTGTCCTGGGCCTTCCTTCCTTCCCCTATAAAAGGGGGAGGTGGAGCTGATGATGCTTGTTCTGTGCAGATCCCCTGGTGCTCACTGCTTCCACGGACACTGGCCACAAGGCTCCCCACTGCACGTGCTGTGACTCTGCCGGACACATCTTCTGGTTGTCGGGGAACGTGGGGTAGGCCGGAAGTGCTAGGGAATGAACGCCGCCCATAGCAACCCTCCTTGTACCTCCAGTGGGCTACGGAGGCAGATTCGATGTGATGGGGTCTGCCAGCGGGACCGAGCCCCCATTGCCCACTGGGGAACCTGCTTATCCAGCCTCCCTATAGGGCTCCTTCCCTTCTCTCTCACGTCCCCACCCCCTACAGGTGTTTCCTGGAATCGCTTCCCAAATTAACCAGTTGTACTTGATGCTTGTTCCAGGCAGAGGGCTTGGGCTGTTTTGTCTCTGAGGCTTGTAATGTGGGGACCCTTGCATTTGCTGATGAAGGAAACTCAACGCCAACAGCCCGGCTAAAGAGAAAGGGCATGGACTGACTTGTGTACCCGAGAGCCCAGGAACGGCGCAGCAGGAACGGTCTCTCCTTCAGAACTTCTTTGCTTTGGTGCCTTCATTCTTAGAGTCTCTGCCCTTGTCCCTCAGCAACTCTGGGCACAGAGCCTTCTAAATTCAAGTGTGGTCCAGGGATGGTGCCTGTTTCTCGGGGATGGATGGTGTCTGGCTGAACCGGGCTGGACTCTCACATTGGCCAGGGGAGGGGTGTTCTCTGGCTCTCTGGTCGAAGTGGGGGAGGGGTTCTGCTGCTCCAGCCCCAAGGACTCAGTTGGGGGGATGGTGAGCCCCAAAAGGACAGTGGAATTGCTGCCGGTGGAAGGAAGGGGACGGCACCGAGTGTGCCAAGTGAGGTCGCTACGGGTCCCTGGAGCTCGGACACCGCTCGCTGGTCTGTTCAGCATCACCTACCAGCCCCTGAGCTGCCGACAGAGGGAGACCCACGTCTCTCTGGGGCAGACACGTGGCAGAACAGGACGCACACGGCCTCTGGAGCTGTGCCAACACACCTCCCGTAGCTGCTCCCCGTTTTCCCGGGCTCAAGTTCACAGCCTCGGTTTCCCCAGCTGCCCAATGGGCCGTGACCAAGTCAGCCCAGTTTCAGGGCTACAGCTGAATCCCGCGCTGCCCGGCACACGGCTGGTGCTCAGCCACTGTGCGTCCCTTCTTTCTTCCTTCTTTTTTGTTTTGCTTTGTTTTGTGTTTGAAAAGAACAGAAGTGGAGCGCAAGTGAGATTTCCAGACGAGTTGCTGGTGGGTGAGGGGTGTGCGGGGATGGCCCCCGGCAGTGCCCCGAATTCTGGGACCCACCAGTGCTTTCTGCCTGAGGCACCCGTCAGGTCTCAGGCTCTGTCCGTCATGCTGGGTGCATGCCACATCTCTGTCCTTGTCAAGGCAGCCGGCAACCAGTGCTAACGAAGCCCCCTGTGCGAGCTTCAGTTCGGGGTAGTGGGGCTGAGCTCCCCCAGCCCCACTTGCCAGGGTTTCTTTCCCAGCTGCAATTAACAAGCACCCAGATGCTCTGTTCACGTCAGAGGAAGATGAGACAGTCTTCACACCCAGGCTTTTAAAATTGTGCACAGGACTTCTGCTCAGACACTCTTGAGTAAAAAGGGGCCAAAATTAGTGAAATGTGGAATAATTTGAAGAAATTAGACCTAGTTTGTCCAAGATTAAGGATAGCTCTTAATTAAGTGGCCCAATCTTTCTTGCTGGGGGAAAAAAAAAATCACTTCAGCCCTTAATTTTCTTAAGCATCCCTGTAGGAATGTATGTGCAAAGGCTTCTGGGGGTGTTTATTAGATCGTTTTATTTTAATCACCCACGGCTGGGCTTGCCAGGAGAAACTGCAGACATGTCTCTGAAATCTCAAGCAGCCACTTGAAGAGCTCATCCAGCACCTTCCCCGGAAGTCCCCCGGCTTCTCTGTTGGGAGGATATTTCCATTCCCCTCTATGCCTCTGAACAGGCAAAGCCCAGGTGGCCCCAGAGCGGGGGTCCAGGACCCTCACAGAGACCCCGTGGCTCCCCCAGGGTGGATTTTCTTCCCAGCTCCGTGAGAGAGATGGAAGGGGATGGGCAAGGGGCTCAGGAGAACCTTCCAGAAGGAGAGGAACAGGAGGCCCTCAGAGTGGCGTCTCCGAGGAGGGGGCCGACTGGGGGAGGCAGCAGGGCCAGGGCATGAGCAGGAGTGGGGGGCAGGGCGGGCGTGGGAGGGCGTGTCCGGCCCCTCGTGCTGCGCCCGCGGGGAGCGGCGAGGGACCGGACCAGGCTGAACCAGGTTAGAGAAGTCAGGTAGTGCGGTGTCTAGCCAGTTGGCTGGGACTTTACCCCTGGGTGACGCAGTGGGGTGACACGCTCGGATGGACGGTTTTCAGGGCTGTGCTGAGAGCTGGGCGGGACCTGGATGTAGGAGGCGGGAGCCCAAGGCGGTTTCCACCCTGCAGGACCTGCGGGCCGCGCAGGGACCAGCGGGCAGACGCGGGAGCTGGTGTGAAGGTAGCCATTGCATGAGGTTGAGCCCAACATTTGGCAAGTGGAATGAAAATATTTGGTGATGGAAAGGTGTGTGTGTGTTTACGGGTTACCAGCCTCCTGACGGGAAGCGGTCCCTCTCAGGTGGTTCAGATGAGGAGATCTGACCGAAGAATGATTCACAAGGTGTGAAGATAACCAACCGGGGACATTGTAGCAGCTGGAGAGGCTGCAATCGCATGAAAGGGTCTCACACACACACGCTCCCCCACACCCCAGGCTGGAGTGCTGGGGCTGGGAGACCAGTAGCAGGAGGGGAATATCCCAGGCTCCCTCCTCTGCCCTCCCATCTCCAGATGGTGACTCCACCCGGAGCCCAAGCAGACCAGACGGCAGGAGCCCAGCCGACCCAGGGCCCAGGGTCCACCCCAGGGCACGGAGCGGGCGGGCAGAGGGCCAGGGAGGGGAGCCGGCAGGGGGAGGGTCAGCGCCCCCATCTGTATTCTTTTGCCATGCTGTGATCTGTCCAGAGCGCCCATCCCGGAGGAGGCGCAGGGCTGCTCCAGGGCATAAATCAACACGGCCTCCCTGCCTGCAGACGCTGGAGCAATGGCAGCCCGGGAGCTGTGCGCCCGGGGACGCCCCCGCTGCTTTACACCCACTTTAGGGGACCTGCCCCGCTCCACCCCCTCCCTGCTCGCTCTGTGCTGGACCCAGGGGTGGGGGGCTGTGGCTCGTGAGGTTGACCCGTTTATTCCTCCCTGAAGTGTCCACCCCACGCAGCCCTGCACTGGAACGTTTCCCTCCTGGCCCTGCGGACCTGGGCGGAGCCCACGCCCTGGATGACACCCCGGGTGGGGGGCCTGCACCTTCCCCGTTCCTCCCCACACCTTCCTAAACGGTCCCCTTCCTCGAGTGGCATCTGCTTCTTGCAGGGCCCTGACTTACCCAACTGCTATAGTTTTTAATGAGGTGGACGGTGGAGGGGGGTGGAGAGAGGCTGCAGCCACTGAGGTAGGAGGTGAGGGGCGGCAACTGGCAGGGGACCAGGGCACAGGAGGGGTTTGCTGAGGAGAAGCGGCCGTGCAGACACGATGTGTAGAAGAGGGGCGCGCCATCGGGAGGGTGGTAAGGCTGTCCACTGGGGAGAGCATCCTTCCAGGATGAGCCGGAAAACAGGGCAGGGAGGGTCCACGGGCTGCCAAGCCAGGCCAGGCCTCCAGGCCAGGCCGCTCCCCTCACCCACACCCCAGTGTCAATCATCTTTGAAAGGCCCTGGGGTAGACTTGCCCATTTAACCCCTGGCCTGCCCTCCCACCCCTGGCAGGGCTCTGCGGCCCTGGGTTGCGGCAGACCGGCCAGCTCCTCTGCCAAGGCCACCTGGGCCCAGTTAGGCCCATAGCCTGGGGCCAGAGACATCTTGGCCAGGAGAGGGTCCCACTGGGGGCCTGGGGGTGTCCCTCAGCTCCCAGGCCGTCCAGGCCGGGCCTCCACACGATGGCAGCATGCACGCACTGAAGCCCGCTGGGCTGCCTGGTCTGGGCTGGGACCCAGCACCGCCCTCGGCTCTCTGGCCCTGCTCCCCGCTTTTTGCAGCGGCTGCCACTGAGACATCGTTCCAAATGCTGTCTGGGAAACCTTCACATCACATCTCCCCCAGCCCGTCACCTGGCGCCCCTGGGCCCACCAACACCCCTTGGACCCCAGGGCCGCGGTGTGCAGCCCATCCGCAGCGAGGGTACCCCCTGGGGTGGGCAGGGGGGAGGCACGGGGACTGGGGGCTTCTGGTTCCTCACACAGGCTCGGCTGCGGCCCTCCCCACACTGCCCAGAGCCTCCCAGCCTCCCAGTCAGTCTTGGGCCCGAGGGACCCAATGGACAGGTGTTTCCCAGAGGAGGGTACACTGGAGGGACCCCGTCCAGGAAACATGGATGGATCCACCTGCAGGTCAGAGACCCCACTTGAAGGTGGGAGGCAAGCAGGGCCAGCTCCCCAGGGCCCCCCTGAGGCGCCAGAAGCTGGGCAGGATGCGGACCGTCTCTCTCAACCTGCTTCCTGGGCCCCCTTCTCGCCTCGTCAGTCCCCCGCAGGAGCATCTCCTGGACCCCCGGACAATGAGTTACCCCCACCGCTTTGCTTCTCTGCCTCCGTATATGTGTCCTCGCCCCCACTCCCTCTGCCCTCCCTCTCCCCCACTGCGAGCACATCCACTCCACTCGGGACCCAGCGCCAAGGCCAGAACCTTCTGCAGCCTTCACTGTCCTGGCCAAGTGACTTGACCCCAGAGCCTGCGGTGAGACAGGAGAGGGAGAGTGGGGACAGCCACGGGCACCTTTCCCAGACCAGGCAGGGACCGGGGCGGTCACCAGGCACAGTCGCATCTCTCGACATTGTCTCGACGTCAGACAATGTCCAGAGTCATTTTTTTTTTTTTTCTTTTCAGAGTCATTTTTGATTGTCACAACCAGATGCTAATGGTGTGTGGTGGGTAGAGACCAGGGATGGGGCTCAATGTCCCCCACTGCACAGGGCACCCCCGGAGCACAGAGGGATCCAGCCCCAAGTGTTAACAGTGACCAGGTTCCCAAACCCTGCTGCCCAGGCCCAAGGTGGGGCTCCAAGAGGGGCGTCCAGGGCCTTGAGGACATGCTGAGGGTTCTTAGTCCGAGGACCTTTCCTGTGCTCTGAGCCTCTTTTCCTCTTCGGGGCCCATTCTCGAGAACCAAAGGCATGTCCCCATCCGGCCGAACTGAGCACAAAGCTTTCTTCCCACTTGGTGGCCTTCGGGGCACCCTGATTCCCTGACCCCTCCTTTTCTGTTGAGCCTAGAGATGGGCCAGTGGATGTGGTGTGTGGCTGCCAGGGTCCCCAACTCCCTGTGCAGCTCCCTCTCTGGGCTCAGTTTCCCTCTCTGTAAAAGGAGGTGGCTGGGGTAGAGTCCTGCAGCTGGGCCCCTGCCAGTCCCGAAGCCCATCCTATAATTATCAATGTCAGCACGAGCAGAGACCATTCATCAAGCCCAGGCCCACACGGGCACTGAGCTCAGCCCCCAGCCGCGGCAGACATGTGTGCCGTTGATCCGGGGCCCCTGCAAGAATGAGCCCCAGGAGCCCCACCTGCCTTATTGATAACGACCGTGCATACGTGAGACGCCGGGAATGTTTACATGATCGGGTCGGTTCTGCTCCAGAAGATGCCGTACATACATCAAGGCTATTTTAGGGAGCCGGCGGGGCTGGGCGGGAGGAGGTCAGGGGGCTCTTTGCTGATCTGGTTACGGCCATGTGCGGGGACAGCAGATGCCACCATTTCTGTCCAGTGATCTCACGGGAAGAGC
>NW_006783036.1:3777435-3782057 GCF_000442215.2 Lipotes vexillifer | reverse complement strand
AAGAGCGGCAGGTGGCATGACCTACGTGCCGGCCCAGCCCAGGGGTGGAGGGAAGAAACAGGGGGGCAGCTGGTAGCGGAAAGCCTGAGCCCCTTGAAACCGTTCCGCGTCTTCCCCTGAGTGGAGAGCGCCTCCCCGCACCCACCCACCGTGCTCACAGCAGCCCAGGGAAGGACAGCCAGACAGGCCCTGGGGGCTTGGACTTGGGGGAACATTGGGCAGGGGGAGGGGTGTGCAGGGCATCTCCTTGGGCATCCCCGAGGGAGGGGCTACTCTGGCTCTTCTCTCTGCTGCTCTGTGACTAAAGCAGGGAAACTTCAGCCCTCCGACGGGCTGTCAGAGGACAACATGAGAATGTTGGCGTGGGGCGTCTTGGTGCCTCTTTTGGGGTTTCCGTCCGTGGTGGGTGCTCTCTGGAGCCTTCCCTTAGGGCGCCTCCCTCACTGCACCTGTCCACCCCCTCTCCCGGCATGATTTTCTTGAGGACTCCAGGGAAGGCCAGAGGGTGAGGCAGCACTGGAGATTCACTGCCATTTGCACTGGAGTCTGATCCAGAGTTCAAGCAGCGGCCGGGGGCTGACACTTCAGAGGTCCCCTGTTCGGTGTCCTGGCCGCCGGGACCCTTTGTACCAGCCCAGCGCCATCCTCCTCCCCTCCTGGACGGCTGCCCAGCCGTGTCCTTTTCCCAGCTCGGTGGTTCTGGTGGCCTCCACTCGTTCCTCCATTTCCCGGAGCCTTTCCCGCTCTCCAATCTAAAACTGCCGAATTGTCCATTTTCCTCTGACAGCATGGGGTCTGGGAGGGGGTGGGAGCAGGGCGAGGCAGTGTAGGTCTGTCCCCCCCCCCCCCCGTGTGGTGGACACATCGCCCTGTTCCCCCGATACAGCCTGCAGAGACACCCGGCCCACTCGGACCTGTGCTAAGCCCACTGTCCCCGAAAACACCAGGACTGTGTGCATCTGCACCCTGCTCTGGTGGGCTTGACTTTTTTCTCCCACAATCTTTTTCTTTGCCTCCAAAGGACTTTCAGTCACCCCAGAGTTTCCCTCTGGCTTTCCTGCTGTGTCCCCTCCGTGGGCTGGGGCGTGGGGAGGAACGGGAGGGTTGGATGCCAAATCTGTTTTCCACCCCGGAGATGCGATCAATTAGGCAAGCAGCCCAGAACGAGGTCACCCGTCCCCAGCACGAAGGCGTACCTCCCCTCTCCACCCAGAGACATAGTTGAGGCTGGCTTTCATCTATTTTAATTTGGTTGACAGACATCAGACCTAAAACAGAACTGCAGTTGGAAGGGGAAAATTCCTCAATGTTTTAATTTGCTCCATCCGACTTGAGCCAAAGAGGCCATGGGCTTACTTTTTCCACCTCCCCCCCAACCCCCCACCCCCATCACCCTCCCTCTACCCCTTCCCTGGGGAAGAGAGCGTGTGTTCAAGTTGTCTCGGATACAGAACCCGTCTGTTCTCGGCGGCCCCTGGAATGGCTTGGCTCAGAGCATAAAAAAAGATCCTGACATTCTCTGTCCTCTTGACTCTTCCCAAAGTAGCGTCTCCTGGCGGGCAGTGTTACCTTGTAAGGCAGCTAAGAGGCCTGGGCCCACGAGTGTGCGGTCAGACGCTGGAGGACAGGGACGGGATAGTCATAAATGGCCCCGGGGATTATCTGCGGTTCTCGGAGCGTTTGGGAGTGGGGAGGAATGGGGCGAGGGCACCAAGGGAGGGAGAGGTGTTGGTGTTTTTCGAATGCCAGAACTATAATTAAGGGGTGAGAAGATTCATGCTAACCCGTAACCAAGGCTGCAAGAGAAGTCATGAAACCCAATAGCCCCAGGAACCCGGCTTTGGAACGGCCCGGGGCACTCGCTTTGAAGGCTATTTCGGAGCCGAGCACATTTATCACGGGTACTGGGGCTCTGACAGCGTCAGGTGGCGTGTGGCCGTCTCGTGGTACCCAAAGTAGCTCTGGCTCTTTTGTGCCACCTGTTCCGGGGCTACCTCAGAAGACTTGGAGGGACTTTCCAGAGAGCCCTGTGTGCATGTGGTGGGGGGTGGGGGCGTCTTGTCTGAACAGAGGACTTCCCAAGGGCATGGGCCTGGGGTGCAGAGAAAGCTTCTAGAAGAGAGCTGACCAGGGTGGAGAAAACTTGTGTCAGATGGGTTGGCGTGTGGGGGGAGGGGGATGATATTGGTCCTGCCATGGATTGCACGCTGGCCTCCAAGTGCGCAGGCTCTTAGGCTGTTTTGAGTCTGGGTAAAACTCTATGGACGCTGGTTTGTTCTTCTCTCCACCTTTGTGGCCCCTGGACACTTTTCATCATTAGAAAGTGAAAAGAAAAAGAAAAAAAAGAAAAAAAACCCTTAGCTCTGGCTCCTCCCCACCTGTATGAATGTCCGTGCTTCCTCTGGGCTTGTCAACCATGGCCCCAATCCTTGGAACACTGGAGTCAGGCCCTCCACCTCTGCCCTCCATCTCTGACCACATCCTCCGAGACAAACGATTCCTGGAGAATCCCACACAGACAGACTCGTTGTGGCCAAGCCATGTGGTCAGGCTGTGGCCACAGGCGTTGGCCAAAATCCTTTCTTAGAAAGCCACGGGGCTTGGTGTTCCCTGGATGCGAGGCACAGCCTGGCCCAGTGCGGCGGCCGTGCTACCCCTCCCGGACTGCTTCTGGGGGAAATGGGGTCCCGGGGTCCCCGCTGGGGTGGCAGGGACAGGGACCAAGCCCAGGGGGTTGCTTGCCTTTTCATGACCCTGGTTTGGTCAACAGATGAGGGCGTCTGAGCCGTGTTTGGATAAGGCCCGCCTCTGCCCACGGGGACCCATGTTGCTAGCCGGGGCAGGCAAAGGCATGAACTTGCAAAGTCTCGGCTTAATTCCTGGCGCTCTGAAGTCCACCTCCTTCCCGAGGCTGGTGGTTACTGTGCTAATCAGCTAGGCCGCAACGGCAATTAGACATGACCACATGGGGAGCAGTGCCAGACCAGCGACACCCTGGGCTGCCTTGAGCAGGCTCGCCGGGCACCAGGCCCTCCCAAATGCGCTCGGACCGCACCGAGCAGTGGGGTCTGTGCTCACGCCTGCTCCCCCTGCTTCCAAGTCTCGGGGTCCCGGGCACAGAGCCCCATCCCTACTGCACCACAGATGGAGGAAATGAGGCTTGACCATGCCAAAATGTTCCTTCCCTCGGAGCATGGAACCATCAGCGCTGATGCTGAGAGGATGTTTCAGCCTGGAGCCTTGGCCTCATTTTTCCCTGATCTTTGCCACTGCTGGTCCAAGGCCGCGGCCAAGGCCAGTCCCAGGGCTGGAGGCCTGCTCTGAATGATGACCCTGGCCGCCCCAGCAGTCCACCCGCCAACCCTGCCTCCCAAATGGAACAGACGGTCAGCCCTGTGCCCACCTTACCCAGTCCCTTCTTGGCTTCCCGCTGGGAATCAGAGGCTCTGGGCTCAGCAAGCCCCACTTGTTTTGAAAAAAATTTTTGTTGAAATATAGTTGATTTACAGTGTTGTGTTAGTTTCAGGTGTACAGTAAAGTGATTCAGATATACATGTATATATATACATATTCTTTTTTGGGCTTCCCTGGTGGTGTAGTGGTTAAGAATCCGCCTGCCAATGCAGGGGGCACGGGTTCGAGCCCTGGTCCGGGAAGATCCCACATGCCGCAGAGCAGCTAAGCCCGTCACAACTACTGAGCCTGCGCTCTAGAGCCCATGAGCCACAACTACTGAGCCCATGTGCCACAGCTAGTGAAGCCCGGGTGCCTAGAGCCCGTGCTCCGAACTAAGAGAAGCCACTGCAATGAGAAGCCCATGCACCGCAACGAAGAGTAGCCTCCACTTGCTGCAAGTAGAGAAAGCCCGCGCGCAGCAACAAAGACCCGACGCGGCCAAAAATAAATAAATAAATTTATTAAAAAAAGAATATATAATATCCTCTTCCATTATAGGTTATTACAAGATATTGAGTAGAGTTCCCTGTGCTATACAGTAGGTCCTTGTTGGTTATCTTATATATAGTAGTGTGTGTATGTTAATCCCAGACTCCTAATTTATCCCTCCCCCCGCCCCCTGCTTTCCCCTTTGGTGACCATAAGTTTGTTTTCTATGTGAGTCTGTTTCTGTTTTGTAAATAAGTTCATTTGTATTATTTTTTTAGATTCCACATATAAGTGATATCATATAATATTTGCCTTTCTCTGTCTGACTTACTTCACTCAGTATGATAATTTCTAGGTCCATCCATGTTGCTGCAAATGACATTATTTTGTTCTTTTTTATGGCTGAGTAGTACTCCATTATATATATATATATGTACCACATCTTCTTTATCCATTCCTCTGTTGATGGACATTTAGTTTGCTTCCCTGTCTTGGCTATTGTGAATAGTGCTGCTAAGCACATTGCGGGTGCACGTATCTTTTTGAATTATGGTTTTCTCTGGATATATGCCCAGAACTGGGATTGCTGGATCGTATGGTATCAGCAAGCCCCACATTTTTAGAGGCTTCCAGCAAGAAGACCCCACTATGTAGAAGGCCACACCAGCCCCTTCCAGAGCTGGGCCTCCCTGGCAGCTCACCCCCTTCTCCCCGCTCTTCCCCCAGATTCATGCACT
>NW_006783036.1:3772146-3777220 GCF_000442215.2 Lipotes vexillifer | reverse complement strand
GCTCTTCCCCAAGATTCAGGCAGAGTTTCAGTGTCCCCTCTCGGGAAAGGCGTCCCCTGCCCTCAGCCTCAGCCAGACCCTCCAGAGGGGTCTGTGTGTGTTTGACTAGGTTTTCTCTTCCCTCCCCTCCCCTCTCCTTCCCTCCCTTTTTCTTCTTTTCTTCCTTCTTTTTCTTTTTCTTTTTTTTTAGCATTTAATAAGAGTTTATTGTGCATATAACAACAGTTTGCAAATTAGGAGCTTTCAAATATGAAACTAATATGAAGTCCCGCTCCCTTCTTGTTATTAAATCGTCGTATACACACCGAAAAACGCACATATTATAAACGCGCCAACTGAGGCATTTTCACAGAATGAACACACCACGTGGCCCAGCTCAGGCCCGGCACATTTCTGTACCCCGGAAGCCCTCTCATGCTCTCCCCAGTGGCAAACACCCCCGCGCCCTCCCTCCAGTAACTGCCATTCTCTTGTCTGACCCTATAAATCAATTGAAGCCACAGCTCAGTTTGCTTGTGCGTGTTTCTTCTGTAAGTGAATCGTGCCCTGTGCTCCCACCCCCGTGGCCCCTGTCGTGTGGCTTTCAGGGTGGATGCAGGGCATTCACCCGTGTGTGCAGTGGGACCGCTTCCTCCAGCGGCCCCGCAGGCTGCATCTGGTTCCAGTGACGCGGAGTCCCTGTCTCCTGGTGGATGTGTGTTGAGTTGATGCATCCAAATGTCCACTGAAATGGCCCTCTGTGGCTCTTCACTGGTTTTGAGGAAGAATTAATCCTGGAACTCCTGGCTTCCTTTCTGTCTCTGCACTGGACCCTGAGCTGCGTGGGCTTCCTTGTGGCTGGAGCCCGGGCGCTCTCCACGGTGCTTGCTGGGGACAGCGTCTGGCAAATTGCAGCAATTGCTGGTGTGCTGTCACCCCCAGTCGCAAAGGATGTGCAGTTCCCACTTTACAAAGGGGGAAACTGAGGCTCTGTCCATCTGACCCCAAAGTGGCTCTAACCCTGAACAAATGAGTGAAAAGTCAGGAACACGGGGCAGGAACAACCCAGCATGAGAGTCCTGTTCTGGGTGATGTAAGACACTCGCTCTTCCCCAGGGGACCCTGGAAATGAGGGAGCTGCCGGTTGGGGTGTGTGTGGCCCTGGCCTAGGGGTCTGCACTGGCTCCTCCAAACCTCAGGGCTACTGTCCCACTGCCCAGAGTGCGTGGCCATGGGGGACTGCTCGGAGGAGCTGGCCAGGGCCATGCTTTCTGTCTCTGATTCACCTGGCCTCCTCCTCTTGGGAGAATTGGCAGGGTGGGAGCTGTGAGTTTCGGGGAGCAGGAAGTAATAAGAGCAGGGAAAGCCACAGGCAGGTGGGGGGCCACTAGAGACCCAAGCATTCATTCCTTCCATCACTAGTTCACCCAATATTTACATAGTGTTGTGTTGTTACCAGGCATTTCCAGGCCTGTGGGGGACACAGGAGACAGAACATGTTCCAGCCCTGGCAGGGTGCTGAGCAGGCAGGTTGGGTGCGGTGGGCAGGTTTGCGGGAGACAAGGAGCAGCCTTTGCAGAGGCAGGGAGCTTGATGGGGAGACTGGTGCCCAGGGGGAAGGGTGCGCACCCAGAGTGGAGGGAGTTGAGATGAAGGTAGAGCCCGGGCAGGAGGCTGTGCAGGGCTGGTGAGGGGAGCTCGGAGGACATTTGATGCACCTGAGCATTTAGAAAATCTTTATTTTTTAGGATTTAAAAAATTTGTAGTTATATATGCATAACAGAAAAGTTGCTATTTTAACCATTTTGAAGTGTACAGTTCAGGGACATTAAGTACGTTCACGTTGTTGTGCAACCACCACACCACCCTCATCTCCAGGACTTTTTCATCTTCCCACACTCAAACTCTACAGCCATGAGGCATGCAATCCCCATTTCCCCAGCCCCTGATCCCCCACTCTTCTATTTTCTGTCACTATGAATCTCACCCCTCCAGGAACCTCATGTAAATGGAATCCCACAGAATTTGACCCTTCGTGACTGCCTATTTCACTGAGCATGTTGTCTTCAAAGCTTGTCCATGTCACAGCAGATATCAGAGTTTGTTTTTAAGACAATACTATTCCACTGCATGTATGTATCACATTTTGCCTATCCATTCATCCATCGATGGACACTTGGTTCGTTTGCACATTTTGACTATTGTGAACAACGTAAACATGGATTTACAAATATCTATTAAGTCCCTGCTTTCCATCCCTCTGTGTCGACACCTAGAAATGGAGTTGCTGGGTCACCTGAGCATTTTAAAGCACAGCAGTTCGTGTTTGAATTTCAGAAAAGCCCATTTGGGGCCCATCTTGGAGGGTGGGGGTCAGTGGAGGCAGGGCCCCCAGGGTGGAGGCTGGGTGGAGACCATGAGGCCTGAGCTAGGCTGGGGGATGGGGGTGGAGAAATGCAGGATTGGGGGTCTTTTTTGAGGCAGCCCAGATAAATACAACGGCCCTGGGCAGCAAAGAGAGGAGAGAGGATGAAGTGGCCTGGATTGCAGCTGGGCGGCCTGAGCGTCTGATAATGACACCATTTTCCCAGATGCGGGGTGCGAGGTCTCCCTTGTTGGCAGGGAGGAAGGGGGAGATAATGAGTTCAATTTGGCCGATTTAATAATTTCTTCCTTCATGAATTCAACAAACATTTCTGGAGGGTCCATTATGTGCTAAGCACTGTGCTGGGTGCCCGGAAAACACAGCCAAGGGAGAGAGGTCGCTGGCCCCCAGACCCCCAGCTGGAACTGCCTTGTAAACACACGCGCAGTCTGCATTGAGATAAGAGGCGCCGTCGGGCAGGGCCTGCTGCGGGCCTGGAAAGACAGAGGGAAGAATAAGGGGTTGCTGGGCAGGCAGAGGTGGGGCACTGGGGCCTGGGAAGGCCACTCTAAGCCCCAAAGTTCAGGGACCAACAGAGTGTCAATGGTGCATGAAGAGAAAGATGGGAGAAAGGGGGAAGGGGGGAGCAGGGTGGCGATACGGGGGCCTTGCAGCCAGGGCTGAGGGTTTGCATTTGACCAAGGTGATCGGGAGCCACGGACTGTTCAAGAGAGACCGTTGTCACTTGGGGTGGATGCCTGTGCTAGGGTGCCAGTTCTGTGAATGGGCTACTGAGAGGGGGCGGACCTGGGCCACGGCAGCGGAGGACAGGGGGAGGCAGGACAGGAGAGCCCCCTGGATGCTCTCTGGCCTCAGTGGTGCAGGTCAGGGTGGCTCAAGGGACCCACCACCTCCCCTTGAAAGACGCAACCAGGAGGGAGCCCTGCCTGCTGCTTGTAGCCCCTGACCGTATCTCTGGGGCAGGCGGGGGCCCCGTGCAGGAGAGAAAACTCTGATAGGAAGCAGGCTGCAGTCCCTCACGGGGCCCGTCCATCTCCCCAGGGGCTACGGGGCCCATCCATCTCCCCAGGGTCTACGGGGCCCCAGGCTTCCCACTCTGCCCAGGATTGAGAGGGGATGACAGCAGAGAGCTGGGGCGCGGGGCAGGGGGAGTGGGAGTCGCTCCCAGTGCAGCCTGGGGAGATTGATTGTAGCCCAAGAGCCAGGCCCCTGGTGGGGTTGGGGAGCTGGGGTGGTGATAGGACATGTCGTAAGTTGCGCGTCCGTGACCCGGAGGCCGAGGGTCCCGGGATGGGCCGCATCAGCAGCCCCATGTAGGGGGCTGGGCGGCTGCTCGGAGCGATGGTGCGGGGAGGTGGTGGACGCACTGGGCGGCGGAGGGTTAGCGCCCATTCAGAGCTGGTCAGGTGCACGGGGGGCTTTGTTCAGACCTGTTTGCCTTTTGTCCCCGCCTGCAGAACCCCCAGGATGCATGATGTCATTTCAGACGCATTAAGCTGGAACAGTTCAAAATCGAATAATTAATTACACTCAGCTTCAAGCGCAGTGACTAATTGATCAGGGGCTGCCAGCAGACACCTGGACGGGATTAGCTGTGCACAATGAGAGCCGTGGGCAGGTGGCGCGGCCCCTCCGGACCCACGGTCCCTGTGTGCGACTTAATTAAGACTGACTTGATTTCTCTGTTCTTGCCGGAGATCTCAGGCAGGCCCCATCCCTCCCAGGACCAGGGGCTGCATGCCGGCCGGGCGCTGGACTTGGACATGTGAGCCGCCTGAGGTCTAGAAAGATGCTGGCCTCGGTCCACGCCTGGGTCCAAACCCTGGCTCCACCCTCGGGCAAGCATTTAACCTCATGGAGCCTCCTCAGCCATCCAGCTGAGGCTGGCACTGCTGTGCCCAGCACTGTGCCCAGCCTTGAGCTTACGCTGTTGCTGTCCCTGAGGTTGCTGGGTCCCCTGGGGAGGACCTTGCTCTCACCTCCCTTGTTTGGCTGCAGCTGGAGCAGCTGGCATCCCTGCCTTGTCCACCAGCCCTGCAGCTCCTTATTCACTCCCTGGAGAAATTTCTCCTTCAAGGCTCCACTTGTGGACATTACTGTCTCCTCATCTGTCCTGTGCCACCTTCCTGTATTCACAGCAGCACCTGGCTGTTTGGGGGCCTGGCTCACAGTCCTGTTCTTGAGAATACACAGACACGTGAGTGTCACATCCTGCTCCTGCAAAGGGCTGGCATGTACAGTTGGGCAGGTTGTGCGCTGCACAATTCAGACTTCGCCCGATGTGGCGTGGCCCACAGTTGCACAATGGGGCGCATCAGCCTGTGTTTGCACTGCAGAGTGTATTTCTCTCTGTCCGTCTCCTCACTGTCTCCTGGTTTTCTCAAGTTCATGCCACCTCAGCCCTCTACCCAGGGTGGAACTGCCACGCCGAAATCACGAACCTCACACCTCACCTTCTGCCCTTCCGGTGCCTGGCACGTTTGCTGGTCCAGGTGAGGGGGAGCCCCCGTCTCCTGGGGCCTCTGTGTTCGTCATGCTGCCAGACCTTGTTTCTGCTCTCTCCATATTCCCCGCCCCTCGTGCAGCCCCCTTCCCCTCACCTGCAAACACACTGGAGACTCCCCTCCTGCAAGACTCAGGTTCCTCCAGCTGCTGCCCTCTCCCAGGTGGGGTTTGCCCCCCCCCCCCCCAAGCACCTCCCCCCCCGGC
>NW_006783036.1:3767796-3772061 GCF_000442215.2 Lipotes vexillifer | reverse complement strand
CCCCCCGCAAGCACTCCCCCCGCTGCCTGCCGCTCCCCGGTTCCCCCAACAATATTCTCAGACCCTGTGGCCGCTCTGGGGGACACACTCAGCCCTTGTTGCATCTGAGGCTTCTGCAGCCTCGGATGCCACCAGCCCTTTGGCCCCCTTGAAGCTCCCTCCTCCCCAACGCTGACTGACAGTCTCTGCTCTGCCAGCCTCGCCCCTGACCTCCAGCCCCGGCCTTCTCTGCCCTTCACGGTTGCAAGGACCGACCGGAGCTTGCGTCCTGGGCCTTCCCCGCTCTCCAGGTGACCGGTCAGCATGCCCACCACAACGAGCTTATTTTGTTCCTCACACATTCTGGTTGCAATCAAATTCTTTTCCCTCTAAAGCCTGGGGGCATCTGGGACGTGTGGATGGCAGCGTCTTGTGCCCTCTCTTGGGGTACAGCAAGGTGTTCCAGCTCTCACACTCTCCCATCCTCCTTGCCTTCGCGTCCAGCACACCGCCAGCCCCAGGCTCCCAGGCAATGGCGTGCCCAGGACATTGTGGCAGGGGCCAGAGCCTCACGGAATCCACATCCTTTCTGGCCACCCGGCCCTGCGGTGCCCTGTGTCCTGGTGTCGTGTTGGTACCCAAAGTACCAGTCCCCCATCTAATCCTGGTGACCTGGGCAGCCCCCCTCCTCTACCCTTGGCACTGCCCAGGGTACGTGTCGGGACAATTTCCCCTTGCTTTTTTGGCAAAAATCAGCGGTCGTTGGATGTGGATTTCTTAAGACAGAGAGAGGAGGAGGCCAGAGAGTGAATCTTCCTTCAACTATGTGTCTTTGTCATGTTCGAGCCCCTTTGTATCCCTGAATGAGACTTAGGGGGCAGGGCCCGGCATCCTCTTAGCCACAGACAATGGGGTCCATTATCTCCCTCTAGGGGCACTTTCAGAGGCATCCGCCCTGCCATCCACCACTTCCAGAAAGAGGGAAAGGCTCAGCCCGTCAAAATAGAAGCCAGCACTGGACAGTGTTGTCTCTGATGCCCAGCTCGGCTGGCAGATAAAGGCCTGAGTCTGTGTCCAGCACGGTGGGCATGCAGGGGACCCTCGAAGCCGTCCAGTGGCCGGACCACACACTGGGGGCGCAGTCCACTCAACCTGGACACGAAGATGCAGTATTGATGAGCATGTGGCCAGAACCCACGGGGTAGATAGGGGACACTTTCTTGGACCTATGATTTTATCCCAAGGTAAGTAACGTGTTTCTCATCTCTCTTTTTATCTGGCAGAAGCAGAACTGACTTGTAACAGATTCAAATACAGAAGAAGGTAGGCTCCGCCAAAGTAATCACTGTTAAACTAGTCGCTGTGGCTTCCAAATATTTTTAGGCATATACAGTCGTTTAACTAAATATGTCCCTATGTGCACCTTTTTTTTTTTTTTAATAGATGGGATCAACCAAACCATACAGTTCTTCCTCTTGTCTTAGCTTTTGACAGCTCTCCCCAGGCCTGTACACGTCGCTCTGCTGCATCCTGTCCATCAACCGAATAGTAAATAGTATTCCTTAAATGGATGTCACCACGGTTCATCCAGCCACTTCTCTAATGACGGACAAAGAGATCACTGCAATCTTTTATAATTACAAATAGTGTGGGGACGTGGGGGGGAGCCCTAAACACTCTATCTCAGCAGAACTCAACGGAAGCACATTTGAAATGTCCCCTCTAAAAACTTTGTACTGATCTACACCCGATAATAATATGTGATTTTCAAAAATATTTGAACAAGCAAGGCTATAGAATGGCACACAAAGCAAAATTCACGTACATTTAAAAAATTTTTTCAGTTTTTAAACTTCATATCAGATTTGGAGGGAGGCACTTTGCCTCTCTCACCCCCTGGGCCCTCAGAGGTTGTGCGGGGAACCTAGCTCCACTCCGTGGTGTACTAACTCCAGGGGTGGCCATGACCACCCATCTGTCCATCCTCATTTATCAACGTTGTGCAGAGCTGACCCCACTGATTTCTTGAATTTCTTAAAAGACCCTCTGCAAGTGGTGAAACATGCCTGAAGTTTGGGGAGGCGGGGGTCTCTTCAACCCAGTTCCATCTCCAAGGGGAACGCTGACACCCTTCTGAGAAAAGAGACCAAAGCTTCCCCCACATTTCCTCTCTGCTGCCATGCCCACTTCTGAGGCACGTCCTGGGTGGCTCCCCGGGGCAGGATGGGGGGTGCCCCAGCTCTTTCCAATCCCACTCTTTGGTGGGAATTGAACCCATCAAAAGGCAGGAAGAAAGGTCTGTGTTTCTCTAGTTGGCTGACCTGATCAGAAAGCATGCCCCAGCCCGGGGGAGGGACACTCTCCCCAGACACGTGGTGACGTGGCCTCCTGCGTGGCCACGTGGCGCGAGCGTCTCTGCCCTCTGGCTATCCTCCCAGCCCTTTAAGACTAGGCACTTGGCTTTAAGCAAAGGGTCACGGGGCCCCCTGCCCTGGACGGCTCCACTCAGAAGTGATATCCTGCTAGTTCCGGGCTGGCTAGGAAGGGTGGTCCTGAGGCGGCATGTGTCTTCTGATGGCTGGTTCAGTGCCCCTGTATGCACACACACGGCCCAAGAATTTTCTTCCTCTGGGAGGAAGTGGTTAGTTTCCACTTCTTAGCACAGGTCCCTCATGTTCCCTGCCTCAGTTTCCTCACCTAGAAAGCAGAGCTAGTGCCCATTTCACTTACCCGAGCGCCTGATGCAGGGCCAGCGGGCTTTCAAATGGGGTCCCAGGCCAGGCTCTGGAGCAGGTGACTCTGCATCTCCTTTTCTAATTGTCTGTCTCCCTGACCTGACTGACAGGACAGACCTTGCGTGTCTTGGGGCCCACTCACCTCTGCACCCCCAACACCTCCTCCAGCCTCCTCGATTGCCCTTTGAAAGGATGGGAAGAAAGAACCTCCGGACCTACCTACCTCAGGGCCTGCAGGAAGATTAAATTCCTCATATAACACATGGGCAATGAATGTCTTGGTCACTAGAGCTATCAACAGACACAAGTCTTTCCTGACTGTCCCCGACTGGGTGTGCGTGGGAGTCCCCCACTGATTGACACAGAAGTATTTTTATAATTCGCTATGAACATGTGTGTGTTGGGGGAGAGGCGCCTTCTTTCTTTTAGCATTAAGAGCACCCACCCCCCCAGGGCAAGCCCAGTCTGGCCCCAGGATCCAACTTTCTTATGTATTTATTTAAACCCTGCCTCATTCCGGGGAGAACTTAGGGCCTCACCATGAATACCATCTTTGTGTGGCCTCCCAGCGCCAAAGGCAGGGAAACCCAAGCCAGGCACGTCTGGAGGTGGGGCCTCCATATGGCCTGAAGGCCTTGGCCAATCACGCTGGGCCGCCACCCTGTCCTGCCCTGTCCTGCCCTCAGAAGGGACAGGGCCTCCCAGCAGCTCCTCAGCATACAGCTGTCCTGGGGGGCTTCCCCTCCAGGACTGCCCCAAGCCCCCGCTGGGGCTCTCTGACCCAGGAAGGAGCAGTTGCCAAGTCCTCTTTACTGGAAGATAAAACAGATCCCGGTTCTCTTTAAAACCCATGGCTGAAGCGAGTGGCGCCCTGGTGGCCATGTATGTGCACATGAAAGCCGCCCTCCGGCCTGGCGCTGTGACAGCTGTGGCCGGCAAGAGAAGGGGTTTGGGGGAGGCTGCCTGCTCGGTTCTGTGCAGCTCGGGCAGCCACTTGAAGGGAGGCACAGCCCTCATCCCACCCAGCAAGGGGCACGACAGGTGGGCAGTGTCCACGCACGTGGGCCTCCCTCACCGGAAGCCTGCCCCGGTTCTCAGGATGGTGCCACCTGCCCTGGAGCTGGTGATCCCTCCTGACTAGTCAAGATGTTCCACAGTCCTGCTAGCCACCGTCCCCCGGCATCCAGTGTGCAGTGGTTTAAAATCTGAGGGATCCCCAGAGCTGCTGACCTCCGATTCCTGTTATTAGGTGTGGGATGCACAGCTAGGATCTGGCAGCTTGGAAAGTAGATGGTCCTGCAGGGAAGGTGAGCTCAGGTCCAGAATGCTGTGGCCACCAGGGACGTCCAAAGGGAGGCGTCAGGTTCATGGACAGGCTGCCCCAGGGGAGAGCCTCACCCCACGCCCCCAGATGGAGCAAGGAGCCGAGTGGCCTTCCCTTCAAACCTTGACCTCAGGGCTTCCCCGGTGGCGCAGTGGTTGAGAGTCCGCCTGCCGTTGCAGGGGACACAGGTTCATGCCCCGGTCCGGGAAGATCCCACATGCCGCGGA
>NW_006783036.1:3766268-3767690 GCF_000442215.2 Lipotes vexillifer | reverse complement strand
TGAGCCATGGCCGCTGAGCCTGTGCGTCCGGAGCCTGTGCTCCACAACGGGAGAGGCCACAGCAGTGAGAGGCCCGCGGAAAAAAAAAAAAAAAAAAAAAAAAAAAAAAAAAAAAAAAGACCTTGACCTCAAATCTCTGAAATGCTTTGATTTCAAAACCTGCCGCCCTCCAGGAGAATCATGCAGCTTTTAAAGACTTTCCACGTGAAAAGAAGCCTTCCAGAGACCACTGGGCCTAGAAAACTTCCCTCAAAGGCACCGCCTCTGTCATCGTGCCCCCTTCTGCTTCTGATGAAGAACTGAGAAAAGTCTGCAACGACTAGCGATTCTGTCGGGCCCGGTGCCAGCCAGTTATTAATAAAACAATAGTGTGGGTCCAACCAGGGAAGGCGGCTCTGAAACCAGACTCCAGGCGCACATGCGTTTCCATCCAGCCTCTCCGCTCCCCACGGCGCCTGCTGCTCTCGAGCAGGGGGACGTTTGGGTGGTCCCGCCACCTGTTGGAAGTGCTCAGATGCCTGTAACCCAAGCAGGGCCTGAAAATAGCTTGAGACATGGCACACCGCTTTGGTGCTGCCCTGGACCGTCTGCTAGGAGGTGGCTTTGGTGTAGTATTTGAAAGGTGGACATTTCTGGACCCCCAAAGAGAGAAGCTATGGGGTTTAGAGAGACGCAGGTCTGAATGAAAAGTTGTGGGCACAGCCGATCTCCCAGGGGTCCTGGAACCCTCCCTCTGCTGTGGGATGGGGAGAGGAGACCTTCCTTGCTGGGTTGTTAGAAGCATTAGGGAGGCCTGAGTGGACACAGCATGGAGTCACTCGCGGCGCCACAGGCCAAGGCCGCCACCCCGCAGACCCCACTGCCCCAGCCTGAAATCAAGCACAACGAGGTCCAGCTTAGGAACCGCGGGTTGATCGTGAGCCCAAAGAGTCACATCAGGGCAGAGTGAAAGCCATCAGGCTTCCCAGATGGAGGATCATCTGCTTGGCCGGCTCCTGTGGTCTAAAGGAGGCCACCACTTTAGAGAAACCTTCCAGAGACGTCCAGAGGTTACGGGCTGTGGACAGAAGGTCAGAGAGTGTCCACAGGTCCTGGGCTTCGGGCCACCTGACTTTCTCCAGGCACAGGGGTTTTAAGGTGAAGACCCTCAGCTTCCTGTCCCCACCTGCCACGGAATGAAAGGGGGTCTTGGGGTGGGCTGAGGTGCTGGCAATTTCAGAAAGGCCCTTCAGTGGTCCTGGCCACATGCTAAATGTGCATGAATTCCTGACACCCAAAATAGCCTGGGACATGGGACACGGCGCCAGGAAGCTCTTGTTCAACATCTCGGCAGCTGGTGGCTCCAGGCTGGGAATAAGGAACCATTATTAGCAGCATCTATGGCCCTGGAGGGGAAGGAGGGGCAATCTGGGTGGATGCAGA
>NW_006783036.1:3751257-3766212 GCF_000442215.2 Lipotes vexillifer | reverse complement strand
CATCTATGGCCCTGGAGGGGAAGAGCGGGCAATCTGGTTGGAGACAGAACTGGGTACAAAGGTCACATCTGATCATCGCTGGCCGTGTGAACTTGAGAGCGCTAGCTCCTAGCTCCGAGCCTCAGTTTCTTCCGCTGGGAAACAGCGAGCTCTTGTGCGATTCTTGCAAGAATCAGGCAGGATGCGGATGTGTGATGTGCAATCATTCAAGGCCGTGCCTTGCCTCCCACCAGAGGAAGGCCCGGCTGGGCCCCCCGAGCCCCTAGTCTAAGACGACAGTTCATGAGTCTGCCAGGAGAAGCAGGAGGCCTCTGCTCTGCCCCTGCCTGTCCGCTGGGGACACTTAAAATCCAACAGAGGACGGCGGCTTTAGACAGAAGTAAATTGCAGCCTTCAGAGTGTGAGGTGAATTTGTACAGAGCAGCATTCTGGGTGCTCTGGGTGGATGGAAGAAACTGAGTGATGTCTGTGGGGCTTTGGGAATGAGAAAGTTGGCAATGAAAGCACTTGGGAGAAGGGCAAGCCCCCAAGACCCATACGGATTGAAGGGCAGAGAAAATGCGAACGCACGAAAAACATGCAGCTCAGAGGACCCGGGTCACTTTCCCCAAACCCACAGGGTAACCAGTAGTGGAGCAGAGACACAGGGCCGCATTCGCCCTCACCTGCCACAGGTTTGGGAAAATGGAGGAGGTGGCCCCTGAGAGTCCGCGAGGAGACCCCATGGCTGCTCAGAGAGGTAGGACGCTGTGGACGTGGGCTATCATGTCCTGGTCTATTTTAGGGCCTCTGCTGAGAGCACAGGAATCCAGGCACATGGGCCCAAGGGCCGGGACCACCTGTCAGATCCTTCCCAGCTGAAGGCGGGGCGTGGATGAGTCAAGGCCGGAAAAAGTCAAGGCCACCTCCAAGCCTTCCAATTTTAGACCCGCGCGTCTCCAGCTCCAGGACACAGAGTCTCCTGCTGGGGCCCAACAGGACCTATTTAGGATTGAGCAGACCCTTGCCCCAGATCCAGGCCACCATCCCCTCAATCTTTCATTCACCATCTCCGATGCCAGGAGGCAACCCCTTCGTTTTACTTATAAGGTCTGGAGGGAGACGGAAGGTCTTTCAGCACCCTGCCCGGTACGGACACACTGCAGAGGTCCAGGAGTGAGGGTCTGGGGTCCAGGACCCCCCTGGATGCCACTCAGCAGGGGAATTTGGGGAGCAGAGGTTCTGAACTCTCAAGGGCAGTGAAGGAGACATTCATGGCCGGAGCACGGGAAACTTCAGGCTGACCCTTTGGTTTGTCCCGTCTGTCAGCTGAGTAACTTGGGAACTCTGGCTCCTAATCTGTAAAATGGGGCCAAGAACCCACACTTACCGGCCTCTTGAGGGGATTAACTGATACCCTGGCAGCTGTCCGGCTGAGGCGGTGCAGCTCCAGGCCGTGTGAGGCCCCAGCCTGTCCTGCTGCAGCCCTGGGCAGGCTCTTCTGTCCTGACTGGCTCCTGAGGGGTAGAATGGGGCGGGGGTGAGATTCCAGGCCTCAGGGCTGCCCAGGAACAAGACAGACCTTCAGGAAGGAATTTTCCCGGGGACCCTGGCCCACCCGCTGCCCCTCTCCCAGTCCTGGTTCCCCTTCCTGGCTAGAGATAAAAGCTGTTGGTATGAATGGTCTCGCTGCAAGGCAGACACAGCTTCTCTGTCATCCTGCCCATCAGTTCTCACCCACAGAGTGGCTGCCTCCCATGTTGGGGAGAAACCTCTTCTGGGGGTTGCCCCCTCCCTCCGCCGTGTTGATAACCCCCGTCTTCCCTGTACCGTTAGAATTTCTAGACTTCCATCCATCTGGTCTCAAATACCATTACTATCTGCTGACCCCTTGGCAGTTCTGCGGAGCTGAGGCTTGTGTGTTATTCCATGCCTAAATTGTTTCTTGTTTTTTTGGAGAAAGTAGGGGGCTGTTTTCACAGCTAAACAATGGGTGTTCCCCACTGGCAAGTTTCATCCTTCTTGTCAGGCTGAATGGAATCTGGATAATCAAAGCTGTGATCCTGGAGAGGTGAGGACGCATCTCAGCCATATTCTGCGGAACCTCCACTTTGGGTCAAGACAGAGAGTAATGGGGAACAGATTTACACTCCCATGTGAAACCACCAAAAACACCAGACAAAATGCATATAACGAGGGTTTTCAAGACACTGGACAACACTGAAAGTTGGGAACCAAATGAGGTGAGTCCTCCGGTTGCCCCAGCTTACTCCCTTGGGAGATTTCTAGGCTGTGGGGCAAGGAGGGAAAGAAAGGGAGGCAGCACCTGGAGGGTCCCTGAGTCCAGGAGAAGGAACTGAGGGGCTGCGGAGACCAAGCCAGCTCGAATGCTTAGGGCAGAGTGAAACGCTTAGGGAGAGAAAGCCCTGGAGGCCCGCAGGGGTTCCCCCCAAGGACCCAGCAGAGGATTGAGCAGTGCCCACGTGGAGGAAACTACCTGAGGTCAGGAAAACTGACTTGCTCAAATCCAGGAATTAAAAAAACCCCTTAAGCCATTCAAAAAGATTAGTGGGAACAGTCCCAGCACTGGGACTGGGAATAGTGTCTATTAGGGCTGGGAAGAGTGTCTATTTCCACCATTCGGCCTGGAAAAATTCATATTCACAGGGTATCAAGTAGAATTCTCAAGAAGGTATGGCCTCAGCAGTGGGAAATAATTAGCCTTGGACTAAATGCTGCTTCAGACCTGCCTAGTACATTATAAAAACAAGATCCAAAGGGATGAGACTGTTTCCAAGTAACTTGACTAAACGCTCAGACTATTTATAGGAATATAAAGATACATAGCACACAAACGGGGTAAAATTCATAATGTCTGTCATCCAATCAAAGTTTATCAGGCATTCAAAGAGGTAAGAATACACAGCCCACAATGAAGAGGCTCATTAATTAACCAAAACAGTCCCAGAACTTACAGAGATGTTAGAATTAGCAAAAGAGAACACTGAAACCGCTATTGTAACTATATCCCATATGTTCAAAAGGTTAAGTAGAGACATGGAAGATACAAAGAAAAGAACCAAATTGAACTGCTAGAGATGAAAACTACAATGTGGGAGATGAAAATCACACTGGGTGGGATTATTAGCAGACTAAACATTGCAGAATAAAAGATAAACGACTTGCAGATTTAATAATAGAAAGTATCCGAAATGAAACATCCAGAGAAAATAATCCAAAACATTAAAATAGTATCAGTGAATCATAGGACAATTTCAAGCAGTCTAACATACAGGTAGTTGAAGACCCTAAAAGAAAGGGGTGGGGGGCAGAAAAAGTATTTGAAAAAATAACCGCCAAAATTTTCCAAATTTGATGAAAACAATAAACCCTCAGATCCAAGGAACTCAATGACCCCATGCACGAGAACAAGGAAAAAAACCGTATCAAAACACATCATAATCAAATTGCTCAAAACCAGTAATACAGAGAAAAACCTCTTAAACACAGTCAGAAGAAAAAAGACATGTTAGTCCAGAGGAACAGAAATAGGATGAATGCAGAGTTCTTATTAGAAACAATGCAAATAAGAGGCCAATATAGCGACAATCTTTAAAGTACTGAAAGAAAGGAAAAACTGTCAACCTAGAATACCTTCACTGATATACTTGGTGAAAATATCTTGCAAGAACAAAGGTGAGGGACTTTCCTGGTGGCTCAGTGGTTAAGAATCCGCCTGTCAATTCAAGGGACTTGGGTTTGAGCCCTGGTCCGGGAAGATCCCACGTGCCACGGAGCAACTAAGCTCGTGCGCCACAACTACTGAGCCTGTGCTCTAGAGCCCACGAGCCACAACTACTGAGCCCGCGTGCCACAACTACTGAAGCCTGTGTGCCTAGAGCCCGTGCTCTGCAACAAAGACAAGCCACTGCAATGAGGAGCCCACGCACTACAATGAAGGGTAGCCTCCGCTCACCGCAACTAGAGAAAGCCTGCACGTAGCAACGAAGACCCAGTGCAGCCAAAAATAAATAAATAAATATATTTAAAGAAAGAAAAAAAGAACAAAGGTGAAATAAAGCCTTTTACAAGATATACAAAAGCTGAAAGAATTCATCACTAGCAGATCTGCACCTACAGAAATGTCAGAGAAGTCATTTGGGCATAAAGAAAATGGGATTCGAAATATGGATCTACACAAATGAGAAAATACCCCAAATGATTACTATGTGGGTAAACAGTCAAGATTGGTTTTTGTTCCTTAAATGTTTTAAAAGATAGTTGACAGTTAAAACAAAAATATTAACAAAGTATTGTCGGGTTTAAAATATATGTAAAAGTAAAATTCATGACAGCAATATCATGGAGGTTGGGATTAGAGAAATGGAAGCCTAGGATGGAAGGTTCTTACATGATCTGTGAAGTGACATTTACGTGAAGGCAGACCGTGATAAGTTAACTTGATAACTGTAAACCCTAAATAATGACTAAAAGAATAAAACCAAGAGTTATGGCTCAGAAGCCCACAAAGAAGATAAACTGGAATAATATAAATAACGAGTAGTCCCAAGAATGCTGAAACAGGAAAAAGAGAACAAAGGTCAAATCGAAAGCAAATAGAGGATAGGTTTAAACTTAAGTAAAATCCGTAATCATATTAAATGTGAGTGGTCCCAGGATCCCTATTAATAGACAAGCAAGACCCAATGTCGCTCACAACAAACTCATCTTGAGTATAAAGACACAGACAGGTTATTAAGTGGAAAAGGATGGAAAAAGATATGACATGCTGTCATTAAACAGAAGAAACTTCAGGCGGTTATATTAACATCAGACAAGTAGATGCAGAGCAAAGATTATCAGCCGGGCTAAAAGAGACGTTCATTTTATTGTGATCGTGGAGTCATGAATCGAGAGGATGGAACCATCCCAAACATTTAGACCTCGAATAACAGAGCTTCAAAATACGTGAAACAAAGACTAAGAACTGCAAGGGGAAAGAGCCAGATCTGCGATGTGAGTTGGCTATTTCAATATCCTTTTCTCAGTAATTGATAGAACAATGAATAGGCAGAAAGGTAGTAGGCAGAAAATCAGTATGATAGAGTGGACTTGACTTGCTATAACAGCCAGCTTGACATAACTGACGTTTATAGAACACTCCACCCAACTACCACAGATACACATTCTGTTCAAGGGGACATGGTACATTTATAAAGATAGGTCGGGGCTTCCCTGGTGGCACAGTGGTTGAGAGTCCGCCTGCCGATGCAGGGGACGCGGGTTCGTGCCCCCGTCCGGGAAGATCCCCCATGCGGCGGAGCAGCTGGGCCCGTGAGCCATGGTCGCTGAGCCTGCGCGTCCGGAGCCTGTGCTCCGCAACGGGAGAGGCCACAACAGTGAGAGGCCCGCGTACAGCAGAAAAAAAAAAAAAAAAAAAAAAAAGAAGATAGATCGTATTCTGGGCCATAAAACAAGCATCAGTATGTTTAAAAGGATACAAGTCATACAGAGTATATTGTCTGACCACAGTGGAATTAAATTAGAAATCAATAACAGAAAGATCTCTGGGAAATTCCCAAGCACTTGGTAACTAAATAACACATTTTTAAACAACTCAGGAGTCAAAGAGAAATAAAAAGGGAAAGTAGAAAGTATTTTGAATTGAATGAAAATTAAAATACAACTTATCAGAATTTGTGGGCTGTCTCTCAAGCAGAAATTAATAGCATCAAATGCCTGTATTAAAAAGGTCTCAGATCAATGCCTCCATTTATAAATTAATAAACTAACACCCCCCCAAAAAACCCCGGCAAATTAAACTCACAGCAAGGAGAAAAGAGGAAATAATTAACATCAAAACAGAAATCAGTGAACCGTACAGCAGAAAATTGATAGAGAAAATCAATGAAACCAAAAGCTGATTCTTTGGAAGATTAATAAAATTGATAAACCTCTTGCCGGGCTGACCAGGAGAAAATACAAATTACCAATATCAGGAATGAAAGAGGTGACATCACTACACAGCTACTGGTATTAATAGGATAATAAGGTAATTTCATGAACAACTCTGTGCCTATAAATTTTGCAATTTATATGATATAGAAAAGTTCTTTGTAAGAAACAAAGTATGAGAGCTCATTCAAGAAGAAATAGATAACTGAATTAGCCGTGTGTGTGTGTGTGTGTGTGTGTGTGTGTGTGTGTGTGTGTATATATAAAAGACATTGAATTTGTAGTTAAAAACTTTTCCCACAGACAAAACTCAAGGCCCGGATCGCCTCGCCAGAGAATTCCACCAAACATTTAAGGGAAAAATAATATCAGGGCTACACAAACTCTTTAGAGAATTCACATGGAAGTAATACATCCTACCTTATTCTATGAGGTCAGCATTAACCTGACATGAAAACCAGATAAAGATATTATGAGAAAAGAAAATTAAAGACCAATATCCCTTTTTAACACAGATGCAAAAATCCTTAGCAAAATTTTATCAAATTGAATCAAACAATAAATATAAAAAAAGGAAAAATATTCACCACCAAATGGAGTTTATTCCAGGAATGCAGGATTTGTTTAACATTTGAAAATCGATCAGTGTAATTCACCATATTAACGCACTAAAAACAGAAAAACCATAAGAACATTTTAATAGGCACAGCAAAAGCACTTAATCAAATTTAACATCCATTTGTGATAAAAACTCCCAGCACACTAGGAACAGGAGAGAACTATCCTCAATATGACAGAGAGCATCTACACAAATCCTACAGCTAACATCGTACTTAATGGTGAAAGATTGAAAACTTCCCTCCGGAGGACAGTAACAAGCTTGCCTGTTTTCACCATTTATACTCAACATTGTATTGTGGGTTCTAATCTTTCCAGTAGCCTCTCTATTAGAAAGAAAGGGCGAAAGAGAGAGAGAGAGAGAAAGAGGGAGGGAGGGAGGGAGGGAGAGAGAGAAAGAGAGAAAGGAGGAAGGGAGGGAGATGACATGGTCATCTATGTGGAAATCTCGTGGAATCCGTACAAAGCTAATAGAATTAATAAGTAAGTTTAGCAAGATTGCAGATTACAAGAGCAATATAAAAAATCAGTTGTTTTTCTAGCAACAATCAGAAATCGAAATGAAAATGCCGTTTACAACAACATCAGAATATATTAAACGCTAATGGATGGATCTGACAAAAGATGTGAAAGACCTGTACAATGAAAACTACAAAATTGTTGAGAGAAATTAAAGATGTAAATAATTGGAGAGATATACCTTGTTCATGGGTTGGAAGACTCAATGTTGTTAAGATGTTATTTCTCCCAAAATTAATCAATAGATCACTCTCAATCAAAACCCCAGTTGGATATTTGAAAATAGTAATTGATAAAGTCATTCTAAGCTGATTCTAAAATTCGTATGGTAATGTAAAAGACCTAGAAGAGCCAAAGTAACCCTGACAAACAAGAATAAAGTTGGTAGGTTAACATTACCTAGTTCCAAGGCTCCTTATAAAGCTATAGGAATTAAAACAATGTGGTATTGGTAAAGAGAGAGACAAAATAGATCAATGGAACAGAATAGGGAATCTAGAAACAGAGCACATGTATATGGAGACCCGATTTTTGACAAAAATCTGTTCATCATTATTATTAGGAGAATGCCAACTAAAACCACAGTGAAATATTACTACAGAACTATTAAAAAGGCAAAATTATATCCTGATCATAACAAGTTTTAGTGAGAAACTGGGACTTCAGTACATCCAAGTGAATGTAAAATGGTGTAAACACTTTGAGAAACAGCCTGGCTGTTTTAAAAAGTGAAAGAGAGGTACCATAGCCACTCCACCCCCACCCATGCATTATCCACAAGAAATGGAAGCATATGTTCACTCAAAAATTTGCACATGAATGTTCATAGTAGCTTTATTTGTAATAGCCCCAAACTGGAAACAATTCATATGTCCATCAACAGGTAAACAGAGAAACAAATTGTGGGGAAAAACAATTGTGTTATATCCCTCCAATGGAATGCTACTAAGCAAGAAAAAAAAAAAAGGAATAAACTATTCATCGAGGCAACAGCATGGATGAGTCTCAAAATAATTATGGTGAATGAGAGAAGCCGGGCTCAAAAGAGCACATACTATGATTCCATCTTTATAGAACTCTATAAAATGCAAACTAATCTACAGAGACAGAAAGCAGGTCAGTGCTTGCCTGGGGAAGAGGTTTGTGGCAGGGAGGAATTACAGTAAGGCCCCTGCATACGAACCTTCAAGTTGCGAACTTTCAAAGGTGCGCACGTGCTGCTACCCAGACATCACTGGAACATTTTTTCAAGAGGGTAGATAGAATTGAATCCAGCAAGGAACCAGAACCTGTGCCATTGACGTCAGGCATGAGTGAAATCGCAGCTCGCCCTCCGTCTCCTATTGCTGACAATCCTTCAGCTCTACCGTCTCCCACCTCCTCTCCCTCCTCCAGTCAGTAACTCTTCTTGCCTGTTCACTCGATGACAGCCCCTGTACGCCAGCTATTGTGCTGGACTACTGTACTTTTCAAGGTACTGTACTGTAAGATTAAAAATATTTTCTTTATTTTTTGTGTTTATTTTTTATGTATTATTCCTGTGAAAAGTATTTTAAACCTATTACAATACAGTACTATACAGCTGATTGTGTTAGTTGGGTACCTAGGCTAACTTTGTTGGACCTATGAAAAAATTGGACTTACCAACGCGCTCTCAGAACAGAACTCATTCGTATTAGGGGGCTTACTGTACAAAGGCGGATGCGCAAACTTTGGGCAGTGATGGGTATGTTCATGACTTTGATTTTTCTGATAGCTTCATGGTTGTATACAAGTTAAAACTTTATTTTGCACAATTTAAATATATTCAGTTTATTGTATATCACATGTACCTCAATATGGATAAAAATATTTGGCTACAAAATCTTGTCCTCTTGGATGAGATTAACTGGGAAGGAGGTAAAGTGGTCTCCAGGCTTTGAGTGGGAAGGAACCTTCTGGAGAGTTAGACTTGGAAGAGCCTCGTTTGCCTTCAGTAATTCTATGGCAGGGCTGGGAACTCTGGACAGTTCCATGTGTCCTGCTTTGCCTAGGGGGCACATAGCTGGCTAAGTGTGGGTTCACCAGGGGATGGGCCCTGCTTCTGGGGCAATATCTCAGTGGGGGGTCTCAGGGTGAGTGATCGAGGGTCAGGATGAGGCTGGTGTGTGTATGTGTGACACAGAAGTTTCCAGAAACACCACACATCTTCCATCCAGATCACTTTTAGGTTCAATTTTGCCTGAAAATGCTCTGAAATGCTTATAGGGCATCTGCCCCCAGAGGACCCTACTGGCAGAGGGTATCTCAGTGGGAAAGGGAAACTTTTCCTGTGGCTGGCTCTCTAAGGTTGTCCCCAAGAGCCTCTGACATATGAAAAACCAAAGGAATTTGCTGGTCCCAGAACTCGCTTCCTTTATTCCCAGGCATGGACCAATAAACATCTGTTACCATCGGCCGTTATGCCTGGAACATTCCGCTTTGCAGCTATTTTCACTTTTTACTCACAAACTTCCCTACTGTCTAAGTTTCCCACGGGCACAGGATAAATGATGTTTGTAAACTGTAAATTAAAACTGCACCGCTGCCGTGAGGCTGTTATGATATGATTTCCTTTGTGTTATGATTCCAACTCATCTTGTGTGAAACATATAGGATTTCAGCTACGTGACTGAGTTGAAAATGGAGTCACCATGGCCAACGTGAACTCCGTGTTAGTTGTTTTGAAACGTCCGGTCTAGGACTGTGGGTGTCTTAGGGTGATAAGAGCGTTACTTTAGATAAGGAATTCATTTGGCAACGTCCGCAGAAAGACTTCACTGGAACAGAAGGAGTAACCGATAGTTCCACGCGGCCGAGAGCTGTTCCAGATGGCCGCTCCAGAGGCTCTGTCGGAGCAGAAGGCGACTTCCCACTCATCCTTGTTGGGAGACCGCTTGCTGGACCAGATGCCACTGCTCGTGCTGAGACGCCTCCTTCCCGGATTTCTCTGTGCAGTGATTCATTGTCCCCTTTTCTACTTTCCCTACTTCGACTAACCTGTGCTGTGTGCTACTTGGATGCAATAAGCCTCGTGATTCATGAATTGAATCCTGGCCATGCTTTGGATGTTTCCAATCCAGTGATTCTTTCCTGGCCTCCCCGCTGGACCCTGCGACGCACAGAGGCCTAAGTGGGAGATGATTCTGTCCAGGGAATGGGACACTGTCAGCATGGCGTGGCCCCCATCCTTCTGGCTGTGTTGGCCTAGGACCTGGGAAGCCCCTGACCCAGGCAAGAAATGAATGGGGTGGGGAGAGGACACGACCCCTGCGAGCCCCACGTGGTGCCCATCTGCCAGACCCAACCCTGTCCCCCTGCACAGGTTCCAGGCTGAAGGTGTCCACTTAGCAGTGCCTGGGGTGCCCCCTCCACCGGCACCCTGTTGCTGGGGTCTTTTCCTTCTGACACCTGCCCCAGGGCTCCTCCTGCCCGGCACCTAGAGAGCCCTCAGTGAGTGTTCCCTCTACTACCTTCATCTTTTATTTTCAGAGGATGTTAGGCCGGTGCTATAGGTAGGTCAGGGATTGTGTTCTAGTGTCTTTCCGGCTGCCCAGGACAACCCTGGCCCCTGGACACAGACCCTGACCTTGGCATTCCATCTGGACAGCAGACGTGTCTAGATCTCTGCGGCTGAAGGCCAGAAGAGGTTCCTGGTGTGAGAGTTCTGGTGCTCTGTGGTCCGGGGCCCTTGGAGCGTGGGTCCCACGCGTGGCCCTTTACCAGGCCCCACTTACCTCCCCGCACCGACTTACACCCCAAGAAGCCCAGCCTCCCTTCCCTCTCCTGTACAACTTAAAGACCCTCCAGGCCTTTCGGGGGTGTTGGCAGGTCCCCTCAGCCACTGGGGTTCACTGTCCAAAGGGGGATCCTGGGAGCCTGGCATTTGGTGCAGCCCGTACTCCCCATCCCCACCCTCCAGCCACCCCCAGAAGTCCCAACTTCGGGCCGCCGTAGAAATGCCACACACTCCATGTCCAGCAAGCGTCCTCCCTCATGGTTGGCCAGAAGAATTAGAGCAGTCAGCCCGTGGCTGCCAACCTTCCCCCAAAGACACACGGGAAGCTGTGAGGCCGAGCTGGTGCCCTGTCTCCTGAGGGCTCCTGGGCACATGGCTTCCCACCCGGGGTCTGTAATCAGAGCGGATGGTGAGGGGCAGCCATCTCGCTGGCTTCCTCCCGACTCTCCCCACCGTAGCAGAGCCCTGGGGACGGGGCCGGGGCACAGCAAGGGGGGTCTGGGGCTCTCTGGGTCCCTGCCCTCCCTGGGTGGGGAAGACAGCCAGGAGGTGGTAGGTCTGGGGTCGGGGCAGAGGAGACCGCGAGGGAGATGGAGAGGTGAGAAGTGAGCCCAGGGAGGAAGGAGAAATGGAGCCCCTATTTTTCTAGGGCTAGTCCAGCCGCAGACACCTGGCCGACGGGAAGGGAAGAGTGGACCCCCTCCAGGCTCTGTATCTTTGCTCAGCTGGGTGGTTTCCACTTGACTCAGCCGTCTCTCAGTTCCTCCTTGGTTAAAAGGGAACCTGCAAGCCTGCTCCCTGGACATTGTGAGGCAGAAACTGGGCGGGCCCCCAGGGGACCATCCCCTTCAGTTCCAGACCCAGGAAGGCCCATCAAGTATTCGTGCCTCTGTTTGCCTTTCTAGAGCGAGAAGATTGCTGGGAGGAAGCGATTCCGACCTCGCTTCTCCCTAAGCCAGCGAGGCCCCTCCGCTCCCCAACATTTCGGGGCTCACCCTTGCCCCCAAACTCTCTGAAATTTACCTTCTCAGCAGAGCTGGTCTGAGAGGGTTAACTGCCTTCACAAGACACAGAGGGGGCCCCCTGATCTGCCAACATCTTCCTTGGACCTCCCCTTGGCTCCTTTTTGAGAGTGGGAGGGGCACCCTAAAACCCAGTGTGTCCTCTGACCCTCCAGTGATGCCGTGGACTCTGTGGAGAAGACGTTCTTCCATCCACTTCCACCCTCCCGGCCCCATCACACCTGGGATACCAGAAACCCACCTGGACCGGGGTCCCCCCAGCTCTGGCTGGCTGGGGAGGGAGTTTAGGATGGGGGCTGGGAAATCGCACTTTTCAGAGTCACACCCCACTGCCTGCTTTGGTTTTCGTTTGTGTTGTTTGTTCTTATCTTTCTGTTTTTAAATAAGAAACAAGAATTATTCCTGTAATTCTTTTAAAGGTTAAAATATTATGACAGTTCCCTGATTGGGCTGTGGGGAGAATTAAATGAGATGAGGCTCCAGGGAACTTCAGAGAGGCTTTCTGGAGCGTTCTGACTGTGCAGGAAAAAGAACAACCCTTCTGCCACCAGGATCCTTTGCCTCAGTTGTCTGTGGGGAGCTGTTTGGTACCCTAAGCTTGTCACTCATCAGATCCTGGCTACTGGCATCTTCCACATGACAGATTCTCCTACAGGTCCTCCAGGGAGGCCTTGCATCCTACTGGCGCACTCAAGTCTTTGAGTGGAGTTTTTGGTCATAAAGAACTTTAGGGGTGCGATTCTTATTAGAATATTCAACCTCTCCAGACCTGCCATTCTCCCATCCAGCCTTGCTTCTCCAACCAGGGCTCGGATCCCAAAGCCTCCCGCCTCGGCACTGCTCCTGGACACTGCCCACCCTTGTCTTTGCTCCAAGGTCCTGTGCTGGGGGTTCTGTGACCCCAACTTTGCCTTCCAGGCAGCGCACAGACCTTGAGACAGTCACAAGATTGGAATCCAACCATTTTAGCACAGCCCCTACAAGAAGTCAAGCGCCTTCACTTCTGTGGTTTAGGCGTCTGTAATGCAGAACAGAAAACACACCTCCAGGGACAGTCGTGAGGATTCGATAAAATAAATGCCGAATTAAGACTCCTGAGATCGCAGTAAATTGAAAAGTAGGCAGCAACCAGATGCCTGGGGTCCCAGCAGAGTAGCAGGTTCGGATGGAGTGAGGCCCCTCCCTGGTCCCAGGAGGCAGCTGGGAACCTGCCCAGCTCTGAGCCTGGAGCCCTGCAGGTCCCCTCCCCCAGCCTGGGGCAAGGGGAGAGAATGGGAGCAAACCCCCCGGGTGGGTGGTCTTTAGGGCTGCTCCGGCTGTTCCTTTAAGAAGGGGAAGAACTCCCCCTGGAGCTTCCAAGAAGCAAAAATCCACATTTTTTGGCCCCCAACCAGGTCATGCTAGTTTGAAAATGTCAGAGGATGGGCATTGGGAAGGTGGGGCAGAGGGGGCAGGGGAAAGACTGGAGGCCAGTGAAGCCCCAAGGCTGGGGAATTGGGCTTTAGGTACCTGCAGGGGCCACTCCAAGTCCGCCCCAGGCCACTTGGGTGCCTCTTGCCCACATGCTTACCCTCTGGAGCAAATAGAGGGGGTCCTGATGCCCAAATGTGTAGTGGGGCTTCCTGCTGGCACCGGGGCTAAGATGCACTGAAGCCACCAGGCCGCTAATCTGCGACTTCAGTCGTCACGGAGATTGTGAGAGTTGACACTCCGCAGTGGTGCTGAGGCTTGCTATGGCCTCTGTGCCGTGGCACACCGGGCTCTTGGGCCGTGGTCCCCGGCCACGCTGCCCAGCTCACAGGCTGACTTGCCATCTTTCGTGGTGCCGTGGTCGCCTGGCTCCCCATCACTGGCTCTTCTTGTACCCACTCATGCTCATGATCTACTGAGAGCCCTGTGATCGTCAACTCCTAGCAGAAACTCCTGTGGGACACAAAGTCTGGAGGGGTGGCGGGTCGGGGGGGAAGGCATAGAAATTGCTGCAGCCCTTTGTCCTGAATCCATTCCCAATGGAGAGCCTGGCTGTGACCTCTCATAGTTTTTCCCCGGGTTTGTATGGCCCAGCCCTCCCCAAGCCTGAGACAGACCAGTCTGGGATTCTACAAAACTGGAGACTAGAAGACCGATTTCCTAGGTCCGTGGTGTTAAATAAATGCTAAGGTCCAATAATGCGGTATACCTTGTGAGAGTGTGCAGGAACAAGACATCCCTTTAGGTCTCCCAAAATCTGATACAGAGAGTGGGCTGTAGGGAGGAAAACTACACTGACCTCTCCCCAGAAATGAGGAAAGTACAGTTTAGCCAGAATTGTTGTGAGTGCAAGTCTGTGTGCCTGACGCACAGTGAGGCCAAACAAATTGGCATGTTGAAATTTGGAGCAGACGAAGGTTTTTGCAGGGCCGAGCCAAGAGAGCAGGCAGCTCGTGATCAAAAGGCTCGAACTCTTCAATGGTTTTCAGGGGAGTTTTTTTGTTGTTGTTTTTTTAAAACTTTGTTTTTATTATTATTTTTTTAATTTGGGGTGATAGCCGCAGGTAACGTGGTGTTCCAGGAATCTTTATCAATCTGGTTCTGACCAGTCTGGGATCTCAGCAAATAGTTACCATCCTCCACCTGGGTGGAGGCCTTAGTTCCTGCAGAACAACTCAAAGATTGTTATGTATATCTATCCCTTGAGGAGGAACTAGAACTCTGTTTTATTGCTACACTTGTTTCTTGACTGCTTTCCCTTTGGTTCTGCATTCCCTTACTTCCCTAATTAGGAACTGCTTGAATCTGTACTTTGAAACTCACGGAAAGTCTAGGAGACTATAGCCTTTTCCTACAAACAAGAAACGGGGGACACAGAAAGGCTTAGGTACCCGGGAGGGCCCCACGGGGTCCTGCTCAGTTTCAGGATGACTTAATGTCTCTCCAAAAGTCTTTGGATCGAGCTCTGTGTGTCCCCATCAGGGAGACAGTAGAATGAATACGTGCATACACCACACACCCCACCGCCCTCCACTGCTCCAAGGCTGAACTCGGTCAATTTCAAACTTTAACTGCCCCCTTAAGCCTGCCTGGAAATCCTCTGCCCCTTTAAGAGAAGACCCATTGGGTAGGGAA
>NW_006783036.1:3740408-3751093 GCF_000442215.2 Lipotes vexillifer | reverse complement strand
AGGGAAAGACCAAATGGCCCAAAGAATTACCATATTCCCTCTTTCTGTAGTGCCCTCCTGCTGCTTCGTAATGGCTCTGTCTACCGGAGGCCTGAGCACCTGGATGCACAAAGCCCCCCAAAGAATGAGAATGGACCCACCCCTCGGTCAAAGAGAGCACCACTTTCCTTTCTCCAGCCCTGGGGGCTATAGAATTGAGCTGTGGGATTCCCGATGTGGTTTGGCACCTGCTGGGTTCCCCGAAGATCTCCGAGAGCACTGAGCCCAGGTACAGGATTGGGCTGCCAGTGGCTAGGAAGTAAAGAGGATTTTTGTGCCACAGACCCTAAATATGGATTGCAAAATTTGCCGGACTGTGAGAGGCAACTTCCTTTGGGCTGTGGTTCACCAGTGGCCCGTGGTCAGGCAGCACGCCGCACCGTCCAGCACCGTCATCCTGCACAGATGCTGAGGTTCACCACGGTCCTCTGGCCGCGCTGCACCGCCCCTGCCAGACCATGATTTGTGCCCATGCTTCATCACGATTTGCCAGGTTTTGTAGCATTTGCCCAGATCTCCGATGCTTGAACTGGCCTGTGACTACTCCCCAGGTCTGGGGAACCAAAAGTTCTGGGTACACTCTGCGCTTCCCGCCTGGGGAAAAGGGGTCAGAATAGTGGTGACTGCAAGGCTCTCTGGGACAACTTGGTAAATTTCATCCCTAGGGCAATTCCTTAGAGCCTGTTGGGGATGCTCTGTTTCTTTAAGAGGAAACTCAAAAGCCCACGGAATTCCGAAATAGGCTCACACACCCATTACTGTTTTGCAAATGGCTCACTGAGCCTGAGGTGGGTCTGCCTGTGAGACTGGCTGCATTCTTCTTCTCTTTGAGTCCTGGGGTCTAAGGAATTGAGTCTGGGGTCTCTGGGGAGGTTTGGCACCTGCAGCGTCACTCTAAAATCATTAGCTACCCCTTTGGGCAAAAAGAGCACAGTCTGCTGTTGAACCAGGGTCTGCCAGTCACCCATGGCCCACCAGTTGCGGGCAGTCTATCAGTGGCCCGTGGCCCACCAATTCCCCAAGGTCCGCCAACGCCCCAAGGATTGCCAGATGCCTGAGGCCCGTCAGATGCCCGTGGCTTGCCAGTTCCCTGAGGCCTGCCAGTTGCCCGCGGTCCGCCAGTTGCCCGCGGTTCGCCAGTTGCCCGCGGTTCGCCAGTTGCCCGAGACCTGCCAGTTGCCCGCGGTCTGCCAATTCCCCATGGCCCACCAAATGACCACAGACGGTCAATTCCCTGTGACCCGCCAGTTGCCCCTGGTTCGCCTGTTGCCTGCGGTCCGCCAGTTGCCCGAGGCTGGCCAGATGCCTGAGACCGGCCAGCTGCCTGAGGCCGGCCAGATGCCCGCGGTTCGCCAAGTTTCCCGCCGCCCGCCAGATGCCCGAGACCTGCCAGGTGCCCACGGTTTGCCAGTTGCCCATGGTCCACCAGAGGCCCACGGTCTGCCAATTCCCCATGGCCCACCAAATGACCACAGACGGTCAATTCCCTGTGGCCCGTCAGTTGCCCCTGGTTCGCCTGTTGCCTGAGGCCGGCCAGATGCCCGCAGTTCGCCAAGTTGCCTGCCGCCCGCCAGATGCCCGAGACCGGCCAGGTGCCCGCGGTCCGCCAGATGCCCACGGCCCGCCAAATGCCCACGGACTGTCAATTCCCTGTGGCCCGCCAGTTGCCTGCGGTTCGCCAGTTGCCCGTGGTCCGCAGCGGTCCGCCAGAGGCCCGTGGTCTGCTGGATGCCCATGGTTCACCAGATGCTCGCGGACCGCCAGTTGCCCAAGGCCCACCAATTCCTGGTGGCCCGTCAGTTGCCTCAGTCCACCAGTTACCTGTGGCCCACCTGTCATCCTGCAGCTTTGTAAGTGCCACACGGGATCTGCCCTGATCCCCTAGGTCCCAGCCTTCTTTGCTTCTCTGTGATTCACCACCATCTATCCTGTTGCGACTTCTTGGATCTCCGCGATTCTCAGATCCGCAGCTTCTCATTTCAACGTACCTGCATGTAATCACGCCTACCCCAGTGGTTCTCGGGCAAATCTGTGTACCCTCTTGAGGATTTGCTGAAATTCTGCAGTGGAAACTTCCCCTTCCTCCTACTTAGGGAAACTATTTAGGGGGCTCCAAAGATCCAGTTCTCCTTCTGACAGCCCGTGTGTCACCCTAAATCTTTCCCCTGACGGTCGGTATGGTTCTGGCCCCCCCGCCCAGTGAGTGAGAGAAGCCAGTTTGGAATTCTCCAAAACTGGAGGACAGACGACCCATTTCCTCACACAGTTGTGGTAAACAAATGAAATAAGCGTTGTAGTGTGGTTCCTGAAAATGCTACGAATTGTGTGAGCGTGCCAGAACCAACGCCCTCGAGAAACACAACGTGGTTCTCTCCACGTCTGGGGAAAACAGTGTCACCAGAATGGCCTTGCCTGGGCTGTTCTGGCAGCTGACCTCCCGCTGAGATGAGCGCCTTAAATTTCAGCCTTAGATGCTGTTCCTTGCAGCCCACCCAGGGACACCCTGCTCCTTTAAGAAGAGAAAGATGGGCTAGAGAGAAAAGACTAACTCACCTCCCGAGCTCCAGAGGTGGGGTGGCCCCCCACCTGGCCTACTGTTTTGCAAATGGCTCTCCCCTGCAGAGGCTGAGATACGAGGTGGGGGGCAGGGGGACGGCCCGATTTGCTCCAAGAATGAGGTCGGCGGCATCTTCCTCTTTCAGGCCCGGGATCTAAGCTATCGAGTTTTGGAGGAGGTTTGGCTCCAGCAAACCTCCACTCTTCGAGAAAAGAGAGGACAGCTCTGCTGTGCCGAGGGTAGGCTGCTGGGTGGCTTGGGGGCCAGGGCAATATTCAAGCCCCAGACTCAAATTGGGGATTGCTAAGAGTTCGTGGGTCTGAGAGGAGGCGGCACTTGCCGGGCTGAAGTCCGCCAGTTGCCAGCGGTCCGCACTGTAATCCTGCAGCGCTGTAACTGGCACACTGGTCTTCCCTGACCCCCTGGCTTCCTGGCTTGTCTTCGCCCAGGTGCATTTCTCTGCAGCATAGCTCCCTGTGATTTACCACAATTTGCCACAGTTGGTGATGTCATGGATCTCCGCCGTTCTCGGTGCTGCGGGTTATCTACGGTCTTCGGGCAACTTTGTGCGCAGGCTCAAGTCTTTGCGGGTAAGGCTGCGGCCAAATTGCTCCAGGCCCTGGTCCTGCACCTCCCCCACCTGAAACTCTGCTTTTCCAGACGAATTGATACTTGACTCTTAGTCGACCCTCCCCACCCCTCCCCAAGGCTCTTGGTTCCCAGGGAATCACACGCCTGGTGTGGGGTGGGGGGATGGTGGAGTCAGACGGAGGTGCAGCCTTGTCTCCGGCTCCCAGGCAGACTTCAGCCCTCTAGGCGGTTTGAGCAGAGGTGATCGAGTCCTGGGGGCCCCCGTCAGCACTGGGCTATGATGCCAAGCTGGGTATCATACTCCTGCAGGCGTAAGTCTGAGCAGTGTCCTGTGCTACAGCCCGACTCACTATCACTGCCTTCACACGCACGTCTGGGCCAGCTCCACCCCCGGGGGTGGACCTAGGCCGCTTCCTAGCGCCGAAGGTGCAGGGACTCAAGCCCCGTTACTCTGAGGAGGATCAGTTCTTGTTCCCCAACACCGAGCGGAGTGCTGGGTCCTGCTTTTCCAGAAGACTCTCCTGCAGCAGTGAGGAGAAAGCCCTGGCTGTCTGCAGACTGGTCCTCGTCTTAGCCCTGCCAAATCATAGCTGGGGAACTTGGGGGAACCTCAGCCGTGGTTCACCCAAGTTCTGGGAACCTCAGCCGAGGCTTTTATAAAAGTGAAGAGTGGGCAGGATTTGGAGGTAAATACAAGAACACAGCACCATAGCACGATCCCTTAGATCACGATAAATTGTAAGGAGAGGCCTGAACTGGTTCCCTGGGGACCCAGAAAGAGCTATTCTACAGTGGTGTTGGATGGGGTGCCAGCCCCTTCCCAGGCTGTAGCATGAAAACTGCATAGCCTGCGGGATCTGTGGGTTCCCTCCCCGAGCCTGGAGTGAGGGTAGTGCTGCTTTTAGCCCAGGAAGTGATTGAAAATGAATTCCCTCAGGGGAGGGGGTCTTTGACCCAGGGGCTGCTCCCAGCTGGGGTTGCTCTGTTCCTTTAGGAAGGGGAACAACTCTCCAGCGTGCGAGGTTTCAGGCCCCCAGCCGGGTCTGGCTAGTTTGCAAAAGACCTTGTCCTCCGTGGGGGAGGAGTGAGGCTGAAGGCTGCCCATCCCCCACCTCCTGCTCAGCCCCAAGGACTGAGGAAAGGGCTTTAGGGTCGGGGAGTCTCAGAGGAGGCATGGCACCTGTAGGGTTCACCCCAGACCTCCGAAGCCCCTTTTGGACACTTGCTAGCAACATTTGCCCATTGTGCTAACGCAAAGGGGGCTTTGGAAAGCACCGGTGTGTGCCTGGGCTGCTTGATGGCCTTGAAAATACGGTAGTTTGAATGCCGTAGCCTCCAAGGCAGTGATTTTGAACCACTTAAGGTCCTGTAAGAGGCCAGGATCCTGGTGCGTGCGCCTTGTTAGTTACCCCTGTGCTGTCGCGCTTCAGCTCAGCAAGCTTCCCCAGCACTCTGTGGCCTCCGGGGCCCTTGGTGTTGGGTGATGCGTGGGCACCTGCTGCCCTTGTCAGGGGGCCTCTGTGTACAACACCACGGCTCACTCGGACGGCAGCATTGGGAGCCCCAGGATCGTGGAGCTGGGGCCGTCCTTCACCGCGCTCCCTGCGGCGCAGTTCATGGCAGCTCGGTCAGTGACCCCTGGGGCCATGTCTTTGCCCCTTGTGGTATTTGCTGAAGAGTCGGGGTAGGAGCCACTACAGGCCTTTCTCCCGAGTTAGGGACACTGAGAGGCCCAAAGACCCAGTTCCTCTGCGGAGGGTCAACTCAAACTGATTTCTGCGTGGAGCTCCAGGCGCAGCGATGCCACCTCCCCTGGCCAAATATGGGGGTGGCCCTTATCACGGCTGGAGGAGAGAGGGATGACTCCCAGCCTGCAAAGTCCTGAGCCCCTGGGGGTTCCCTGTCAAGACCTGAGTCCAATGCCCCGAGCTTCTGCGTGCTCCCTGCCCTCCCGGTGGGCAAGGGGTGGGGGGCTGCGGAGAAAATGCCACTACAGTGCGACAGGGAGGACGAGTGCCTTGTGGCCCGAATCCCAGGTCGGCTCTTCACTAGCTGTTTCTCGGTGCCTCGGTTTCCTTATCCACAAACAGGTTTGATCAAGTACATGGGTGAAGGCTCAACAAGCTATGAAATAGGTACTAAAAGCCTCGAGAACCCACCGTGCAGTTTTTGGTTTGCCGACTGACAGCCCCAAGCCAGATACCCCCGTGGCTCTGTATCTCCGCCTTGCGCAATCCTTTCGGTGGGAATCGTTTCTAGAGGAAATGGCTGGGCTCAGAATCCTGTGCATTTAAATGTTTGGTGTCTTCTGCCAGAAGGCTTTTCAGAGAAGTCGTGCCTGTTTAGATGGCAGACGCGGTATCAAGTTGGTGAGGGAAGCTGTGTGTGTTTGTGTGGAGGGGGCGGGCGGGATTTTATGGTGAATCTAAAGTCCCTCTGCGGGATGATGCTGGCCCGGGACCCAGAATCCCACAGGCCATCACTCCTGGCTGCAGGTCGGGGGGGAGGGGTGTTAGAGAGTCAAAAGCTGCGTGTGGCCTCAGCACACGGTTTTGCCGGGAGCAAGTGAATCTTGGCACGGAGTGGAAGGACGATACGGGGTTTTTCACTTTATTTAGGAGGAACACGGGCTCAAGTGTGAATCCTGACCTAGGGGAACGCAGCTCTGCATCTGTGCTCTGCTCAGCATGAACGGCCACCCGGGCGGCTGCCTGTTGGCCTGAGCCCACGTCCACGGTTCAGACAGCGCCCCCCCCCCCCACCCTTCAGGGTGAGGCCACCCTGAGCCCCGGAGCAGATGTTAAAGTCCCTTACATCTTCCTTCTGCCTCTTTCTGCCTTTCTTCCGTTGGGTTTGAAATGTAGGCACGGCGCTGCCTTTAACATATGGGAAATGGCACCAACTTCCCAACCCCCATCCCGAGACCTGCCTTGAGGTTGGGGCCCCCCCGGGAGCGCCTCCGAAGGGCTGCAGTGTGAGTTGCTTCCTGTCTTCTGCTCCAAAGCATTTTTGAGCGGGAGGGGCACAACAGGTCCCGCCTTTTGGGCTGCCCTCCTGGACCCGCAATCCTCCTCTTAATTCACAGAATGTGCAAGGACCCTGGGGAGGCCCAGAGTGAACAGGGGCTGCCTCTCATCTCCAAGGTCCCCCCAGCTGTGGGTTGGGGTCTCCCTTCCCCCGCACCGGGACAGCCTCTGATGGGGTATCCGACCCCAGACCTGGGACCCCTCTTTCTCCCATCCCACATTGCTCACCGGGTGGGACGTGCAACGCACATGGCGGCAGCATCCCCACCAGGCTCCCAGGCACCCGTTCCATCTTCTGCCTCATTCATTGGGGATGTTTGTTTTGAGCCTCTGCTCTCTCCGGTGAGCTGGACTATGGGAACTCAGCTAGGATGTTTTAATATGAGACTGCAGTGATTAGGATGCTGGGAACAGAGGGGCTTCTCTTAGGACTCAGAGCCTTGCTCCTGGCCCCCTCGTTGGTCCACATTTCTTCTGCCATGGTCGCTCCTGGGTGGGATTGGTCAGCACATCCTTTAGACAAGGTCCTGGGATGGGGCAGGGTGGAGCCTTCTGGTTCCAAGTGGAAATGCTCTTCCCCTGTGGAAACCTCGCCCAGGGAGGGGACTTTGAGGGGGCTTGCTGGTGAGCACCCAGTCGCCTGGACCCCCTGCCCACCCTCCCCATCTTCCTCTCTCCACCTTCGGGCCCCCACTCATCCCAGCTTCCTCTCCAGCCTGGTGGGAGATGGCAGCTGACACACGCCCGCAGCCGCTCCCTGTTCCCCGCCCTCTGCCCCAAGTCGGGATGCACTCAGGCTTCTCCAAATTAGGGCCTTGATTCGGTCTGTGGAAATCAGCCCTAAATCCGGGCCTGGGTCTGCACTGGCTGTTCAGGGAGTGTGTGAGGGCCCCGTGCGAACCCCCAAAGCAGGGGGCCGGGGGTATACACTGAAGCCTTTCAGGGACAGTTCAGGCCGGGCAGCCAGACAGTTTTGCTTGGATCTCCGGGGTGGCCACGTCGCCATACGTTCAACGTTCTGAGATGTCTGTGCCCCGAGCCAGCCAGAAAGTGACTTACGGCCGAAAGCAGAATTTGAACGACTTCTGCTGTGGGGAGGCCCCTCGGAGTAAACAGTGAGAATTTCTGGGAAATGTACATAAGGCCAGACTGTCGGGAAAGGACATGGGCCCAGGATTCCTGATACTCAGACCTGGGAGAGAGGTGCCAGCTTTTCAGGGGCAGCCCAGCCCCAGTGGCTCTCTCTTTTAGGTAAATGACAGTCTGCCACTAGTTGGCTCTTCCTTCTAGGGAGGGTGGGGCTCACTCACTTGCTCTCAGGGCCTGGGCTGAGCACACTGTCCACCTGAGATGGGAGCAGAGACACCCACAGCCGAGCCCGGCGCACAGTAGGGGTGCAGCCCAGCTCCCGGAACTCCCAGAGGCAGGGAGCTTGCACAGCACTTGCCGTTTTATGCCCGGCACTTGAAAGAGTGCTGGTCCTAGGCACCCAGTAGGTGTTTCTTGAACTGAATGAGTGAACGCATTAACAAAATTATCTGGAATTCATCTTTCAAAGTTGACAAAGCTCAGGCTAAAGACGCAGACCCTCAGCGGTGTATCTTGGGGGCAGCTAGTTCTCAGTGTGCCCAGCCTGGCTCCCCTGCACGTGTGCCCCTACCAGGTGACTGGTTCAGAGAGAGACGCCACCACCCCAGCCTGGGACGTTGACCCTCAGGGTCCCTCCGAATAAAGCAGGAGGCTTTTTGTTTTTAATAGTCTGTCAGTCTGTCTCAATCTGTGTTCAGGGCAGACCCGTGGTGTGAGTCCTGATTTCTGTACTTTTGCAGAGGAAACCGGAGCTCAGTGGGGTGAGTGGGCAGGACCCTCCTCAAGGGGCCTGGGCCTCGCAGAGTCTTCCTGAAGCCCCCCACCCCCACCAGTTCACAAAGGCAACGCTGTCTTCAAGTTGGAGCAGGCTTTGAAAGGTGGCCTTTGTTTGCTTTTCTTTATCATCAAATGTGCAAGGGCAGCTCTGTTTACCTAAAGGCAGGCGCCTTTAAGCTCATCCTTTCCGCAAACACCTAAAGGGTATGTTGAACATTTGAGCCCGTGTCTCGAAGGGCGAAGCGTTTGCAGAGCATAAGCCCAAGCAAGTGGGTAGATGGGGGCAAAGTGCGGAGACCTGCGGTGACCTGCGGTGTTCAGAGATGACCCTCGGTGACCCGCAGTCACCCCCAGCAACCCTGGTAGTGAAGTTGCCCTTCAAGGAGTGGTGGGGCGAGCTTTTCAGGGGCTGAGGCTGCAAGATGCGTCTGCATTCTGGCTCTAGGAAGGGCACACGGCAGGGGCTGGCATGGAGGGCACCTGGCCACCTTCAGAATCTTTGCCACTGTCCCTATCCCGGGAGTCCCAGGATGGAGAGACTCACAGCTCTCATCTGCCAGGCCCAGGGCTGCTTCCCCTGAACCAGGAGACTGTGGCAAAGGTTTCATGCCCTGTGTCCCTGCGGAAAAGGTGGCCTTGTTAAATCAACTCTCTCTGTGGGCAGCAGGGCTGTCTGCGTGGGCAGGGGGAGGATGCCACCTCGGTTGGTTTACTGAGCCCCTACTGGGTACTTGGGCACGATTCTGAGGGCTTCACATGTATGGCCTCATTTCGTCTTCTCAAGAACCCTTGGAGGGCAGGTACGATTATTATCCCCATTTTATAGATGGAAAAACCGAGACATAGAGGCATAAGAGACTCACTCAAAGTCAAGCTGCTAGTAAGTTGGTGGTATCGGAATTTGAACGAGCCTGTCTGATGTCAGAGTCTGTGTTTTCACGCACCTCTCCTCGCTGCCTCCTCGCAAAATGTTTGATGCTGGCCGCAGAGGGCTTGTGTCCTACCACGGACAGGAGAACAGCAGGGAAGTGGGGGGAGGCTGGCCAAGTGTTCTGGGAATATTTTTATCTGGAAGATCTATTTCCCTACTGAGCTTGCAGGCTGCATCTCACATCCCGGTCTTTGGGACGGGGGTCCTGCCAAGGAAGAGAGTTGGCTCTTGTTGTTGGTGGGGATGGAGGGTACTGGTCCAGGTGGCTGCACCAGGGTGGCCAGCCTGGTCCACAGAGAACCCACGGGGCTCAGCAAAGAGGCTGAGAGTGGGGAGGCATGTTTCTCTTTACTCTCTGGCTGATTGTGCAGAGCCCATCCCCCAAACTTCAGCTTACAGCAGCCAAGCTCTCAGGAATTATGGAGACAACAGCATTCAGGGGTGTCCCACCCACATAGGAAGGGCATCTCCATGTCCGTGTCAGGGCAACAGGGCACACGTGGCACAGACCTTGGCTCACTTCTAGCACGTATGTTGGATTTAACTTTGTAAATTACAAAATAAATGTATGCTTCATAGAAAGCAGCATAGAAAACAAGATCTCTCCCCATCCCCAGCCCTGGTGTCAAAGAGACTGGGGACACATGGTGACTACAGCACACATTTTTTTCTGCCCACTTAATCTTCCCTCCCGAAGGAGGCATTTACCCTCATTCTACAGATTGTGCACGGAGGTTCAGGGAGGGTAAACAACTAACTCAAGGCACGTGGGTAGCGAGTGGACTTGCACCTGAGGTCTGAGCTCAGGGCCCCAAACCCTCACCCACCGGCGAGTCTGCTGGTCTACCCAAGAGCTGGGAAACAACGCTAGCAATCAGCATCGTGATTATGGGGTCTTAGCCCCTCACTTCGGGTGGCACTGCATAAAGTGGCCCCTACCTGCATGCCATGCTCTGCCCTCGGTTTGTTTCTTGTCTCCTTTCAACCCTAGGAGAGCCCCAGGTGGCAGGATATTATCACCCCCTTCCATGGCGAAGAACCTGGCCTGTCCCTCCCCACTCCTGCCCCACGTTCCTCCCAAGCCTCTCATTGGCAGATGATCTTCCGAGCTGTGCTCTCAGGCAGGAGTCTTGTGAGTGTGGTTCCTTCTGGCTTTTTGGTGAAGGGGCGCGGGGGGGGGGGGGTTCCTCTGTTTCTGGGAGACCTCTCTTGGGCACCGACTGTGACATGGACGTCGGCAAACCGAGGGTCAGCCAAGGAGGACGGTGTGCGCCCTGGAAGTCAACCTCTGAGGGCACACGGGCTCCAACTGCAGAGTCCCCCAGGCGCCCTTGATTCCACTAGTGGGCTAGTGGCTTCTGGCTGAGCGCCGAGACTCAGGTATCACCAGGCTTGGCCCAGGGAAGCCAACTGTGGGCTCTGGAAGGATCCAGACCTTGAGTGTTAAAACTGAAAGCGAGCCTGCAAATGGTCCCCTTCACCTGGCCATTAAGGAGACAGGTCTCTGTGACAGTCTTTGCTGAAATCCAGCACAGATGTCTTCTCTTGGAGCCTCTTGGGTGGGGTGGCAGCTTTTCAACTGTTAGCAATCTTTTAGTTAAAAAAAAAAAAGCAAACTTTCCAGTCCTGTTCTACCTGGAATACATTTTCTCCTGGGCGGGGTGGCGGGGGGAGG
>NW_006783036.1:3733558-3740018 GCF_000442215.2 Lipotes vexillifer | reverse complement strand
GGGGAGGGGGGAGGGGGCCCTCGCCAGGTCTCTGCAGTTCTGTCAACACAGTGAAGCCAGCCCCCTCCCTAGCCGCAGGCAGTTGACTGAAGCAGTTCTTTGCTCCACCAAAGGAAATATTTCCATGGAGTTGGGCCAGGAAAACCCCTTGCTTGAATCCGGGCTGGCCCACGCCCAAAGCCACGGGGGGCTGCATGTGGGCGGGGTGGGGCAAGGTGGCCACCTTCTCCTGGGGTCAGGGTGTGACTCTTAAAATCCACCTCGGGCGGCTTCGCCAAGACCCTGCTCTTGGCCTGCCTCGTTCCCCTAGTAAGTGGGTTTCCTGAGGCCCCTCCTGTATGAAGGCAACCATTGAAGTTCATTTTCTTTTGCTGTTACCAGCTTGGAATTTGTTCACCTCTGCGGCAGGTTCAAGGGAGCCCTTCCAGAAGTCGGGTGTGGCTGCAGGGCTGCCCCTGGACACCTCCACGCCCACCGCATGCTCCAACGCCTCCATCTGAGGACGGTGCCTCCAGCTACTCAGGAGGGGGGTCCCGAGTCTCTTGATTTTTATTTACTTATTAGAAAAATACATCCTATTTGCGGTCCATCAGAAAGAGGCTCAAATGGTCAGTCTTCTTGGGTTGTTGCATTAAAAAAAATACACATAATAAAAGCAATACATGTCAGTAGAGAAATCCACAAAAGTAGAAACAAGAGCAAAGCATTCAGAATTTACTCACCCAGAACAAGTAATGGTTTGGGGGTGGTGGTATTTGGGGGTAATTTGGGGGTATTACCTTTCAGTTCTTTTTCACTGGCTCTAGTCATGAAAAAGATCCCTAAAGGGCAATGCCCACCCTCTCTCCCACATACCACACACCCCGGAGTCCAACACATAATGCTCTGCCTGGAAGGCCAGCAGTCTACTGGGAAGTCAGCTTTATCCGTGGCCTTTTATGAAAGGCGCTGAATTGTATTTGTCTTTCAGTATCTACAGTTTGGCAAACTCTTCTATGCAAAGGTTGGGGCTGAACCCAGAACTCAGGTTTCCTGGGTAGAAAATCCACAAGTGCCCAGGCGGCCGTGGTGCTCCTACTTACCAACCCCAGGATCACGACGCACGGCAGGGACCACCAAGCATCCAACTGGCCGGAAATGTGGGTAGGAACTGTTTGGATAAGTGACCAGAAAGAAAAAAGGGAGCCCCTCCTACAAGTCCTTAAATGCCAAACTCTAAAGTTTAGACTTGGTTTTGAAGGCAAAATCAAGTTCCTGAAAATTGGCTAGCATGGGAGCCACAGATTAGCATGCATTCTAGAAGAGGCATTGTCAACTCCAGGATCCCAGAAGACAGGACTGTATTTGATCATTTCCCCCAAATCCTTGGGGGCTTGATGCCCTGTCTTGTACTTTACAGAAGACACAGAGGTGGTACCCGACAACTCCAGGCTCCCTCACTCCATAGCAGCCTCATAGGAAGACCCTCTGTGTGCCCTTCTACTCCTCTGACTTGGGATGAGGTCTAAGGGTGCTGGGCGTGGTTCAGGGATGTGTGATCTTGGGTGGTTTGAATTGACAGAGGCTGGTACTGGAACTAGGGATCAGAAAGGCAGGAGCATTAGCCATCACTGTAGCCACCCTCGGGACGTGTGGAAGAGGGCCTGGAGGAGAGACCTCTGGGGTACACGAGCATTTTACCTGGAAGGCTGGGAAGGCCCGCTTAGAGGGGCAGGCACTCAGGGGTCGCTGTTCAGTGAGAGTCTGAGTATTGTTTTTGAGAAGAGACTACTTTTACCCACGCCTGGAAGATGGCTGTAGGAGGAGCTTGTCTTCATTTCCTGGCTGAATCTTAGGACGTTTGTATGCTTGCCCACAAGTATGTACATGTGGATAGGAGACTGCTCACACGGCTTTTGAGGGTTCCCAAGTATGAATTAAAAAAAAAGAAGAAAAATGTATGCTTTGAATTAGATCTACGTGAAAAAAAAAAAAAAAAAAAAGAGGCAGCAGGCTGAGCCCTGCGCCTGGGACACTGGCTCTCCAGGGTTCTTCAGGAGAGTTGGGTTTCAGCACGTACAGAAAGAAAGTGAGCCGTTTCTCAAACCTGGATTTCCTTGTCTGTTTTGCCCTATAGATATGAAGCTGAGCCCTCAAATATCCTTTTCGAGCAAGTAAAGCATGCACGACGTTGTTCAGATTGAGAAACAGTTCAGGTCCAAATATTACCATAGATTTAGCTCTTTCAAGTTATTTCTTTTTTTGCTTTGGACCAACAAATATTTAAAAAGTCAGGTTCTGAGCGCCAGAAAAGCCAACGCAAACATTTAAACATATGGATTTTGTGTGTGTGTTTGTGTGTGGTTGAACCATGCTCAGCAGAGATTAGTTTACAGCAGTCTGTCTTTCTCTCTTTGCCTTTTTTGCCCCCTATCTTTTTCTTTCTTTCTTTCTTTTGGGAAGCCAGAAGGATAAACATGTTGCCATGGAGTTCTGTTTAAAATAAAATACAATGGAAAGAAAAGCAGCATGATGAAGTAACCACATGGACGGCAGGATACACCTGATACTAATTACTGTCATACAGAATGTTCTGGAAGACATTTGACTCGCCTGATGTATACATTCAAATCAAGCAAAGCAGGACTGGAGGGCTCCTTGGGGACCATCTTGTCCAACTCTTTCCTTTTTCCAGATGAGGAAATAGGGGCCCAGAGTGAAGGGCCTGGACAGCAGCCTCCCAGTTAGGACGGAAGAGAGCTGGGAATAAAACCCGCGGTGCTTTTGTCAGAATTTCCAGGGTCTTTTACCTTTGGCCTGTCAGTGAGACCTTGAGAAAGAGGAGTGGGATTTACTGTTAAATTTTGAGCAGCAGCCTGAGGAGTCAGGGAGCGCGGAAAAAAAAAAGTAGAGAGGCGGCCTTTGCGCTGGGAGGCCCACCTCTCCCCCCGGGGGCCAGGCCTTGAGGGCAGAGATGCGCATTGGCCATCTGGAGTTTCTCCTTCCAGGGCCTCTCAGAGGCACCCCAAACAGCCGGGGGCTCCTCCCAGAGCATCACTCACGTCCTTTTGGGGCGGCAGGGATGACGCCAGGAGACCCTGTCTCTAGGACAGCCTCCAGGGACCCCGAGTGCGTGACTACTGAGCCTCTCCGGTGGCCGCCTCGGCTCCCACACAGGCCTCCCACGCGCGGAGGGCGAGCTGGCGCCCCCATGACAATGCGCACCCCTCGCCTCTGCCCCCGAGAGGCTAGCAACCGGGCCTGCGGGTGTCTGATTGGCCGCGCCGGCTTGACGACAGGGGCTCCTGGCCGCTGATTGGTCCCCGCTGGCTCCGGCTGTTTCCTAGCTATTAATACCGTGGCTAATAAACGCTCTCCTGTTGACTAGGATGCTCGGAGCCATGATTTTTTGAAGCTTTCTTGACGTCCGCGGTTGGTGCGGGCCTTTCGTTTCGCAAGTCCTGCTGCTGCGGCTCTAGTCTCTGGGGCGCCGTGCATGCTCCGCAGGCTGTAAATGGGGTTCTCTCCCCCCTTTACGTTATCTGACACTTTAAGGTAGCTCCCCGCCATGGCCTCCAAAGGCCACTTTATCTTCATGTCCCCAGTAGCCCGCCTGCTCATCTGTAAATGAGCCCTCCCACCAAGGCTCGGTGTCTCGCGCAACCTGGTGGCCCATTTACACCTCCCTGTCGCTAGCCGTGGGCTTACAAATAGACCTGTCCCTTCTTTTCAGCCCTGGAATCTCCCGACTGGGCTATAGTTACCTACAGGATCGCCGGGCATGGGGGGCTCGCTCTGAAGCCGCTGCTTTGAAGCCCCTTAGAAGTGCGGGGGAGCTGTTCTAACTTGATACCCCCGCGGGGCCCCTCCGCCTTTCCCCTTTGGGACTCATCACTCATCCTCACCCCTCTTCTGTCACCAGGCGCTTCATCCTTGCCCTCCCGGCTGCCACCCACCTGTCGCCCTAAGATAGATCCTTAGTCCCTTTCAACAGCATTTTGACCTTTGCGAGAGGACATTTGATTGACGGTTCTGCCCGCTTTGCCACTCAGTGCCCGGCAGAGCTGCCGAAGGCGCCACCTGTTAAGGATTAAATCTCATGTGCCAAGTCCCGGAGCACGAGGCCGTGCAGCTATGTTCTGCCGCAACATGTGTCGCTGCCTGTTTCCCTCGGGGGCGGTGTGTGTGTGTGGGGCTTTTCAAAGTGTATGTGTGCGGACATCATCTCACATTTGGGGGGTACCCTGTGCATCTCCTTGTGGGACACAGTCCTCCTCCAAAAGTACTTTCCCTATAGGGACACGGCTCGTGTCTAGATTATTACAACCCTGGTTAGGGGGTACCCCCTTGTTAACATGGAGGAAGCGGACCCCCTGGCAGAGGAGGGGGCATTGCAGGGTTCAGGGCACGCAGGTTGTAAGCGGCAGAGTGGGGACTCAAAAGCCAGTTTTTCTGACTCGGAGATGCAATATCGAGTCTCCCAGTCGGAAATGGACGAGTGGGCTAAGAGGGGGGTGACAGACGCTGACTTACATTTGGGTACCGCTTATCTTGCCCGGGGCATTTTATTTCCCAGGACAAGAAGCAGAAAGCATCATTTTCTTTTCCTAAGCCGCATCCTCTGATGGAGCTTCCGAAATAGCCAGGTGTGTGATCTGCTGCCCCCGGTGCCCCAGCTTTACCCTCGGCCCGCCTGAGGATAACCACCCCTTGTCCAGTTCTCCCAGCAAATTGTGCACAGAAATCTGCCCGCTTGGCGCGCGGGGCTCATGTAGGAAAAAGCACCAGCGAGCTCAGGGTGTTGGTCATGGCGGCGAGGGGCACTGCGGCAGAATTTTTTCCTCCCTTCTTTGCTGCAATCTGGGTGCGGCTAGAGCAATTTGTCATAGAATCTGGGGGGCTCATTTTTCCGGCCAATCGCTTTTGGAGAAATGAGCGCATTGCAGCAGAATGCGCTGACGTCAGAGACCACCCCTTCTGCGCCTCGATATAAACCCCACCCAGCCAGCCCCTAGCGCAGACGGCGGAGAGCTGGGATGGAGCGCGCCCTGGCCCGCTGGCCTTGGCCGCAGCTCCTCGGGAGAGCCGGGGCGCCCGCGCGAGAACCTCCCTACCTGGTGAGTGGTTGGCCATCCTTTGCCCGAAAGGATGTGCAAAAGGAAGACGACACCCCCTTCTGGGCTGGGCTCCGACCTCCTGGACATGCCGCAAGATAGATGCCGGGACCTTCTCCTGAAGGCGGCCACTTCGCCTTGTCCCCGAGCATCGGCAATGAAATTCTGTCAGGAAGGAAAATCTCGAGGCACATTTTCCTGGGGGGGAAAATCACAGGGCCACTTTCCAGTGCAGCCCTTGAGGGAAGGCCGGGTGGTAGGAGCTTCAATGAGGACGCGTGGGAGGAATCTAATCAAAGCCCTGTCAGAGGCCAGTGTGCCGCAGTCCCAGGGGTCCAAAACCCAGATTTTCTGTGTTTGAAGCCACCTTTAGAATCACGAGTGGTGGGAGATATGGCGGCGGATGTATTCTGCATGCCGTAGAATTAGGGGGGAGAGCACCCGAAAACAAGAGTCTCCTGGGCAATATTTTCCCGCTAGTTTTTGGCCCGGTTCTTGGTGGCCGTAGGCGTGAGGAGTAGAGGTACTTATCCGCTAGGGATTCTGAATCCAAGTACACAGGTTAGTGCAAAGCCTACTCCAGTCAAAATTTAGACAGTAAAATTGCTACCTGGTATCATCTGTTTATTTAAATAGTGGAGATGTGGCGCCCAAGTGCAAACCTACCAGAAGCTCCCCTAGGATGAGTTCGGTAGAGAAGGGAGGCTGGGGGGAGGGTCAAGTAATAGGGGGCGAAGGCAGAATAGAAGAAGGGGGTGGGCTGGCGTGGAGATAAGGCTGTGTCCTTGGGTCTGGGAGAGGCTAATTAAGAGAGAGGAGAGAAATACAGAAAAGGGGGCGTGTTGGGGGGTCTGGGCACTGGGAGCTGAGAATTGGGGGTCGGGGGTCTTTTCAGTGTTGCGTGGTGGTCGCTGGAAGATTCTGACATGTTGTGGGCTTTTGACTTTTGATAAAGTCGGAACAGGATAGAAAGTCCAGAGATAAACCCATGCAGCTATGAATACTTAATCCATGACAAAGGAACCCCCCAACGTCGCCCCCTCCCCACTGTGGGCCTGCGGGCTTGGGGAGGGGAGCGTGAGAGGGTTGCTACGTGGCAGGTTTCTGGAAGGTTTTCTTGCTGGCCGCCAGAGGGCGCTGGTGGCACTGCGGAATTTTGGGGGGCGGGGTGGGGAGGGGAGGTGGCCTTTGTTCTCCTGCTGGAGGGGGTCGGGCGCGGGATTTACTGGAGAATTCTGAATTCATTTACCTAAGGGGGAAATGTTTTAAGACCCCCGGGTTCACTGGGGAGCAGTTGCAGGATTCGCGCTGGGCAGAGATGCCGGGATCGGCACTGGTTGCATGACCTAGGGTGTCGTGGAAGAGCG
>NW_006783036.1:3723500-3733548 GCF_000442215.2 Lipotes vexillifer | reverse complement strand
GTGGACGCAGATTAGTTTGTTTTCGGTCGGTTTTGGTTTTGAGGGTCTTAGGAAGATGTGGCTCATTTGGGTAGGATGTAGAGGCTCTAAGATGGTTCATTAGGCGCCATCGTGCGAGGGTCTTGAAATTCTTACTGTGACGTGGAAGGGAGGTGAGATTTGGGGTGGGGGTCTCGATGGTGGTCTGGATAATTTTAGGCGGTTTTGGTCGCCTTTATATTATTTTCTAGTGGTACCATATTTCGTAGCATGCGTCCAGAGACCATATGTGAGTGAAAATAGTGTATTGAGAACTGGGGCTTTATAATTTTAATTAATTTATGTTTAATTGCATTTTCTGGAGGTTGGAGCCAAGCTTTCTGTGTTTTTACCTATTAAAAGTGGAATCTTGTTCTGGAGAGACCCTTATGGCGACTGTCTCCTTGAAATCCTCATATCTCTCTGGTGCAAGATGACAGTTGGGGGACGCAGAAGGACCCCAGGACGTGTATGGGGGCGTGATGCCTGATGTCCACAGGTGGATTCTGGCTGGTGATGGAAGGCGTGGCGTTTAGGGGACACAGCGGCCCTGCGCGATGAGCTGGGGTGGCCCCTGTCCCCCTTCCTAGCCTGAGACCTGTTGGCCCCCCGCTATCTTATGCCATATATACCCCTGGCAGCTGCGGGCCAGGCGCGGGTGGCGGCGCAGAAGTTGTCTCCAGCGCGCAAGCCGCAGGTGTCTGTGCTCTTGGGCTCTGGGTGCTGGCCGCGCGCCCCCTAGCGATCTGTGTCTGAAAATGGTTCTCGGCCCGCTAAACCGGGCTTCAGGTTGCGCATGCGCACACAGCGAACACTTGTGCCCTGTCAATCAAATTTTCCTTACCCCCTCCCATTTCTCTCCCTCCTCCCCCTTTCTCCTCTTCCCCCACCTCCCCTCCTGTTTTCGTCCTCCCTCCTTTCCCGTCCCCTCCCTCCTCACCCCTTCCTCCTCTCCCTCTTCCCCCCTCCTTCCTCCTCTTTCTCACTACCCCCTGCCTCTCCCTCTGACTGCCCTCTCCCTCCCTCTGCTGTTCCTGTGCTGGCCATTAGAGGTCATCAAGATGGTTTCTAATCCCGCCCCCTCCCTGCCATAGGGTCTCTCTTCAAGGATGACATCATCTGCTTGCCTCCCTGTCTTCAAGGACCACCTCTGGATGCCAAGCTGATGCCAAGGTGCTTGCTACTCACCACCTCATGGTACTTCAACCCCTCCTTGTGGCAATTTACGCACAACATGGTGGGCAGAATCCCTCACCCCTGCCACCCTCCTTGCACCACCCCCAGACCCATTAGCAGTTAAAAGCCAATTTAAAATTTTAACTAATTAGTTTTAGTTGTAATTAATTCATTTAAAGTTTAATTAATACTGAGACTTGGCTTGTGAGTGGGTCCTCTAACCTTTGATCTGTTGCAGAGAATGCTAGGAGCATGGATTCCTGGATGCCACCAGCACGCGAAGCAGCCACTGGCAGTGACCCCCAGGACCAGGACGACGAAGGATGGAGAGGACCAGAACTGACCAGCTGTCCCTCTTGGCTAACGGCTTAAACCAATGCCCTAGTGAGGGGGCATTGGTCATTAACGCCGGACCTTTGCTGTGCTTCTGCCTTGATGCTCTGACTGCTTTTCTATGTGTCTCTGCTTGTGTTAACATGTCAGCGACCTGGAGGGTTTCCAACCCCAGGGAGGTGTCAGTCTTTCTCAGTCCACCCCGTTGTTACCCCCGTGATGTTCTGAATGGAAGAGTCCCTGTGGGAACTTCTCAGGAGGGGGACCTGGGCCAAGGGCTTGACCAGCATCTCACTGGCAATTCCAAGGCCCAGGGTGGGCTTCTGGAATGAGCATGTGCCCCAACACCATGCTACTGAACTGCCAAGGGCATCCCCACCACCTTTGAGATCACCCTGTCCTTTTCGGGGAACGGGGTTGAGAAGAGCAACCTCCCAGGGTGTTGTGAGTATTGAATGAGTCCAAGCAGCCTCGGGTAGGGCCAGGCATAGAGGAGGCAGTCAACAAATGTTTGTTGAAACAGTTTGGTTCGCCAGTCCATCCCTACCCCTCTCACCTGTCTTACACATCTTATTTATTCTCCCACAGCGCTCCGGACAGCCCTAGTCCACGGGGCTCTCCCTGCACCAGGTAGGGGCTGCACCCAGATGGGTGCTGGGCTGACTTGAGTAAGGACATGCATGGTGCACGTGGTCATTTCCAGAGCACTTTCGATGTTCTGTGCCTATGTTATTTCTATGTCCGATGTCCATGTGAGTGAGGCCGCCTCATTTACAGGTGAGAATGAATTTGGCATCGATTTGAGTAATTCTAAAAGATGGAGAACAAGAAGACGTATTTGAACAGTGCCCCTCCCTAGGGTACGGGACTGATTCACATTTACAGTGAGGTCGCTGAGGCTGGAGGACCGTCATTGCTGGCAAGAGAACGGGTCAGAGTTGGACCCTGGGTGCCATTTGTGGCTGCCCCTTACCCCCTGCCCCAGAGTTATACTAAGAGCCCTTTGATTTCCAATCAAATGTTTGACAATGGGGCAGCCTGTTTGAAATCCCAGCTGCCCAGGGTGGTCTTGGGGGTCTTGGGTGGCCCCAATGCTGGTACCATGTGCTGGCCTCACCTCTCAATAATGGTGTGACCTTAAATACGTTGCTTAACTTCTCCAAGTCTCAGTTCTTTTCAGGGCCTAAATGGGGATTAGGGAGGAAAAAAAAAAAAAAAAAAAAAGCAACACAAAAAAACACCCGCGTTTATCTACCCCACAGGGCGCTTTTGAAGGCCAAATGATGTAACCACTATGAAAGTGCTTTGCAAATTGCTGTGGAAATTGCGAGATACTTAACACCAGGAAGCTGTCCCTGATTATCGCATGCCCAGCCCTGTCCCCCCTCAGTTAATAACAGCTAGCACCCACTAGGTGCTGTGTTTGCGCTCAATAAATAAATTCCAGAAGAAATAAAAACAGAATTAATTCAACAAACATTTTCTGGACCGCCTACAATATGCCCCGCACACCAGGCCTGGTATGTGATACAAAGATGATGAAAACAGTCTCTTGGAAGCTAATTGGGGTCCTCGTTTGACCGGCACTTTCTTTCGTCCCCTTTTAAGCCAACCAGTTTTGTCCGGACGAGACAAAAACAACTTGGGCTGCTTTAGAGAAACCCGGCTTGGTGTAGACAATAGCTCCCGGGCTTCTGAAAGGGGCTGATTGGATTATGTGGCAAATGAAGGTGGAAGGATGACTTGGAAGGTGACAAATGAAGTGGGCGGAGATCTGCTGTGAGTTAATCCAGGCTATTAGGAGGGACCTTTTGTCTTCCAGAGGCTGGCAGGAGCTTTTACCACTGGGTTTTACATCCTTAATGTAAAGGACGCATAATTTATGGTCAGTGAAAACCCAGGCCCCAGTGAGATTTGAGTGGGCTGTAAAATTGAGCCTAGTGAGTAATTACAGGGAGCATTTATGTCTCCCTTTGCAGTTGGTAAAGTCCTTTCTGCAACCATCAATTCATTTGAACCTCACAACACCCTGTCCGGACCCGGGGCTGGCCTGAGCCTCCTAGGGGAAGAGGCCGTCAAGCGGCCTTCAGATTAGGGCATCTGAGGCATCTGACACAGTCAAGGGAGAGGCGTCCCCTGCCCTGGCCTCTCCTGTCTCAGACCTGGCCTTCTGGCCAGCAGCGATTCCCTCTGAATTCCTAACTTTGCTCGATCGGCAGCTCTGAGCCTCCGGGCCCCTCCTGCCCTGCTTTCTAGCCACTCTCTCTTTCCTTTCGCAGCCAAGCTTCTCGAAAGGCCTGTCTACACTTGCTGTCTTCCTTCCTCACCTCCAGTTTCCTCTCCAACCCACTGCTTCCTGACCGCTTCTACTCCGCTGATCGGCTGTCACTAAGGTAATGACTTTTCTGGAGGTTAACCCTGGACACGCTTCCGGCTCACGGGCACATGACACACAGACACGTATCTGGTGCTTCTCTCACATTTTCCAGCTCCAGTCACCTCTATGGACAGACACGCCCCTGTAGACCTCACAGAGTCACCTGCTCCTGGCTTTCCTCCTCCTTAGTTTCTCCTAGGAACTGGAGTATCCAGACCTCTCACCTTCTAGAACCCGCCTCTTAGCATCTCACCCTGGGTTGGAGTCTAAACCACCTAGAGCTGAGGCCTTGGGGTAGGTCAGTTTTTCCAAGCCACCTTTTTCTCAGTTGCAGTATAGCGTGTCTTTACCTGGCATGTCAGGTGGGCAGTCTTGCAGGTAAGATTTTAAGTCCCACTATTTGAGGGACTTGAAATAAGTTCAATAAAGTGTTCATGAGAAAATACAGTTGGGGTCATCATCAGATTTTCTTGTAGGTTAAGTTCCCACAGGGAGGACCAAAGAGAGAAGAAAGAAGTGGGGGGAGGGGGCAGTGGGAGAAAAAGAAGCAAAGAATAGAAAACGGCACCAAAGACAAAGAAGTGGGAAAGGGAGACTTAGAAAATATGAAAACCCACCAAAAAAAAAAAACAAAACACCACATCCAGAGGAAGGGGTTTCTTCTTGTGTTAGGCAAAAAGAAAGTAAACAGGAAAAAGGTTTAAAATTGATTATCCCAGTGACAAATCCCAGGAAGCTTTCAAATCAAATTGCCCCATTTTGGGTTTTTAACTCCTTCTATCAGGTTTAACCTCTTTACCTCCTCCATCCTGGTTAAACGCCCCCTCGGCTGGTGATTAAATCCCGAAGCTACACGGAGTCTTTCAATGAATGAATGGCCAACAGAAAGAGCCCTGCCCCTCCCCCCAGCTGTGTTTTATTCCACTTTCCGCCCTTTTCCGTTAATGAACACAGGGCTAATCTTGGGCCTTGTCAAGGAAGAGGCTGCAGACGTTAATGAGGTAGCTGCTGGATTCCAATATTCGCCTCATAAGGAGGCTTCTTTGTCTGGGAAGGAAAAACACACTGATTATCATAATAAGTGCCGCAGGGCCGCGGCTGCAGGGCACGGGCTACGTGGGTCTGAAGCCACACTTCTAATTTTGGTGCTGGAGCCCAGGATTCATTTTGCTTCCCATTTAAGTCTCTGCCTCTGTCCCAGCTCGCGATCCATTGAGCGGGGTGGAAAGTTGCAGGCAGCTTTGGGCCACAGATAGGGCTGCTTTGCAGAAAGTTCCTTTGTTCGACCCTACGTGCAGACCAGCAGTGGGCCAGGGCGTTTCAGGCCTCTGGGATCCGTTTTCCAAAAGCAGAGAGATGGGGGTGCACGTTTCCAACTCTGCCTCACACCAGACTTGTTTTTAGGCCTTTAAGATCCTCAAATGGTAGAAAAGCCAAGGCTTAGGCGTAGGCCCCGTGGAATGATCGCAGGGTCAGTGCCTGTGGAACGCTCCTTCCAGGTCAGGAAATGGAGGGGTATTGGTACCCCAGTCCCCCCACCAAGGGAAGGGCATGGTTGGGGCTCACATTTGGCCCCCACATAGGATGAGAAGGATGAGAGGCCAGCGATTTGTCAGGACCACACAGATCCAGCACCAGACCCTGTAGTCACTCCTTTTACCCCCTAAATGTGCCCCTCCCATATGTCCTGCACGCCACCCCCTGCCCAAATTCTCCCTTTCTGTCCTGATTCTTAGACTCCCAGGAGCCCATGAATGTCTTTATTTTTAATTGTTATTACCTTTCTTTTGGGCCGCACCCTGCGGCATGTGACATCTTAACTCCCTGACCAGGGATTGAACCCGCGCCCCCTGCATTGGAAGTGCGGAGTCTTAAGCACTGGACTGCCAGGGAAGTAATGCTTTTAGAGCAAGTGTGCCTGGGTTGGAAACTTGCCCTTATGAATCCTGAGTTCTGGATGTTTCTCACCCCAAGACAGATCAGTCAAGATGAGGTCACTCCGGGCTTCCCCGGTGGCGCAGTGGTTGAGAGTCCGCCTGCCGATGCAGGGGACACGGGTTCGTGCCCTGGTCCGGGAAGATCCCACATGCCGCGGAGCAACTGGGTCCGTGAGCCATGGCCGCTGAGCCTGCGCGTCCGCAGCCTGTGCTCCGCAGCGGGAGAGGCCACAACAGTAAGAGACCCGCGTACAGCAAAAAAAAAACCAAAACCAAAACCAAAACCAAAACAAAACTTCAGGCTCTACCCAGACCTTCAGCCAAATGTGGGTGTGTGTGTGGGGGGCAAACTAAGGGAAAAGTGAGCTCTTTGGTGCAAGAAAACTTTTAGTTGAAAACTTCCTTAACTTACTTGTTGGCTAAAGGTTCCCTGGCATTCATGGATCAGAATTTGATGCTCTTTTCCAAGTTAACAAAACCACCCCTCGTCCAGCCCCCTAAATGAAAATGTTGAAGGAGGCCCAGGTGGCCAGTTGGGGCAACTCCACTCCTTTTGGTGGCGGTGACCCAGAAGTTGCCTGGACTTGGGGACTGGATGAGAGTGAGCACCTCTGAGAATAGGGATCCCACAGACACCTACACTCCTCCGTGCACTTTTTGGATAGTAAAATAATAGAGCAGTTCCTGGTGTTTCTAAAAGAGGATTTATTTTAAATAGGAAAAAAAAAATAACCCATAGGACCCTTTTCACCCTCACATACATACTAATTAAAATACATGTCCCAAAGTCATTAATATTCCAGCACTTGAGAACCTGGGGAGGGGGTGGAAGGCAGTTGAATTCAACTTCTGGGGCCACCAGCAGAGGGGTCTGTGCTACTTGCTCTTGAGTGTATGGCAGCCTGTTTTAACCGGCATCCTTCTTTCTGTGGTCCCCCTTCTGTGCCTGGACGGATGCTGCTCCCAGCTGCCTATGCACACGGGACCCCTGTGCCCCACTCTTCCAGCCCAGAGGTCCTGTCAGGCTTCCTGAGTGGGCCCCGTGACTCCCAGGGCCCACTGGTCACGGCATCCGCCGTTAAGTCAATCCCAGAGGCTCAGGAGATCCCCTCGACCCCAATTCTTCTGATTTTCTGTTTTTTCTGCTTTTATTGCCCCCTTCTATTCTCCATCTACCTTTTCTTCTTTACTTCATCACTATTTCCTCATCTGGTCCTCTGGGGGGTGTCCTAGGCCAGCCACTCCTCCTTTGGGTGTCCCAGCACCAGCCTGGCACAAAGTGGGGTTCAGTAAGAGTATGTGGGATGTATGTTTGGACAGGTGAGTCAATGAAGGAACTTGACTGCCATACTTGAGCTGCTAGGCGGGAGTTGAGGATGCAAGAAGTTTGAGGTCAAAAGGGTGGAGGGTGGATGTCCTTTTACTGAGAGGAGTGGGCATTGCCCCACCCCCAGCCCCATTTGAGTGGGGGCCTCACCAGTCTCACCCCTTCGTTCACTCATGCGTCCATCCCGTCATCCAACAGTTGATCCTTACTGAGCAAGCCCACGGTCTGGCCCCGGGCTGGGCACCTGCCACCCTAGCGCATCCCTTGATGGCCTCTGTGTCCCCGGGGGGAGGCGGGCCAGGGGGTTGCTTCTGCCCAGGGTGGCCTCGTGGCTCCCGGGCGCGGGAGCAGCGGACTCCCGCTCTGCAGGCAAGGCAGGTGGGGTGGGGTGTGAGGGGAGGGCCTGGTTTGGCCGGTTGGCCCCCTTTTAATTCACACCCTGGGGGGCGGGGGTGGGCCTGGAACCTGCCCTTCTCCAGGGCTCGCCTCAGGTCCCAGCCAGCCCCTCCGGCCCTCTCGGCCTCCCACCCCATCCCCTAGCTGAGTGCTCGTGGCTGAGCTGGACCCCCATACCTGAAGCTCGGGACTGAGGTGGCGGCGTACGGGCAGCTGTGGTGTATGTCCCCTTGGGCTCTGGCCACACAGGTCTCCCTCTTGAGTTGGGGTCCGTGAGCTGGACCCCTCCCTCCATGATGCTTTCCTCCCCCTGGGGCTAAATCCAGCTCCTTTGCCCCCCACTTGTGGGCTGGGGCATGTCCAATGTCAAGGGCCCCTGGCCGGGAACCTCCAGGGAGCACTGCAGGCTCCGCCTCTGCCTCGCTGCCCACCTGCTCTGCTCTCCCTGACAGCTCCTCCCCTGGCTCCCCCCTCCTCCTTGCTAGGTTGACTGCCCACCTGGGGCTCTGCTTTCCCCACCTGACCCATTTCCCCTTCTCTGTGCCCCAGTCACTGGGCTTGGGATCCTCTGGGTCTCACCCATCCAGCCCTCTGCCTAACAGGTTGGTTTTCCTTGCTGAGCCCACACCTGTGGTTACCTGGCCCTGCCTGCTGCCCCGCCCACCTCCCACCTGCTTGCCTTTCGCCTGCCTCACCCCCAGGGCAAGGAGGCCCTCCCCCTCACCCCCAGGGCAAGGAGGCCCTCCCCCTCAGGGTCGCCCAAGTCTCCAGTTGGTCTCCAGTGCTCGTGGCACCCCTCCCCTACCATCCTCAGAGGCCTCCTCCCATGGGCCTGGCCTCCCAGGCTCTGAGTGCCTGTGGGCTGCGGCCAGACCTCTGTCCTGCTCCCTTCCCCCCACCCCAATCCCCCCAGACCGCTTGTCATCATGTCCTACCGGGCCTGCCTGTACGGCCGTCCGGTACCCACAAGTCCCAGGCTCTGCCTTGCCCCCGGCCTCATGGCCGGTCTGGGGGCTGCCACCTGGCCTGTCGCTTCTGTTCTTGCGCTTCTCTTCTTGCACCTTCTCCTGTCATTGCCATCCCTACGAGCCACCTCCCTCCACCGAAAACCAGGCTGCAGGTGAGACGACTGGGCTCCGTGTGTTTTCTGGGTGTGTGTGTGTGGCTTTTCTGGGGTCTCGCCTTGCCAGCATTCTAACTTTCCGCCCCTCCCCAAGGTCAGCCCGTCCTCGACACCCTGGCGGCGACAGTCGGCTCAAGAACTGGATGGAAGAGGCAGGAGAGTTGCCCTAGACCAGCGCTCCTTCAGGACAGTCACCTGGCATCTCATGCCCACCTGGTGCCTCGCGACTCCCTCCTGGTTTGGGGTGAGTTTCTTGCTGTTTTGGGACACTACGATTTCATTAGGTTCAGCTCACATCTCTCAGTTCAAGGATGTACACATTTAACCTGGGAGGGGTCACTGCCAAGGGCAAGTCCTCTTCTACCCCAAACATGGGGCTGGGGTTCTGGAGGCTGCCTAGAGCTGAGACCCTTGTGGGCCAGCATGGTAAGTGGGGAGCGTCCCCCTCAGGTCTGGGCCCCTGAGAACCAGCTCGGGCCGGGCACGTAGTAGGTCCTCACAAAGCTTTACTGAGCATGTTAATGAGATGAATAATGGTGCATTTACCCTCCTAATCCAGCTAGTGGGCTGCTTTGGAGATGTGGAAGGAGGAATGCTTGTTTGCTGTGGAGCTGGAAAAACATTTCTCCCCACAAGCCATGGTAACGTCAGTCGCTGTGAGAAAGCTGGTTTCTCACGCAGGAGGCCTTGATAATGTCTTTTAATCAAATAGTGGTTTTTTGAGTGAGTTCTTCTCTTGGCCTCCTCTCCTCACCCCTGAAATTGCAATGAGATGGGAACGTTTTGTTTGTTTAAATAAAATCAGTGATGGTAGAGCAGAAGAAAGCGGGATTACAGCCCCACGATTCACTCAGGGACTCCTCCTCTGTTTATCTGGGTTTCACTTATTCAAGATGCGTTAATGGAGCCCCGGGAAGCCCAGGGTTGGGACTCTTCTCTGGGTGCCCAAGACCAGCTTTGCCTTAGGACTAGAGGGTCTAGTCGGGTGCCCCGGGAGGTCCCATGCGGTGACGTGGCTTGTGTGGCAGCTAAGCAAGGCGGACAGGGAGAGAGGGGGCTCTGCCGAGGGCATCTTGCTTTCTACGGTCTGGGCGACTGAGCCCATGGCAGGGCTCACGGAGGGGCCTGGGGGTGTTTCCAGAGCCAGCAGCCCCAGTGGACTGCGGCTGCCTCTGTGCCCCACAACTGAGACATTCGGGGTAGCTACCGGGGCACTTAGACGGCCGGGGTGGTCCAGGGGGGAGATGGGAAAGGCCTGGATGATGGGGGGCAAAGTTGACTCAACTCCCCAGATGTTTATGGAGGCTCCAGTGGGCCCAGCACTGTCCCGGTCCCGATGCCAACACCCCCCCCCCCCCAAA
>NW_006783036.1:3713119-3723423 GCF_000442215.2 Lipotes vexillifer | reverse complement strand
CCCCAAAACCACCTTGATGCTCATACACGGCGTCTGTCTCTGGGACAGGGAAGGTGATGAACGGGGCTCACGTCAGAACCGGGGGCCCTGCCTCGGGGTGCGCCCACCTGTGTGTGACCTGCTGCCCAGTGGGCAGAGCAGCTGGACCCCCTGCGCTCCCTGAGGGTCTCCGGTTTCCAGCACAGCTTCCATAAGGCTCTTTCGTCAACCAGAGTTTGGAGACACCTCTTCTGCAGCCCTGCCCTTCTCCCCTGAACTGGAAATGGGGTAGGGATGGTATTTTTTAGTAACACCTGGCAGTGCAGGTAAAGGGGGGTAGAGGTATCCAGACCCGGGGGCTGATGCCTTTGTCTGCTTGTTTTCACTCCCCAGAGAGCCCATCAGGCTGCAGAGAGGTGGAGAGGGTGTGCCCAGGTCTAACTCCAGGGAAGGGGCACCGGGCAGACTCTGCCCCGTGACATTTACTCCGCAGCTGGCATTTGCCATCTGCAAACACAGTGACGTGGAAGAGAGACCCGGGAGGGGAGCTTTTCAAAGGGCAGGATGCAGGCTCTGGGGTGTCATATCCAGAGCTTACCAGAAAGATCCGTGTAGCTCATTGGATGGAGCCAAATGCCCACGGCTCCTGGACTCTCCCTCAGGGATGTCTCGGGACCCCCTCAAGGTGGGCTGGGCCGAGGGGCAGAGTCAAGGTGGAGGCAGGCCCCCAGCCAGCCCCAGACTTTGCCAGCCCCCCGCCCCTCATCCTCAGCATTTGGGGTGGCCTGTGTTTGGGGTGTGTTGTATTTTAGAGACACTTGTGAATGCTCAGTCTCAGGTAAACACACATTCTGGGTTTTGTGTGTTATTACGCAGAAAACAGAGAAAAATAGGTCAGGTTCTCCATTAAAGAAGTTGAAACATAACATCATCTATCAGCTTCGCAGCCGATCAGCCCAAGAACTGCAGAAAGGCCGTTATCAAGTGTTGAAAGAAATGATCATTTTCAGGAAAATTCTTTTTTGATGGATTGGCCCATCCCTGAGCAGTAAGGGGTGGAATGATACCCTCGCTGGCCAGACAGGCAGAGGACCCTGTCCTCTTGGCACGAGGGGTTCTCTGGCCATTTGTCTTTGTGCTGAGCTGGTCCCCGGGGCCACCTCTAGCTGAATGCTTCCACGTGGGCTCAGGTATCAGGGAAGAGATTGGTGGTCTTGCCCGAAAGCTGGCCCTCGGGTACCACCTGCTTCCCCCCAGGTGGATGAGAAAGGGGGCCGAGAGCGTAGCCCAGCCTCTGCGCTCCCGGAAAGAAAGAAAATGCCCCTTCTCTCAGCCTCCAATTTCCCACCTGCAGGTTGCTTGTGGGGCTGATTGCAGCTTTCAGGGCCCCTGACCTAGAGCCTCCTGACTTGTGATTTAAACCCCAAATGTATTTCCAAGTACATTTCTCCAAATAATGTCAAAAACTGGCAAGACTTAAGGGCAACAGGATGCATGTGTTTCTTATTCATTCATTTACATGAAGGAACTTAAATGTGGTTTTTTTTTTACGAGCAATCTGACTTCCAGAAAGAAAAAAAAAAAATCACCCATCTTTAATGAGCTTGCTAATGAATTTTTCCTTGAAAAGAGGAAGGCGGCTTTACGCAGAAGGGGGTGTGGAGGGAGACAAATTAAGGCCCCAAAGGGTTAAAGGGCAGTGGACAATGTCGAATCCGGCATTGTCAGCTGAACCAGGAAGGCTTTGGGGCACTGGGAGCATTTTCTTTTCAGAAGACTGACATTTAACAAGTTGCAAATGAGTCCCAAGAACTGGTTCCCTTTTCCTTCTGCGTCTTTGAGTCCTGTCCCCTGTCCTCAAGGAGCTAAGGGAGTTGAATCCAGCCTGATCTCCCATCCCTGGTTTGAGCAGATGGAAAATTCTGGAAAAGAGTTGTATCTTTCCAAATGAGGCCATCTCAAGCGTGGGGTCCCCATTTTGAAAGGGAGAGGCCAGTCTGGGTAGGGAAGGAGGGGAGGCTTTTTACTCTGGTGCCCAATTCCGGCGGGCAGTCCCAGGTCCCAGCTGCCTGAGTGTGTCTTCAAGAAGCCAGGCCCTTTCGGGGGGAGGGGTCTGAAGGAAGGGGTATTGCAGAGGTAGCCTCCCCTCCTGGGTATGGAGTGAGTCAGTGTTTTGGAGCCAGGAGAGGAGGGGACCAGGGTGCCCTTGGGAATCCACTGGGAGGAGGCCAGCCTCCGACGGTATCACCTACCAGGCATCCCCACACCCTGCAACGCCAGCGGGAGAGGTCCCTAGTTCATTTGGATCCAGCAGAGGTGAAGGGTCCCCTTCTCTGTGCCCAGCTGAGCACAGAGAAGTGCCCGAGAGGCCCGTCTTTGGGATTCCCGCACAGCCTGGAATTCCTAGTACTTTCCAGATTTTAGACACTTGGTCCCTTATCCCAGTCTCCATTGTGAGGGCTTTGGCTGTCCAGAGCAGAGCAGGTGCCGGGTAGCCGGGGCCGGGGTAGGCCCTGACTTGGGGGAAGGGTGTGTGAGAGAGGAATTAATTATGAGGGAGGAGGGTGGCGGAGGGTGTAGTCATGACTCTCTTAATTGCTCTCCAATTTCTTTGGGCTTCAGAAAAAAATCCAGATGGAGAGTTCTTAAATCCTCCTTCCTGGGAGTCGGGGGGCCGGGGTAGCGGGGGAGGAAGGCTGCCCACCACCTTTTGCCTGGCGTCTCTTTGCGGAGTGAATAGGGGTCTTTGGCAGAGGCTTAAGGAGGAGACAGCCTGGGAGCTCCCAGGGCGGTGCAGATGGAAACAAAGGCCCGGCAGAAAGGAATGTGGGGAGCCCCCCATGGAGAACAGCCACCTGGGGATAATTGGGAGGCTGAGCGCAGATGAGTTTTCCCAGGTTCTGTGAATACATCCTCTCAATAGAAGGTGCCTTTTCTTCCCATGAAAAGAAGGAAACCTCAATTACCTTCCCCTGAAACAGAGTGTGTGTGTGTTCCCTCTTGGTGGGGGGAGCTGGGGGCGCTGCTGAGGGCCCCTCGCCCTTGTGTGCGTGCCCTTGTGTGTGTGTCGGGAGCTCTGAGGCGCGCAGGCGAGAGGTGACACGATGCACGTCTAACCAGCCACCCCGTCGGCGCGACCCTGGACATGCCCGTGCTCCCCCGTTCTAGGGCTTTCTTTATGCGGGTTTCTCAGGAGGAGGCATCGGGGTAGCTGTGCCTGTAAACAAGAAGCTGATCAAACCAGACCTGGTGCCCAAGAGACAGCCAAGGAGACGGAACTCAAGGTGGAACGTTGGGGCAGGAGGCCAGTCAGGGGGCCAGAGACTGACTGCGCGTCTGTGCTGGCCATCCGGGACCACGGCTGTGCTGGCCCTTCTGCCTTCCCAGCGCTTTCTCAGTGCTGTCCTGTGGGTGGGGATAGAGTCATTCCTACCGGGTTGAGAAATTGGGGGTTTTGGGGCTCGGAGATCACGGGGCTGGAGTTTGCAGTTAGGAGGGGTAAGGGAGGGGGAGTCGGCAGGGCCTGTGGGGTTGGGGGTAGCCCTGAGCAAGGGGACCCTCTGAGTTGGAGGGAAAACAGTTTGCACCACCACTGCCCCAAGCTGCCCTGAGGGCTCAGGCCCCTCTGGAGGAACCAGGGGCAAAGTCCTGCCATGAGGGGAAGGAGTCCCGGGTCTCAGTCGTGGCCAGTATCTTTGTTACCGCTGGCTGCTGGGCCTCAGTTTCCCCATCTGTAAAATGAGGGAGTAGCCTGTCAGTTCTCTGTATTCTATGAGGCAGGAGAAGCAGGGGGTGTCAGTGCTAGAAAGGCAAGGGCCCTTTCCCCAGAAGAGGGGAGGGAGGGCCCCAGGTGTCCAGATTGGGCCCCCACTGGCCTCCTGGCTGAAAGCAGGGCACATCCCTGCTACTCAGGCCTTGTCAGTCAGGAGAGAGTTCAAATCGGGTGCTTCGGGCACCTGAGAGTCAGGCAGCGGCCCTGAATCGGCCCTCTGGGACCTGGTTCCAGCCTATGTTCAGCTCACACTGTGGGTGTGACCTTGGCCCCTGTCTCCAGCCCTCTGGGCCTGTTTTCCCATCTATGAAATGGGACAGTGCAGGCTCGAGGTCATCTGAGGGTCTTTGGGGCTCTGGATTCCTTCCAGTTGCTCAGTGGTCATCTGTGCGTGGTTTGTTTGCTGGGTCTTTAGAATCAGAGGGCTGGAGATCTCTGGTCCTTTGCCTTCCAACCCCCCTCTACCTTATTATTTTTTTTGCGGTACGCGGGCCTCTCACTGTTGTGGCCTGCGGAGCACAGGCTCCGGATGCGCAGGCTCAGCGGCCATGGCTCACGGGCCCAGCCGCTCCGTGGCATGTGGGATCTTCCTGAGAAATTGGGGGTTTTGGGGCTCGGAGATCACGGGGCTGGAGTTTGCAGTTAGGAGGGGTAAGGGAGGGGGAGTCGGCAGGGCCTGTGGGGTTGGGGGTAGCCCTGAGCAAGGGGACCCTCTGAGTTGGAGGGAAAACAGTTTGCACCACCACTGCCCCAAGCTGCCCTGAGGGCTCAGGCCCCTCTGGAGGAACCAGGGGCAAAGTCCTGCCATGAGGGGAAGGAGTCCCGGGTCTCAGTCGTGGCCAGTATCTTTGTTACCGCTGGCTGCTGGGCCTCAGTTTCCCCATCTGTAAAATGAGGGAGTAGCCTGTCAGTTCTCTGTATTCTATGAGGCAGGAGAAGCAGGGGGTGTCAGTGCTAGAAAGGCAAGGGCCCTTTCCCCAGAAGAGGGGAGGGAGGGCCCCAGGTGTCCAGATTGGGCCCCCACTGGCCTCCTGGCTGAAAGCAGGGCACATCCCTGCTACTCAGGCCTTGTCAGTCAGGAGAGAGTTCAAATCGGGTGCTTCGGGCACCTGAGAGTCAGGCAGCGGCCCTGAATCGGCCCTCTGGGACCTGGTTCCAGCCTATGTTCAGCTCACACTGTGGGTGTGACCTTGGCCCCTGTCTCCAGCCCTCTGGGCCTGTTTTCCCATCTATGAAATGGGACAGTGCAGGCTCGAGGTCATCTGAGGGTCTTTGGGGCTCTGGATTCCTTCCAGTTGCTCAGTGGTCATCTGTGCGTGGTTTGTTTGCTGGGTCTTTAGAATCAGAGGGCTGGAGATCTCTGGTCCTTTGCCTTCCAACCCCCCTCTACCTTATTATTTTTTTTGCGGTACGCGGGCCTCTCACTGTTGTGGCCTCTCCCGTTGCGGAGCACAGGCTCCGGACGCGCAGGCTCAGCGGCCATGGCTCACGGGCCCAGCCTCTCCGTGGCACGTGGGATCCTCCCGGACCGGGGCACGAACCCGTATCTCCTGCATCGCAGGCAGACTCTCAACCACTGCCCCACCAGGGAAGCCCTACTTTATTATTATTATTTTTTAAGTTTTTATTTTTTTTGGGCCGTGCTGAGCGTCATGTGGGATTGTAGTTCCCCGACCAGGGATTGAACCCTGGCCCCCTGCAGTGGAAGGCGGAGTCAACCACCGGACTGCCCAGGAAGTCCCACAACCCCCCTCTACTTTAGAGACGAGGAAACCAGAGACCTGAGAGTGCCGGGGTGGCAGGCTGTGGGTGTGAAGCCCACCGCCCATGGCTGGGCAGTGGGGGAGCAGTCATCAGCCAGTCTCCATGGTCAGCTTTTTGTGAACACAGATCTAATAGGACTCACACTCCAAAACAGCTCCAAGGGGTTGCCTGCGTGCTGCGGTGCAGGGATTGCATTTATGGAACATTCTTCCACACAGGTGGGCTGCCGGCCAGGCCTGGAACACCTTTCCGGGCCGTGTAATGAGCCTGGCCCCGTGGCTGCAGTCCCAGGAGGGTGGGCCTGGCCGCACCATCCCCTGTGGCTCGCCCTGGGCCTTTTGGCGCTCTGGCTTTGCTCAGCTGAGAGCTTCCTGAAAAAGCCGTCAGGGAGGCAAGTTCTGGAAAAGCCATCAGTCACCGGGCCTGCCCCGGCTGCCCATCTCAGACTCAGTTTTGCAAACATCTCTAGCTGTCTCTTTGTGCTTCAGAGTGTGGTCATAAAGAGCTCACAAAACCCTCGGTCAGGCCTGCACCCCGTGATTACCACGGTGGGCTGCAGCCTTTGTTTTGTGACCTTGGTTGCTACAATACCTGCAAAAGCTGAAATGAGGGATCGAAAAATTGCCAGCTTCAATTAGACCGGCAGACTGCCTTTCCCAAGGCTTCCTCTGCCACTCTATCCATTAACGGTAAACATACGCCAAATAGGCCTTAATTCTCTCTAATTGCCCACTCCTGAAGCAAAGGGTGAAATTCCAGGAAGAGGCATATGTAAACATCCTCCATAGCCCGGCCAGCTGAAATTAGAGGGCTGATGGGGGCCAGCAAGAGAGAGGGGGACATGACTTCAAAAGCTGTCCCAATTACCTCTCGCATTTTCATAAATGAGCCCATAATGTCCAGGGCCCTGGCCTTCACAGAGGTACAGGAAATTAGCTCCGCAAAGAGCTTGCGTTTGTCGGGGAAAGTTGTAAGAGGGTGCTCGTTGCTCAACAGGTGGGGAGCGTGAGATCCGAGGCGAGGCTCATGGCTGTTTGTATAAACTACAGGGTCTATTTCTGGGAATCACCGTTTTATTAAAAATCATCCTTTTCCACCTTTCCTTGCTCTCAACATCCACAAATGATTTGTACCAACGACATGCCAGATCAGTGAGGCCCCATTTGCCCCCAGAAAAGAGGAACTTTAAAAATTTCGAGAGGCAGAGCTAGAATTGTCTAAGCCTCGAGAGGCAGAGCTAGAATTGTCTAAGCCTCTTAAGCTCCAGAGGATGTTTTTGGCGTAAGCAGCTGTGCTTCCTGCGTGGATTATGAACGCAGCACACGCATTCATGAGGTCTTCAATCAGTCGCTTGCGACAATTGTTCCTCTGGACCCTCTAAGGAGGCCTTGTGTCCTCCTTTGGTTCCAGACACTGACTCATCTCTGCAGTGTCTCCATCTGTTACGATTTCAGCCTGGCACCGCGGTGCTAATATATCACGGCAGACCCAGGGCTGGGACACGCAGCTCGGAAACCAAGGCACGACTTTGCCGGGGCTGCGTCTTCAAGGAGCAGCCTGGGGTCTGCACGAAAGTTAATTACGGACAATCAGGACCTCTGAGGGTTCCTGGGGCCCCTGGGCAGAAGCAGGAAAAAACCCAGATGCTCTGAGCTGCTTTTGATTTCCCGGGTCCTATTAAAAGACACCAAAGAGAACCAAACCGGAACGACTCACCAAAGCCCTTTCCCGTGTTTCTTTGTCCCACGGGAAGAGGCAGTGGCTGTGGTCTTGCTGCATTGGCCACCCCAGGCGCTCACAGGCTCCTGGGGAGGCCTGGAAACTCCCGGGGGCGTCCAGCACAACAGGGGCACCCAGAGAGCCCTTAGAAAACCAGTCTACCCTTGGTCACCCATGAGCTGATGACTGCTTGATTAACACTGATTTTTAAAAAAGACTTTCTGTTTCTTGGTTATAAAAGCAACCAATTAGGGGAAAAAACAGTGTTTGGGAAACTCAAGGCCAGGGAAGGAATTCTTACAGGGATTGGAAGCAAGAGGTGAGCCCTCTGTGCCCAGCCAGGTCTTGGGCACCCCAGTGAGTGAACCACTGGGAATAGGGAGGCAATGGCAGCCGGGGGGGTACCCAAGTGGCTTAAGTCAGGGCAGGGGGGTTGGAGAGGGTCTCTTCCTTCCTCAGGGTTCCTTGGAGGACCATGGGGCGCTCCTTTTTCATTCTTCTTTTTCTCTAGGTTTTGTTATCATTCTTGCCCCTCCCCTTACAGTGCTGTTCAAACCTCAGCCATCACAGACCATCTGTCAGCCACACCTGCCCACCTTCACTAGAGACTATTGAATGTATGTTCTAAATCAAGTCCCTCAAAATAATTTAAAAAAATGAACAGCCTCTTTTTTTTTTTTCTTCTGAGCAGTTTTAGATTTACAGAAAAAGTGAGTGGCAACTACAGAGAAGTCCCACACCCCGCCACCCCCCCATCCCCTGATGTTAACATCTGGCATTAATGTGGCACATTTGTTACCACTGAGGAGCCGACCTTGATAACATAGTTATTCACTGAAGTTCAAGGTTTATATCATTCGGGGTCACTCTTTGTGTCCTACAGTCTGTGGGTTTTGACAGGTATATAATGACATGTGTCTATCATTATTCAACGCTTTTTAAAAAAACTTTAAGGCAAATACTTGAAGTCAAAGACTCGATGTAACCGGTCAGGCTTTTATATGGTGCTGATGAAAATGTGTATGTAATTGTTAAAGTGAAGATGTCTGTCCAGGCAGCATCATCCTTCATCTTCTGTCCCATGGTTTTAGGACACACTGCCCATTCAAGACTCCACAACCCTGGTGTGGTCCACAGCCCACTTCCCTAGTCTCATCCAGGGCCAGGCGCCCAGCTGACCGCACTCCCATCATGCCTGAGCACATGCTAACGCTGGCCTGGCTGTGCCCCGTGGTGCCCTTCCCTCATGGTGGAATGCCCTGCCAGGAAGCCTTTACCCAGCCTTCGGGTGTGTCCAGCTCAGCTCTCACTCATGAAATGGCCCTGAGCCTTTGGGTTCCATAAAAGGGCACTTAGCACCATGGGTGGCACCAACCAACCCAAGGGCTCATGGGTTGAGAGCCGTGTCCACGCCGCCACACCTGCCCCATCGGCTTCAAATACCCCCGGAAGCTGTGGTGGGGAGCTTGGCGGGTGAGAGAGTGAGCCAGTGCAATGAAAAGCGAAATGCTTGGTTTCACCAATTCCACGCTTGCTAGAAGCTGGGGCGTCCCTGCTTCCGTTGGGTGAGATTCTATTTCAGTGACCCAGTGCTTTCTCATTCCAGCTGAAGCCGTCTCGAATCCTCCGTGGGACAGGACCGTGGACATGCCACCCCAGTACCCTCCAGCTCCAAAATCGTAAGTTGCTGGGCCATGGGGAGCACCTCTGTGGTTGGTCACCAGTGGGGGCCAGCTGCCACCAAGAGCAGCCTCGTGGGAGGGGCTGGTGAGCGGTGGTCCGTGGTCCGCTCACGGGGAGAGGGGTGCCCGGTGAGCCCAGTTGAGCGTGGACCTGGGGGGCTTGTGTTCGGAGGCAGGACCCCCCCCAGCCTCCTCGTGTCGTCTCTGTGGCAAAAGAATTCTATAGGCGGCTTCAAGTGCCGGACCCCCAAAGAATGTTTCCTCTTTCACTCCTCTAAATGAATGGCCCTTTCATTGCTGAGTCTCCCTTTGGCTCTTATGCCGCAGGGCAGACTAGGATGGAAGTGGCCTAGCTGGGGGGCCCTTCAAAGGGCCAAGGAGAAAACGCGGGCCAAGAGACCAGCCTCTCAAACGGGCTTCGAGCTGCAATGACCTTCACTTACCTTCCCCCCCTTGAAATGTCTGGAAAACGGAATGGACAGGTTTTCTCTGTCTTCAAAGTTTCCGGCTAAACCTCTTCAAGTTCTTTAGTGTTTGGGACTGAGACACTCAGCAATGGTAATGGGTAGTTCCTTTTGTATTTGCCTTGAAAGGCCAAAATATTTTTATATGGCTACAGACAGAGCCGTCTGTTTTAAGATGAACTCTATGTCCGTCGTTTCCCACCGGGGAGATCGTGTATACCGTGTGTGTCTCTGTGCACTCTCGGGTCTTGAAACAGGTTTCTCATGGGGATGGCCATTCACAGGGGTCCACGGGGAAGCACCTGCCCCGCCAAGGGGGTCTGGGGACTCTGACCCTTACCTGTGTAGGATGTGATCCCCGGGGGTGGGGGCGCGGGTGTTCTGGCTGCACTAACATGTACTCTGCCTGTGCCTGCATCTGCCATGCATATGTGTCAAGGACTGTGGGTTGTGCGCACCTTGGTGGTTAACTTGCTGGGAAGAAGCTGGAAGGTCAAATATACTGTGAATGTTCTGTTGTTCTGGTTGGGAGGTCATTTTGCTGGGCTCTGTTACCTGGTCCAAATAAGTGAATGGATGAATAAATGAATGAAGGCATGAAAGAGTGAAGAAACTAATAAATAGGTAAAGAAGTGTACCCTAAAGGACATCCAATTTGATGCACAGGAGCTCGATAGATAAGTCAATAAAGCATTGAATCAATATATAAATAGGGCCACGCAGGAACCGATGTCAGGTCATCATGGACTAAAGGAACACGTGCAATTCAAGTATACAGCACCTAAAGTTTGTCCATAAAAGAATAGAACCTAGATGAAAGAATGAATCAGAAGTCAAGATGCATAAACCAGTGGTGAGGGTGAGATTAGGCGGCCCATCAAAGTGAAAAGATGGGCTTCCCTGGTGGCGCAGTGGTTGAGAGTC
>NW_006783036.1:3696075-3713004 GCF_000442215.2 Lipotes vexillifer | reverse complement strand
AAAAAAAAAAAAAAAAAAAAGTGAAAAGATGCCAGAGAAAGGGCACAAATGATTGAAAGGAAGAGGAAAAATGGAAAGACGCAAAATAATAAATAAGCAGGAAGATAACTTTTAAAATTAGGGGGTGAGGAAATATATAAGGAGGACTCTGTCAGGTTATTATAAGCCAAGCATTAGGATTAGTCCAAATACGTGCTCCAGCCATAGAAAAAAAAGAGAAACGAGAGGAAGAGATCAAAAGATAGTTAAAACTGAAAAAGGACCCAGGGGACCGGAGATGAGAGTTAACTTTAACCAAACTTTTCGAACTCTGGGCACACATAAATAAATAAACACTGAAATGAAAGAAAGCCAAAAAAAAAAAAAAAAAGGAAAGGATGGGATGAATGAGCAGTGGACATACGTGGACCCAGATGGGAGCATGGCAGGAGGGGTTTTGAGTCATCCAGTCCTGGGACCTGAGGTCTGTCCCATGAAAGGACTAAAAAAGAGAGAGAACGAAATAAAACATCTAAATAAAAATCAAGAAATATGGAAGAAAAAGTAACAAGTGTTCAGTCCAGGAATACATTAGTGGGTGAGTAAATAAACATATAAAAGAAGGCAGTGCCAGGAGTCGAGTAATAGACTGTCATGAATCAAGGGTTATGGTTGGTCCAATTCTAAAAGCCACAGTACTATCAAAAAATAATAAGTATCTCCATAAACAAGTGAATGAGTATCTAAAGAAACAAAGACATGATGGAGTGAGGCGGGGAGGTGCCATGGCCACAGGCACTCCTGAGGGGCCTGTTGGAAGGCTGTAATTAATCCCCCTCGCTGTCTGGGCGCCAAAGACCCAGGAGAATGAGGGAAGACAGACGAGAAAAGGTGAGAGAAGAGGAGACTTGGAAAGCTGCAAGAAAAGAGAGAAAGAAAGAGTTAAGAGGTGGTGAAGGGGCAGATTCTTGCAAGAGGGTTAGGCCAGGCGTGATAATAAGGGCCCAGCCCAAACTGTAGATCACAATGGGTCAAAATCTGGGCACTCATTCCATTAGTAGAGGAGCATATACCTAAGAAGAAGAAAAACACAGCAGGAAGGAAGAATGGTATGAATGAAGGAAGGAAGGAAGGAAGGAATGAGATGTGGAGAGGCAGGGCCCCAGGATGCCGTTTGCAGGTAACGTCAGGATTCGTCAGTTCATGGCACCTGAGCGCCGAAGAATGAAAGAATGCAAGAAAGAAAGAGTGAGAGAGTGAAAGAGAGAAACAGTGAAAATGGGAGAGAAAGGATAAATCAGAGATCAGATTAGAAATGAAAAAAGGAAAAAAGGAGAAAGGTAATATATTAACAGACAGATAGATAAATACATATATAGGAGAGAGCAGCTCTAGGAGTAAGAATGAGAGGGGGGCCTGAACCAAGCACAGTGATGAATTCACATCTGGGCTTCTGAGATGGGCCGCCACCCACCCAACCAGGAGGCAGTTCAAAGCTGAAATGCATAAGGGAGGACCTCAGCGAGGCCAGGGAGGGGAAGGCCCACTGCTTGTAGATTATCATGTATCCAATTAGGTGCCCCTGCCAGCCAGAAGTGTAAAAACAATCACCAAAAAGAAAGGAAACCTGAATGGATGCATGAATGCATGAATGCAAGAGTGAATGAGAAAAAAGATTTGCTGTGACCAAGGAGGCCGGTCTTGCAGGGGTGTTAAGATTCATCCAGTCCCTGGTGGCTGATCTCCAAGAGAAGGAAAGGCAAGAAAAAAAAAAAAAAAAAAAAAAAAAAAAAAAAAGGCTGGTAGAAAAAAACAATTGAGATTGGAGAAAAAAATAAAACAGTTTAAAAAAGGAGTAAGGAAGGTAATAAATAAGTAAGTCATACAGTGAAGTCTGTGAGAAGGGACTGGTTTAGCACAGACCATCCACATTAATTCAGATCTCCGGCCCCGAAGTTGATAAATAATAAAAAACAATCGCATGAATAAATGCCTGAAGGAATAAATTCACGCATTCCATGAGAATGTGAGAAAAAGTGAAAAATTATAGGAGGGGCTGGGAGAAAGAAAGATGTAGGAAGAGAAAAGAAAATAGACCTATGGAAGGAGAGGCACTTCCTGGATAAGTACTTACATATAATAAACAAATATTATTCATTAAATACAATAACTAGTAAGAACTGAGGTTCATCATAAAGAAAGAATAAGTAGAGGGATGGCTGTGTGAACAAATGAATGAGAAAGATGATTTTGATTAATTCACGTCTGCACCCAAGGCTCACGAGAATAAAAGAATGCAAAAAAGAGAGCGGTGAAGGAGGGGCGTAGACAATTATGACAGGATGGATATTAGCAATAAAAACATATTGAAGGAATAAATCAATACGTACATAATTCTACGAGAGAGAGGGCCATGTTAGAAGAAAAAAACGAGACGGCACCCCGAGCCAGGAATTATGACTGATTCAAAACTGGGCTCTTGAGATGGTTAAATAAATCCTCAACCAAATCACCAGTATGAGGAATTAACAAACAAAAGCGAGCCCCACATGGACCGGTGCTGAGAAGGCTCCAGGAACCACAGATTATGGTTAATCCAATTCTGTGCACCTGAGGTCCATAAATAAAAGAATAAATATTGAAATAAAAGAGTGACAGAAAGAATGAATGGACCCATGAACAACTGAATTAGAAATGGAAATGCCTGGAACGGCCAGGAGCGCGTCGCCCATGGGATTGTCACTCATCTCACTCCGGACACCTGAGGTTCCTAAGAGTGAAAAGATGCAAGAAAAACAAAACAAAACAAAACATCAGGGAGTCAAAGAAAGAGGTGAGGGAAGGCAAAGTGAAACTAAGTGAAAGAGAAAGGCGGGGTGGGGGAGGGACTGATAAAAAGCTAACGAAGACGTGGGTGTGTCTGAGAGGGGGATGTGTTAGGATTAGGGATGAGGCCGTCATCAATCCTAATGATGGATGAGATCATCCAATCCCCTTTTTTAGGGCAAGGGAGTATGGAGAGATGAGAAAAAAAAAGAAGTGAAAAAAGGAGAAAGGAAGGATGATAAACCTACAACCAAGGTGATAAATGGTTAGTTAAGAGAGGTTGTCTGAGCGGGGATTATAATTAGTTTACATACATACTCCTTAAATAGACAAATACATCACACCTTTCCAAGAATAAATGAAAAATAGAGGAAATACCCGACCCAAAGACAAGGCTGCATCTTCCAGCCTTTTATCATCTTTATGTAATAAAATATATGCAGTTGAGGTCCATAAATAAAAGAATAAATAGCAAAGTGTAAAAGGTGACTAAAGGCGGGGAAGAAAGATAGCAAAGGCAAAAAAACACATGGGCCAACGATGGTTATTTTGCACATGCAATTTTGACTAATACAATTATTTCCCAGGAGACTGGTAAGTAAAAGAGTACCCAAAATAAGAAAGAAAGGAAGGGCAGATGCATGAGTGCATAAATGAATGAATGAATGAATGAGAGGTGGTGCTGCCTGGACCAGGGACAGGAGGATGTCGCTCGCGGGAGCCTGATTCATCCTTCTGTGCACCTGAGTTTGTAAGAATGAAGGAACGGAAGGAAGAGTGAGAGAAAGGGAGAAACACGAAAGGACGAAGGAATCAAAACAATGTATAAACGAATAAATAGGAGAAGGGGGAGCTTCGTGAACGAGGGGCTGTCATTAATCGAAGGTCGCGCTGTTGAAGTCGGTAAATAAAGGCGTCAAATCTAAATGAATGAACGAGTGAGTGACTGGAAGAAATGGATGAATGACTGGAAGGAAGTGAGGGAGGAAGGAAGGAAGGAGGGAAGGAGGGAAAGAAGGAGAAAGGAAGGAAGAAATAGTAGGCAGAGAGGGAGGGAGGACTCTTTCAGTTTGGGGTCCCTGGGTTCCCGCCAGCCGAAGGGAGTGGGTACCAGGGAGGCGTGGCTCTTGGCATGTTGTGTGCTTGTTACCTGCACTTTCTTGGCGGGAGGAGCTGGCTCAGGAGGACCCTTGCCTTGGAGCGCCACTTGTCACACCCTGGCTGTGGGGGCCATTTCACTTCATTGCTCTCATTCTCAGTTTCCCCATCTGTAAACTCGGAATGGCATCAGCTCCCCGCTTGGACGGATCGTGGGGCAGATGCTGTCCTGCGTGTTGGCAGTGCCCCGTCGGAAGGGCTCAGGCCCCGGGCCCTGCCGAAGGTTGTGGGAACTGGGCGTGGGTCACCTGCGAGGGAGGCTTTTCCCGCCAGGGGGCAGCAGAGGGTCAGGGAGCAGGAGACCCTGGGGGCTGTGTGGGCCCCGCCCACTGCGCTGTCCTGGGAGGGGCGCCACTCACATCCAGGGCCTGTGCAGGTGGCTTGGGAAGGGGGCCAGTAGGGGCCAGATCACCAGAAATCGTGTTCCCGCAACTTTCCGAAATGTGCCCGGGAGCCCACCAGCCCGGCCTTCTACGGGGTGGGCTGCCTTCCCTTCTCGAGTCAGGGGGTCCCGGGGCAGGTGCCTCTCAGCCCGGGGTTCGCAGAAGTGGTCCCAGGATCCCGGCCCCCTCGCCCTGGCATCCCCAGAGCCGGTTTCAAGGCCTTGCTGTCTTCTCGACTGTTTTCCGATGTACTCTCTGTATTTCGGCGGAAAGCTCGTTTGCACTGTGTGTTGTTGAACTTGTCCTCTCCCCTCCTGACCTGCCTTCCCCTGCCCCCCCTGCCCCCCCGCCGGGGTTGGGGGCTGTTTGTACTGGCGCTTCCGACCCCAGGGACGCCCTGGTTCTGTGCAGTCTCCTTTCTCTGTACCGGACAGGATTTGTGCACTTGTGTGTTGTGTGCCTGTGTTTGTCTCTAAAAATGAGGACCAGAGGCCCTCTGGACTTCTCGATTCCTATCTGGGACATTAAAAAAAAAAAAATTGGATTCCTAACAAGCGCCCTGAACAGGAGGAGCCAGCTTGGCTGGACCCAGGATCCGTGGCTGGGAGAGCGGGGAGCCCAGGGCGGGTCCGGTGCGGCTGGGGCTAGTGTTTTGCCTGGTGGGTGGGAGGTGCCACGTGTCTGGGCCACGTGAGCAGGGCCTCGCGGGCCTGAGGTGGCGCTGGGGCTTCAGGGCTCTGCACACTTATTAACCCTGAAGACACCTGCTCAGAGAGGGTCTCCAGAGAGCCCCCCCAAACAGCCCAGGTGTCATCGTGTGGACCAGAGTCAGGGTGGCAGGGGCTTGGGGCAGGAAGAGCCTGGGAGGGTCTTTTTGAAGAGCCCTTGTGTGGTTTTAAAAGTCAGCTGAGGGTCGAGAAGACTTAGAAAGTATTGGGGAGAAGTTGGGGGCCACGGCCATGTGCACAGAGGAAATAGGGAGGAATAGGAGCAAACCTCTCGGGGAGCCTTCTCCCCAGGTCCGAGGGGCTGTCGAAGGGGTCACGTGGATGGAAATGGGCTGGTGGGAGAATGCCCCAGGGGGGAGGGTGGGTTGGGATTGGATGAGTTCTGTCTGTTTAGGAATGTTGAGGGCCTGAGGGTCATCGGGTCAGAGCTCTTAAGAGCTTGGGATCCAGCATTCTAAGGGTCTCCAGTTCTGAGATGCTGAATTTCAGGACAGGGCTTGAGGGCTGCAGAAGCCGGGGGTGGAATTTCCACGTGGGCCCCCATCTGGTTCTGTCCATGCTTGATCCATGAGGTCCAAGATGGGATCTCAGCACTCCTCTCTGATCAGGGCTTATCTCAAGTGTGTGTTTCTTCTCACTCTTTTAAAAAAAGACAAATTTTGTCTGTTGACTTTGACCTTTGCATGCACCCCTTGCACAAATCCTTCCCCTGGTGACACCAGGAGCTACAAGTCTCCTTGGATTTCTGTACAACTCCCAACTCCCTCCTCAGGAAGCTTGGCCTCGGGGCTGGCCTTCCAGAGAGTGGAGGACGGAGGCTGGGCCTCTGGGGCAGATGGGCCAAGGGCTCCCCTGTGATCCTAATGTAAACGGTGTGGATAGCACATGACCTAGAGCAGGAGATCACCCATCATTCGACATGTCACCCATCTTTATTTCTTCCCTTCAAATTCCTGTTTATGAGCACACTTTTTTTTAACGGACATCTAATTTTTTTAAATGAGCGTTCATTTTTTAAACCTAATTGCCATTCTTCACCACATACACTTCTTTCTTTTTTACATCTTGCCTTTTCCACTTAATATTCCATCGTCAACATTTTTCTTTCTTCCATAGACTTCATCACGTCACTGGCTGCCTTGTGTCTCATTGAGAGGCTATGTCAATCATTCACCACATCAACCTGCTATTGTTACTATTGCTATGCATAATTCATCTTTTTTTTTTAATGTTACAAATTATGCAACAGCTAATGGCTTAGCACACCCACTTTTTTTTTTTTTCATTCTTACCAATTATTTTCCCACACCTAGAAGTGATCATGGTATGTCAGTTTCGTGGTGTGTCAGTTTCTCCTGCTAGGCTGTGAGCCCCTTAAGGGCAAGAAGCTTGTTGAATTGATTTTTGTACCTCTAATGCCTGAAATGTTGTAGATGCTAAATGTTAGATGAGAGGATGGAAGGATGGATGAATAAAAGGATTTCGGTGAATGAACAAATGAACTTCTTAGGGTTGAGTTTCTTGAATGAAAGGCCAGGAATTTTTGTATGAATATTGACTAATAGCAGAAGGCTTACAGCATTTTATAATGTCTAGCGATGTATTTTGTTATGATATTGCTAGTTTATCTCTGTTAAAAAGTGTTTTTCTGTCATTTTAACTTGCATTGCTTTGATTACTAATGACGGTCGAACATTTTCACATGTGTTTGTTAAAAAAATTGCATTTTATCTTCTGTGAACTGTTTGTCCAAGTCCACCGGGTCATGGCTTTGTGATGAGACTGTCAAGGATGAAACGAGTGTCCTCAGGACGTAGTGAGCCCTTCGTCACTGGAGGCATTCAAGGGGCAGGCCAGGCAGATACTCGATGAGGGTGGCTTTAAGGAGATTCAATTAGTGGGAGTGGGGTTGGCCTAGATGACCCTTCATTTGACTTTAGGATTTTGCTTCTTCCTGGGAAGTGGGCATATTCCCTCTGGCAGCCCAGCAGTATCTAAGGTCACATCCCCCTGGTGGGCTTGTGCATTAGTGGTTTATAAACTCTAATCTCACCCTCTGTAACTCTTGTGGGGCAGGAATATCTCTTTGACCCTCCAGGGTCCAGGGAGCTGTGCTACCGTCTTGTAGAGTTCAGTGGTGGACTTCCCACCCACCCCCCTCCCCCATTTCACCTCGAGGAGGACAGGCCCCTGCACCTCCATTTGCCACCTCTCAGCGCAATCAGCTGAGGCGATCAGCTGCCGTTCACGTTCCCGGGGGCCTGTGAGCAAATGTCCCCTAGGCCTGCGTGTTGGTCTTTGGGGTTTAATTGATTAAGGGGCCATGTCGGATCAGGTCTGATAGTGAATCCTCCTTCGGAAATGGGACAGTTCAATTCCCTGAGCCAAGGAGCAGAATGGACCCCATGTTCTCCTCGGGCTTCCCCTCACGGCCCACCCCAAGGCTAGCCGGGGCTCACAGGTCACCGTGGCCATTCGGGGAGGGCACGTGACCCAAGGAGGGCTTTGCCCCTGCTTTCCAGAACACCCTCTGCTCTCAGCCAAGGGCCGCATCTTCCCACTGACCCTCCACTATAGCACCGAGTGCGGTTTGCCTGCATTGGAATTTCTCACCCACGTGTTCGCCCCAGCATCGAAGCTGGGGAGGCCAGTGATGATTCCCAGCATTATTTTGATCCATCCACATCCATCCATGCATTTGGCTTACGTCTCCTGACCTGGTGCTTTGGTCTTTCCCTTTCCTGAAAGCAAACCTTTTCCTCTTGGGCAGGCTGTGTAGTGCCGTGGGCTGTGGTTATGAAGTGAACGCCCTTATTGTGGCTTCCTCCTCCGGGGTCACTGCTCTGAGCACATCCCAGCTGGATGTCATCCGCCACCGTCACCCACACGGCTTCCTTCCCCGTGGCGCTTTCTCATGCATCACACACCGTGAGGGAACCAGGGCCGGGGTCCGAGAGCGGCCCCCCTCCCCCGCCCGTGAGCAGAGATGTCCCCCCGCCCGCCCAGGCCACCCTGCCGGGTGCATGGTCCCTGTCATGAGCTTCGCCCTCAGACTTTCAGCTTCCTCCCACCAGATGGCAGTGGTTGTAACTCATCCCTTCATTCTGTCATCCCTTCATTCGTTCACTCAGTCCACAAACATTTGAAAAGATCCGCCGGTGCTATACTAGGGCTGGCTCACAGGACACATTCCAGCCATCCCCTTTCCAAGGAAAAGGTGAGCGTGTTTGCCAGGGGCCATGTTTGTGTGTCAGTAACAAGGCGGGACCCTTGATTTAGCTCCCACCCCTAGACCCGAGTTCTGATGAAAGTTTGATAGCCCTCTCCAACTTTGTTCCTCCCCAAACTAAGTTGATTAGTCATCAGCAAACTGTGTTTCTTGGTGCTCAGAAATCATAGCCCGTAGCCTCAAGAGGCCAGAATGAGAGCTAGGGGGTCTGAGACGAAAGGTTGATTCTGCCCGTGAGCAGGCTTTCAAGTCATTAGAACATCCTGATGTTGCGCAAAGGGGAACTTAGAGTCATTCCTGTCCCTTTGAGATTTGCTAATTCTGGGCTCTATTTAGAGAAAATTGGGGAAGGTGATTGCTTGCTTGGGTGGCAAGGATCGTGCCCCATGCGGGGTCTGCACAGAACAATCTTCTGGCACAACAGGGCATCCGAGGCACACAGCGCTCGGCGAACCCTGGGTGCAGCCCCCAGCATCCATGCAGGTCCCAGGCCAGGCGGCATCCACCCGCCCCCCCCCCCCCCCCCCCCCCCCCCCCCCCCCCCCCCCCCCCCCCCCCCCCCCCCCCCCCCCCGAACTCCAACTTAGCTCACTGCTACCTGCTTGGGACAAGGCGTAGATCTAGGGGCTCTACTGAGATTTCTGTATTGATTTATTGCCTTGGACAGTGGGGGTGGTGGACAAAGCCAGGACCCTGGACCTGGACAAACGTGCGGTTTAAACGGATGGTGACAGCTTGAGTCTGTCTCCTGGGGAGACCATGGCACACCCACCTCGCAGGGCTGTTGTGAGGCTTGATGTAACTAGGATTTTGAACTGTGATTCTGAAAGGGTGTCCGCGTGCCCCCAGGGGTGGGTTGGGGGTGGGTTGACAGGCCAGGAGGGGCAGCCTGATTTGGGCAGGTTAGTGGGAAATCTTTTTGTCAAATGTGCAGTGGGTATTGTGGGAACGAACGCTAAATTTGTATGGCGTTCGAAGGTTAGATGGTGGTAATTTTGGCAGGAACCTTCATGCTGGGTAATGACGACCCCTTTGGGCAATGCCCTGGACCCCCTGGGGTACGCGTTCACACCTGTCTCCGGAATCGGAATCGGTTGGAAGACCCCATCTGTGTGTTGCCTACCGCTGTGTCTGGCCTGTGGGCGGCACTTATCCTCCACAAGAGACCCCTCCCAGCAGTGTCCTCCCCCCAAAATATTAGGCACCAGCTGTCAAAGACACTATACCTCTCCCCACTAATGTCCCCTCACCCCATTCACAACATTTGGGCTCAAATGTCAGCAGCCTGGGTGCCTAACACAGTACCAGGCCAGTGGTAGGGGTCACCTTCCATTTCTGTTGAAAGGATGGATAGGTAGATGGTCAAATAACAAAATTGTAACCCAATGCAAGCGACGGTTGTTTATAACCTTTACTAAGAGATTGTATTTTGTTCCTAATTAACCTGTTAACAGTTGTTGTATCTCACGGACTTTTGTATGATGTGTGTTGTTCGAAAACCAGGACTCTTGGCTCTGGTGTCACTTGATGGAACTTTCGCTGTCCGATTAACGAGTCAGTGTTTTGTGTTAGAAATGAGAATCTGGGGGGCGCTTAACTAACTGTGTGGTGTTGGGCAAGTCACTCCTCCTTCCTCTCTGACCCTCAGTCTCCTTTTCTCTAAGCCGTGGGTCACCAGAAAGCTTACCTCACAGGGTTGTTGTGAGGGCCCAGGGCTGCTAATGACATGCTGGCTGTCACTGAGAATGGTCGCGTGTTGGGGGCTGTCTGGAAGGGAACAGGGAAGCCTTTCCTAGTTCCAAGTGAATAAAAAGTCAGCCTTGATCTTATGCTAAGATTGGATTTCCAACAGTCAGTGGGATGTGTAAGGCAGAGGCCCAGCAGTCTGCAAGCGTGTAGCGATGTGGGCCCAGGGTAAATATTGGTTTGGTTAATGAGTGATGGCTTTTTCCCTTCCTCGGAGCCTGCCTCCCTCTCCCCTCGCATCCTGAGCTGCTGCTTGTTGCGTGCAGGGTGACTGCTCTGGGTTTGCCCTACCTGTCGCTGCCTGGTCTGTGGAGGGGCTTCTGCAGACGTCTGTGGGTGCCCCGGGGCGTTTCTTAGGGAGGAAGGCGGGGGGACAGTTTCGAGAGAGCCCGAGCAGGTTCCTGGGTAACATCTTTAGAGACTAAAACACCTTCTTCTGGCTTTTAAGGGAGAGGCCCGTGCTCCTAATTTCCTCCACCCGCTTCCTTCTTTCCCTGACTGTAAGGTAAATAAATGAGTCTTCAGCCCCCTCCGTGGGCCTGGAACCAAACTTGGGGCTGTTCCACGCCCACGGGCTCCCTGCTTGATTGGAGTATGGGCCCATTTTACAGATGAGCAAGTTGAGAATCGGGGACCGTGGAGCGTCAGAGCCAGGACTGAACAGTCTTCCATGAAAAGCCTTGGGGCCCTCTTTCCCCTTGGCCAAACAAGCCCTCCGGGTTACTGTGGCCAGCCTCTGTCAGCCCAAATGGCCCCAGTGTCTAATTTCCTCCACCCGCTTCCTTCTTTCCCTGACTGTAAGGTAAATAAATGAGTCTTCAGCCCCCTCCGTGGGCCTGGAACCAAACTTGGGGCTGTTCCACGCCCACGGGCTCCCTGCTTGATTGGAGTATGGGCCCATTTTACAGATGAGCAAGTTGAGAATCGGGGACCGTGGAGCGTCAGAGCCAGGACTGAACAGTCTTCCATGAAAAGCCTTGGGGCCCTCTTTCCACTTGGCCAAACAAGCCCTCCGGGTTACTGTGGCCAGCCTCTGTCAGCCCAAATGTGCCCCAGTGTGTCTCTGTCCCCATCACGTGCCTGGCAGTGCTCCTGTGGAGGTCACGCTCTCCAGAGCTCTGCCCTGCTCTGGAGGAAGTCCCAGGAGACACCCCTGCAGGGGTCATTTTGGATCGGGGGTCTCCACGTGACCACGGAATTCCTTTCCTGGCCCTTGTCTCACGTGTGTGGGACATCAGTGTTCCGCTAGAACATCCCAGATTCCATCCCAGGTGGCCTTGAGCTGGGGATCTTGTTGAGTCCCTCCCTCCCGGCCCCTCCCTCTGTGGAAGCCTCACCACCCTCCTGGTTTGGCCTCTGCCTTTCACAGCTTCAGTGAGCTGTGTCTGCACCACGGCCACCCCATGTCCTTGAGAACTTGTCCGAAGCTCCTGAGGGGCGGGCCCCACCATAGGGACAGGTTGGTAGGGTCCTCCTCTCGGTAGACTGTGGGTCTGTGTGTAGGTATCTGCTCCCTGATGGACCTCGGTCCTGTGTGACCCAGGGGGAGGGACTTGCTCAGGTGCCTGATGTTTTCAGGGCCTCGTCCTCTTGAGGGGGTCAGGCCTGGGCCCCTGCCTCTGGATGGCAGGTAGAAAGTCGAAGCTCAGTGAGGTCGTGCCTTAAGCAGCTCTTAGACGCCCTCCCTGACTCTGAGACCTATGCTTCTCTGACCCTACGTAACAGCCCTGCTGTCTACACTAATAGGTGCCTAATAGGTGCTCGCTGACTGATAAGGCAGGGTTTTAGTGGATGTGAAAAGCTGAATTGACTGTTGGATGATGTACACGTTGAATCTGCATGCGTTTCCGTAAGAGAAAAAGGTGTGTTTTCTTGGCAAAGACTCTTCAGGGCAAAGCCTGAGGGTCTTTGTCTGCGCTGGGGGCTCAGCCCAGGGGGTGCAGCCCAGAGGGTGGCCGCCGGACAGACCCTCCTGATGGAAATAGCTGTCTTCTGAACATTGTTGGAAATATTTATGTCTAGAATAAAACTTTATTTGGGCTAAAATGTACTCCTATGTGTAGTGGTCCAAGTGATTTTTTTTTTTTATTAAGTATAGTCGATTTACAATATTGTGTTAATTTCTTCTGTACAGCAAAGCGACTCACTTACACATATATATGTTCTTTTTCATATTCTTTTCCATTGTGGTTTGTCACAGGATATTGACTATAGTTCCCTGTGCTATACAGTAGGTGGTCCAAGCGATTGTGATGACGTGGCATTTGGCAATTCCCAAGTGGGAGGTGTCCTGGCCCCGCCCACGCCCTCTCTCGGGCCGGCCTCGGGAGCCCTCGCCCTTGGGGAGGGGAGGTCTTTTACCTGAAAAGCCTTTGTCTGTCCTCACCATTGGTGACAATCAGCATTAACCTGTAAGGCACATGCCCAGTCTGGGCTGCAGCCCTGGTCAGCCAGCAAATGAGGGGGGATCGGACCCCAGACCTTGATTCCTTTCTCCTCTTCTCGCCCTCCCCTCCACCCCCTCGAGCTGAGGGGCGGGACACTTACCCATTTGAGTTCTGGTTCTGGCATCACCATTTGCCAGCTTAGTGGCCTTGGGAGGGTTACTTGGACCACCCCGAGCCTTGGTTTTCACCCCTGTAGAATGGGTACCTAATGGCAGTGTCCGCTCCGGGGCTGCTGGCTCAGTGCCTTGCTGCACTGCATATGTACTGGCTCTGAGATCAAGGTCTGGGGCTCGCAGCCACCTAAGCACCTTTATGTGTGTGTGGCCTGGATGAGTTTGCTCACCTGTAATCTGGAAATAGTCACATCTACCTGGCGTGGTTACTGTCGGATTCAATAAGATTGTTCATGTGAAAATAAATGCTTCGTTACCCGGCCTCCCAGTTGGGGCTGGCCACAGCACCCTGCAGCCTGTGGGCCCTGGTCACGGAAGCCCTGGGCTTTTTGGGACTGCCAAAGGGGGGCTGCAGGGCGGAGTGGAGGGCGTCAGGGGAGCACCCGGCCAGCTTTGGAGGGCAGCAAGGGAAGGAAGCGTTTGCTTTTCAGTACAGAGATGTAGCAGCTTCAGAGGGGAGGGGATTGAGGTCCAAGTGGGCAGGATCAGGAAGAACTTTTAGGAAGAGGAGGAAGCTGATAGTTTAGAAAATGCCCAAGTTTAATTGGCAACGGGTTGGACAGGGGAGCTGGGGTGGGCTTGAGCAAGGCCAACCGTTCTAGATCTGGGCTAGTGAGTGGAGGACCATCAGAGGCTCCTGGCGCAGGGCGTGTGATACTCCTGGAACTCTCTGCGGGAGGAGGAGGCCAGGTGTGGGGTGCCAGAGTTGAGGGGCAGCAGGTAGAGGGCAGGGGCTAGTGGCTGGGTGCTCACCTCGCCCCCATGGCTGCTGGGGGCCAGGGCCCTCTCCCTGTGTGGTCCAGGCCCCTGAGCGACCCGTCTCCTAACCCTCTCTCTGCTCCTTGCCTCCATCGTGCCTGTGTGCATGAGAACTCGTGTCCGCCAGTGAGCCCAGGAGCGGGTGGCCTTCATCAGCACCTGCGTCTCCCTCAGCCTCCACAGCCACGGGGATACCTGCACGCGTTCCCGTGGGACAGGCCGGACCCAAAGACTCTGGACCCGGGCCACTCCCCTGCATGGAGGGGCATGTCCACCCCACTTCCCCGCCCTCTGACTGATGGACTTCACTGATTTGAGTGTCAGACACACGGGCTGGACCCCTCCTCACCCCTCATGAACCCTGAGACTTGGGGGAGCGCCAAGCCTCGCTGTCTGCATCTGTGAAATGGGATCGGACGCCTACCTCACAGGGCTGTTGTGAGGGGCATGTGACGCGCTCGCAAAGTGCCCTCCCGGGGGGCTTGGCACACCCTGTTGTGTCTCAATAAATGTGTTTCTTGCCTTAACAAAAACAGTGATGGATGTGCTACTAATCTGAGGAGGGGTGAACGTCGGGATGCTATCTGGCTGTGGGGGCTTCTGCTCCTCTCGGGCCCGTCTGATGGGAGGGGCAGGGGAGCCAGCTCCGGTCCCAGGAAGCCACCTGTCCCCTGCCCACTGGATACTCAAGGGTGATGGGATGCCCAGAAGCAGAGCTGGCCTGGGGGGATCCTGAGATGGATGCACGCTTGGATGAACTAACCCGGGCAGGTCCCCCTTCTTCTAATGGTTTTAGGAAGCCAAGCTTCTTTCCAGAAAGGAATATAGACAGGAGGTGGAGGAAGCCTGTGCTGGTCCCTGGAGCCCCGGAGGGACTCTTCCCGCCCCCGCCCCGCTCCTCACATATTCCCAGGGCCCTGGTGGGGGCCTGGTAGAGCAGTCATCCTGCTTAAACTAAAGGGGAGCGGACAGCCGAGCTGTTCCGCTCCAGCCTGGCTGCGACCCGGGGCCAACACTCATTCCACACGTTGGCTACTGAGCAGGCCCCGAGGGACCGCAGAGGTAGAGCCCGAGATGCAGCCCCTGCCCCACTGGCAGGGTGCCGCCCAGCTCAGGAAGCTCAGGCTGTTGGCCAGCAGTGTGTGGCTGGGGCCGAATGGGGACAGAGGGGAGCAAGGGCAAGGGAGCTTCGGACTCGAGTCCATGAGGAGTCCTGGGTTCAGCACACCTGGCTTTGCCGGAGCAGATGAGCTGGACACGCAACCAGTGGGAGAGAGAGGCTGACCGCTGCCACTGCCACCGTCAATGCCATTGTCAACGCCAAAGCCATGACAACCACCACCACTACGGCCACCTCCTCCTCTTTCTTTCTCCACCTCCCTCCTTCTCCCTCCCCCCTTCCTCCCTCCGCCCCTCCCCTCCCCACAGGGAGGTGCCTCAAGGGAACTACAGGCAAGTCCAGCCATGACTGCACGGGGCTGAGCACGGCTCCTGTGCAGAAAGAAAGAACCACCTCGGGGGATCATGGGCACATCTCAGCCAAGGAGACCTGACCCCAGTCCCTGATCAAGACGGAGACACGGATGGTGCTGAGTGAGGGTCCAGGCAGCACTGAGATGAGACGAAGACAGCCTCCAAGTGTGCTCACCTGGATGAGTCCACGGCCAGCCAAGGGGCAGCCGAGAGTCCAGGAGAGTCCTGCATGCGGTGGGCCCCCAGCCTCTGATGAAGCCTGTGCATCCAAACGAAAGTCCCCACGATGTTCCAGAGCTGAGACCCCAGCTCCAGCCTCCAGTGAACCTTGGGCAGCCGGAGGGAGGGCCCCTGTGATGTTCCAGAGCTGAGACCCCAGCTCCAGCCTCCAGTGAACCTTGGGCAGCCGGAGGGAGGGCCCCTGTGATGTTCCAGAGCTGAGACCCCAGCTCCAGCCTCCAGTGAACCTTGGGCAGCCGGAGGGAGGGCCCCTGTGATGTTCCAGAGCTGAGACCCCAGCTCCAGCCTCCAGTGAACCTTGGGCAGCCGGAGGGAGGGCCCCTGTGATGTTCCAGAGCTGAGACCCCAGCTCCAGCCTCCAGTGAACCTTGGGCAGCCGGAGGGAGGGCCCCTGTGATGTTCCAGAGCTGAGACCCCAGCTCCAGCCTCCAGTGAACCTTGGGCAGCCGGAGGGAGGGCCCCTGTGATGTTCCAGAACTGAGACTCCAGCTCTGGCCTCCAGTGAACCTTGAGCCTCCAAAATGAGGGCCCCCTTGATATTTCAGAACTGAGACCCTAGCTGCAGCCTCTGATGAAGCTCAGACGTGCAGAACTGCTGAGAAAGCCTCAAGGCCATGGGCTTGCCTGGGCACGACTGGGTGTGGCCAAGGTTTGACTTGACGGAAGGTGGCAGAGGAGACTCTGCTCTCCACGCATGGCCTGCAGCTCTCTTCACTAGCAACACTGGAGGTACTGAAGCCCGCAGGAAGTTGGGTTCCAGATGCATAAGGAGAGACGTGGAGCAGGGGCTGCTGGCCGGAGGAAGCGTGTTAGGAAGAGCCTGGCAGCAGACGTCATGGATTGCAGGCGGGGCCCTGGTGATGGAGCCTCTGCCCGTGAGTGTGTATCTCGGCAGCAGAGTGCCGTTTTATGCCTTTTAGTTGTGCCGGACTCATGGCTGGCTGCACACCAGACTTGACCCACAGGGCTGCCAAGTTGGCTGGACCCTGGAATGTAACCCAAGCTCGTTTCTGCGGCTTAGCTCCTCTCCCAGGGGAAGGTGCTAAACACCCACTCGCCAGCCCGGCATGAAGCCACGACCTCGGGGCTGGTCAGATCCGGCTGCCTCTTTCCAGCAACGGAAGTTCGCTGAGGTTGGGACTGAGACGGGGCCAGGCCATCGCGATGGGTGGTGCAGATGGCGTGGACAGCAAAGGAGGCCCCCCAGTACACAGGGACATGATGGCAGCTTCCCAGATGCAGCTGCATTCTGGGCTGGGACCCTGCCCCGAGCACCTTGAAGGTCACTGTGGCCCTTCAGACATTGGGTTGACACCAGACTCTCCACTAAACTGGAGAGAGATGGCAACTAATGAAATAAGGCTGAAAACATCGCCTTGTTCAGAAACCGTAAGAACGTCGTGGGTTGACACAGTTGAAGTGATGAAAAGTGTCAACATTGGGAGGAGAGAATGCTGAGTGTGATTCTGGATGTGCTGACTTTAAAATCTTTAGACTGGGAGGTTCTGAGAATCTGGTATCATGATTTATGCCATTCAGACATAGCTACAATAATATATCCCAGAAACGGACTTATTTTCTGCAGTTGGAGTCTGCAGGAAAAGGGAGCAGCTAGCAGGCGTTCTTGAAAAACACATCCTAACGATGCCAACATCATTTTGGTGATATTTCCTGGAAATTCATTCGAATTTGAAACTATGCACACAGAAACTTCTTTTATGAGTAACTGGAACTCGAGACCTGGGATGGAATGGAGGAGAAATGTCCTCTTAGAGGACTGCCCTGCCC